>NC_143586.1:88213308-88565115 GCF_048544385.1 Mastigoproctus giganteus | reverse complement strand
CAGATTAAAGGCTCATGATTCAAAAATATATAGAGCGTCATCACCAACTCAAGGGGATTAATAATGATTATACCGTTCCTGGGTTTTTTTCTCAGAATTCCGATAAGCTTACACATTAACATGAAAAAACAACGGAAACTGTGTACAAGTAATTAATGGACCCTTTAAAATTAGTGAAAATGGTCAGAAAGAGAGAAAATAATCGGCTTTTTCCCATGTACCCAAGAGATGTGTTTGTGAGATTTTTAATTAAAAATTTGCTTACACATTACAACATTTTTGTTCTGTCAAAACATGAAATTCATTCATCACAGTAAAAATCAGGGTGGAAACACGCAAAACACTGTCAAGAGACAGAAATATAAGAAAATTAAGTAAAAATATCTTAACAATACAGCTTCAACATTTATTCAACCCTCAGACCCCAGCCACAACTTCACAGGTTCTTAAAAACCCTCCTCAAAACGATTATGGTGTTAAGACACGCCTAAGGTTAAAAAAATATTAACCGTTATCATTGAAATAATCACATTTTAGATCTTTTGTGTTTCCAGGAATTCCATCATCCCACAAAATTTTAGAAATTACACATTTGGAATCAAAGGAACATATTAGAAAAATAATAGGGTTTTTTCAAATAAAAAAGCGTTTTTTTTCTTATTTACAATCAAAAGTTGAAAATTTGCATGTGTGCGACATACAGACAAATAACTTTGCTGGTTTTTACCTAGCAAAACAGTAAAAAGATGATATTTTTAATAATAAAAAAGACTTTTCAAAGTACTCTGAACAGTTGAAATGTTAACAATTTTTGGATCTGTTGTTGCAGCAGAAACATGAATGTACACACACCACACTGTAAAATTAACAATGACAACAGAAACTATACTTTTATGAATCTATCGGCATAACAACTGATGAATTTTCATATGCACACACTCATACAAAAGATGAGCAAAAGTAATTTGAGACAAAAATCTTGATTTAACAAAGCTAGACAAAAAAACAACATACTAGATGAGGGCAAAACACCATACATGTGTTCATACAATTCTAAACTACCATATTTAAAGTGCATGTTATAATAAGAAAGACCAGCAGTGTGTTACAATAGGAAAACTCACCACAATTTTCCAGAAACATAAGTAATTTTGAATCTCAAAGCAATCATCCTTATTCATGTATCAGCAGATACCGTGTTTATTATATAATTCGTCATTTACCAATGTAACGCCATATTTGAAAAAGGAAAAATTCGAAGCAAACACATGAAAATTTAAGATAATTTTAACTGGAAGCGTATACATTTGAATCGTCACACATTTAATTTCATTATTTCGACTGAAAATAGCCGATTTCTGCCGAAGGCAATTAGGCTAACACACGCTGTGCATGTTCTTTTCACATTCACGTTGAACCAAAATAAACCTGAAAAATAAAAAAAAACAGCTGCAGATCACCGGCTATTTTACACACGCTAAGACCGAACAACACCATCCTAAGTCAAAGATGGGGTGCATAAGGAACAAACTTAAAACGGGAAAATTACACCCACTAACAATGCTCCTTTGCGACAAGCTTAAGAATTTTCATTTAACCCTGATCACTGTGGGACCACAAAATAGCTCGTCGAAAACGAGCTATTTTATTTTATTTAATAAAAAAGCTATTTTGTGGTCCCACAGTGATCAGGGTTAAATGAAAATTCTTAAGCTTGTCGCAAAGGAGCATTGTTAGTGGGTGTAATTTTCCCGTTTTAAGTTTGTTCCTTATGCACCCCATCTTTGACTTAGGATGGTGTTGTTCGGTCTTAGCGTGTGTAAAATAGCCGGTGATCTGCAGCTGTTTTTTTTTATTTTTCAGGTTTATTTTGGTTCAACGTGAATGTGAAAAGAACATGCACAGCGTGTGTTAGCCTAATTGCCTTCGGCAGAAATCGGCTATTTTCAGTCGAAATAATGAAATTAAATGTGTGACGATTCAAATGTATACGCTTCCAGTTAAAATTATCTTAAATTTTCATGTGTTTGCTTCGAATTTTTCCTTTTTCAAATATGGCGTTACATTGGTAAATGACGAATTATATAATAAACACGGTATCTGCTGATACATGAATAAGGATGATTGCTTTGAGATTCAAAATTACTTATGTTTCTGGAAAATTGTGGTGAGTTTTCCTATTGTAACACACTGCTGGTCTTTCTTATTATAACATGCACTTTAAATATGGTAGTTTAGAATTGTATGAACACATGTATGGTGTTTTGCCCTCATCTAGTATGTTGTTTTTTTGTCTAGCTTTGTTAAATCAAGATTTTTGTCTCAAATTACTTTTGCTCATCTTTTGTATGAGTGTGTGCATATGAAAATTCATCAGTTGTTATGCCGATAGATTCATAAAAGTATAGTTTCTGTTGTCATTGTTAATTTTACAGTGTGGTGTGTGTACATTCATGTTTCTGCTGCAACAACAGATCCAAAAATTGTTAACATTTCAACTGTTCAGAGTACTTTGAAAAGTCTTTTTTATTATTAAAAATATCATCTTTTTACTGTTTTGCTAGGTAAAAACCAGCAAAGTTATTTGTCTGTATGTCGCACACATGCAAATTTTCAACTTTTGATTGTAAATAAGAAAAAAAACGCTTTTTTATTTGAAAAAACCCTATTATTTTTCTAATATGTTCCTTTGATTCCAAATGTGTAATTTCTAAAATTTTGTGGGATGATGGAATTCCTGGAAACACAAAAGATCTAAAATGTGATTATTTCAATGATAACGGTTAATATTTTTTTAACCTTAGGCGTGTCTTAACACCATAATCGTTTTGAGGAGGGTTTTTAAGAACCTGTGAAGTTGTGGCTGGGGTCTGAGGGTTGAATAAATGTTGAAGCTGTATTGTTAAGATATTTTTACTTAATTTTCTTATATTTCTGTCTCTTGACAGTGTTTTGCGTGTTTCCACCCTGATTTTTACTGTGATGAATGAATTTCATGTTTTGACAGAACAAAAATGTTGTAATGTGTAAGCAAATTTTTAATTAAAAATCTCACAAACACATCTCTTGGGTACATGGGAAAAAGCCGATTATTTTCTCTCTTTCTGACCATTTTCACTAATTTTAAAGGGTCCATTAATTACTTGTACACAGTTTCCGTTGTTTTTTCATGTTAATGTGTAAGCTTATCGGAATTCTGAGAAAAAAACCCAGGAACGGTATAATCATTATTAATCCCCTTGAGTTGGTGATGACGCTCTATATATTTTTGAATCATGAGCCTTTAATCTGGTGGGACACCGTAATCCTCTTGTGTGGGTGGTGGGGGTCTCAATCTTAAATAAATGTTGAAAAACATTTTATTAAGATTTTTTACATAATTTTTGTTAGATTTTCCGAGGTTTGGCTGTATTTGTTTGAGTTTTACGCCATTTGGGGATGTTTTTTATGATTTGAATGAGCTGTTCAGGTTCAAATTTATCTTATAGTACACGGAAAATGCTTAAAATTAAGAATTTTAAGTTGATTT
The DNA here is from genome assembly GCF_048544385.1 of Mastigoproctus giganteus. Taxonomy (NCBI): domain Eukaryota; kingdom Metazoa; phylum Arthropoda; class Arachnida; order Uropygi; family Thelyphonidae; genus Mastigoproctus; species Mastigoproctus giganteus. The sequence goes on along the minus strand of NC_143586.1, from coordinate 88,561,586 downwards.
TTTCACGTTTGTTTTGAAAAGGTTACAAAATGTTGATGGATAACTGAAAATTTATTAAAAATCTCAGCTTTTAACTGTTTTGGATCCATTCGCAGTTGCTGAGATTGAAAGTTATTTTTTCCCCTCCATCAGCTTGTCAACAAGTGTTGATTTTAAACTACCAGTCAATGTAGCTTTACGATATTTATTTTTCATAATTTCAATAATTCCAACGAGTCGGTTGCGAACCGTTTTACAGTCGTTTTGCGTAATTTTTTGAGTTGGGATGCATAAAAAAACCTGAGGGTTGCATTGAAAGGTGGGCGAAATCGTTTAAGGACAATTTCTCTATCTCGAAAGCGAATATAACGGGACAAATTTTCCGGTTGGACATGCAAAATATCTAAAGGTGACATGTGATTTTCTCAAACTTTCCCATTTTCAGTGAAGATCTTATGGACAAACAAAGGCTATCTTTCGTAAACTTTGTGAAGTTCCAAGCTGTGCTATCCCCTAACGGCTAAAATATACATTTGACACCTACAAATAGGTTGTGAAAATTATAAAATCTGTTAATTTTTAGGTGGATATATCTGTATTTTCTCATTTCTATTACCATAACAGAACGTTCATTTATGAAGTTTTAAAATTATATCAGAAAAATATGTTCTAAATCTTTGCAGTTCACAGATCCAACAAAATGTGTGTTAACAAATTATGTAAAAAGGAGCACGTTAACTAATAAGTTGTTTTTAGCAACAGTATTATATACGATGATTCCGGTACGTACGTACACGCGGGCGCGTACTCACGTTCATGAACGCATCTCATTGGTTAAATTTTCAGCTTTCCCTACCAATCTGATTGTATTGGGTTAACATTTGAACCTGTTTGAGTTTAAAAGGGCTAGTTTTGTGTTTATTTCTTCATGCTACTCTCACGTTTTTTCCGTCCTTACAATGTTGCGTAGCTACAGTTTGTGCATGTGTTCAGGGTCAGGTGTCTGTTATGATAAAAGTTCAGAGTGTGGTGACCCGTGGGTTTCCTGCAACGACGTAGACCTTTTGGAAGTTGCTGACTGTTGTGAGACCTTTGACTGGAACGCCTCGACATATTTTCCGAAAATACGGAGTTCAACTCCCTTGGATTCCTGCGACGACATAGACCTTTCGGACGTTGCTAACCGTTATGAGGTCTTTGACTGGAATGCCTCGACATATTTTCCAAAAACACGGAGCTCAACTCCCATTAGTACGGGGCTGTCCTGTATCGATTACACCAATTCATCTCTATCGCTGGATGATAGCCTCTGTTCATGGGAAGTGTCTATGAAATTTTCAACCTCTGCAAGTTTGCATCTTTCATACGATGGTGATATATCCGCATCCAACTCCTCACGGTCGGCATCGGGAGTGTCAATAGGATCGGCATACGTTGATCGTGAGGTTCATTCACCGGACATAATTATTGTCAGGGAGTATGAAGAAGACAATGTAAATGTTGGTGGTCCTCGGAATCCCTATGCCGTTGACGAGAGCGGTTTTTCCACGTCCGGTGCTTCCACCGTGCCCATCATCTGGCACGATCGGAGTAACGATGTTTTAACAACAGATGGTGGTTACAGTAGCTTGATTTATTTAGATTAGGGAATCTTTAGTTGTAAGTATTTTGTATCTTTCTTTAGTTTTTTTAAGAATAAAATAGAATATTCTTTTGTAACTTTTATCTGTATCTTTGTGGTTCCTTAACATTATTATTGATAGAGAAATAAGTTTTTATTCTTTTGCGAATTTTATCTGTGTCTTAGTACTATTATTGAGAGTGAAAATAAGTTCATACTAACGATTGTGTTTTGGGAAAAACACAATCGCAGGATCACAATAAATATTATTGCGTTCATATAGACATGCAATTACAGTATTTTCTATTGGCTACAGAGACATATTACAATTATGTAAAAAATGTTGTTTAATTGGGAATTGTGTTCCTGGAATTAAACCAAAGGATTATGACATAAACGGAATTTTATGACACTGCTGTTTTGGGGGGTTTTCTCAGAGTTCTACCTATTTTACGTTTTCCAGGCTTATGGACATATCAGTATACAGATTACGTTTCGCACAAATGTTGGAAACATTTTTGAAAAAATATTGTGGATATCACTTAATTTTTTGCTTGTTATCGTGCAAAGCTGGTTTATGATTGGTTAAACTCTCACATGATAATTATAGCATTTCAGTTGCCTTTAGCCGTGGGGTTGGTGTCATTACAATTTCTGTATCTTCAAATGGATTGCTTGTGTTGGTTTTGTGAATTTTTCAACCCTCCATTCAGATTCTTGTGGTGTAGTTATCAAAGTGGAGAAGAAACGTCCTGAATTGATAAAATATTCGCAGCAAAAGGAAGACAACGTGTCTCTGGATTGTGGCTCTGGGTAACATACAATTTCAAATGGAAACCATTCTCGTTCAGCTATGTGTGTGTGTGTGTAAAAGTTTCGCTCACTGGAAAGACAAAATGTGAACTCTAATAAAACTAGGTGAGTGGAAAACTATGCAAATAAGTTAAATTTAATTGCTAAGTACTTAAACTTAGCATCGCCGGTCTATTTTTGTGGAGCTCAAAATTTTTTCCATACTGTAAATGCTGAACACTTTCTGGAACTATGCTTGAAAACTTCATACGGGAAAACAAAAAATGGATTGTTCTCATAACAGTATGCAATCTGAATTGAGATTTTATTATTAGTAAAGACCTGTGCGGTCTCTTTACAATTCCGATAAAAGCCCGTTTAACCCAGTCTGCAATGAAGATTTTAGAATTTTAACCAGAATAGTAAGAATGTTATACAGCTTGGGAGTTACGATGTTTACCTTGTAATTTTCACACAACCTGTGGTAAATTTATTTTAACTTTTTAAATTTCCCCTTAAACTTCAACCATTTTAAATTAATTTCGAACTTTATAATTATGAAAAAACACATTAATTGCATTCAAGTAATAACACTAATCAAATTATAACTGTGTTCGAAATAAAGAGAACCAGTGAAATCTTGCCATGAATGAGTTTCACTGTTCGTTATACGGCAAACAACAATATTCACGAGGATGTTCATGTACAAATTTATTCAAATCTATTCGAAAGCAACTGTAGTTCAGTATTCCAAACAAAAAAGGTCATCCGTTAAAATCTGTCTTCATTAAAAATTATATTGAAAATCACTTTCAAATCACAAAATACCATTGATTTCTTCATGAATACTTTAAAAAATACCATTGGTTAAAAATATTGGTCATGAATACTTTAATTATGTTCAAATAATACCATTGATTTGTTCATGAATACTTTAAAAAATACCATTGGTTAAAAATATTGGTCATGAATACTTTAAAAATACCATTGATTTGTTCATGAATACTTTAAAGTAAAAACAATTCAAAATAACACTAATTAATTTATTGCCTAAAAATAACATTATCATGGGAAGGATTCACGTGATTGATGACGTCATCACAATCACAGATTCAACATCTGTGTGTGGGGGTGGGGAGGGTGGAATACTGCCCTTGGTCAGCTAGCTTAAGTGTTTCTATGGCAGTGCCACCTAGCGGCGACCGTCGCAACCAAAATCGGTTCAAAGTGTTTCGGGGGTGGGTCGACAGACCACCCGCTGTGAAATTCTGTTCAAAGTGTTTCGATGACAGCGCCACCTAGTGGCGGGGTGGGATCGACGGACCACCCGCTGACAAAATCTGTTCAAAGTGTTTTGGGGTGGGGGAGGGAGGGGGAAGTCGCCAGACCACCCGCTGTGTAATTCTGTTCAAAGTGTTTCGGGGGTAGGGGAGGGAGGGGGGAGGTAGACCGCAAGCTCGGAGAGGGGAGGGTTGGCGGGGTGGGGGAAGGGAGGCTTGACAGACCGCCCCCCCTGGTCAGTTTCGTTCAAAGTGCCCCCTCTCCTACTCATTACTATACTGCAAGAATAAACGCTTTGTATTGTTTTCGTTATTTACATTTTGATTATTTTAAAATATCGCAAACTTTGCGCCTGAGAAACGGCGAATGGTTAATAGTGGATATGTCTATAGGAGCATGTGTTCTGGCCGAATTGTAAATTGTAATTGTGCGGGTTAAATAAATAACGCAGGGGAGAAAACCCATCTCCCTCCACCTGAAATTGACGACCTGCTGTCTCGATTGAAGAGAATTTAAGAAATTTCTCCCCTTATCGACGGGGCTCGAACTCAGACCGACCTCCATCGATGAGTGGAGTTTACTTTAAGATATTATTCTTCAAAAAAATATTATTCTTCTTTAAACTTAAAATAATAAAAATGTTTTTATTTCATTAATTTTTTATCTTATTGATTATGTGATCGTGTTTCTAAACAAGAGGGGGCTATTCGCCGGGGCTGATTTTGCCAGCTCAGCCATTGCGGAGCATATTTGGTGTGAGTAGCATTTTAATTATAATCCACCACCCCATGTTGAAATATTGAATTATGCCCATGATTCCTGCCATCTTTCGTGGTTGGAGGCTCTCCATACAGCTGTGACGGGTCCCATCATTAATTGTAATGCTGGGACCAGCATACATCCTGTTATGGAGGTCGTTATTCTACATCATACCGAGAAATGGCGTGTTAACAACAGGGTCAACATGCACAGCACCATTTCCACAGTGTCTCATGTCCTCTTCTTTTTTTCCTTCCCATCGATACTTAGTTGTTAACACATGCACAAAAAGGCTGTTCCTCTGTATAATATAAGGAGTTGTTATCGTATATCTTGTTTAAGTTCACAAAGAGGCACATTGACTTGATAGCTATTTGGTATGTGTTTTATCGCTTTTGGTCTCGTACATGTTTTATCGCTTTTGTTCTTTTATACAAATACTATAGTTTATTTTTGTTATATTCAATAGTATTTTAATTTACCTTTAATATTTCCGTGTATTTTAAATAATTAATTTAATTCAATTTAACTGGTTCGTCGGTTGAAGCAATATTTATTTTAATAAAATTAATTTTCCTCAACTAAAAACACAAACAAAAGAAAATAAGTGTTTATATAAACAGTTGAATTTAAGTGCCGCACCAGATGGCGCCACTAGAATATGTGAAGACAAACATTTTAAACGTCTCTCCAGCGGTGTGTAATTTGTTGATTTTGACTACGGATTAAGTCAGATATACCTCCTTGGCTCTAATATATAATCTGCTGTAGTATCCCTCGTTAATTCCTCACCTATTTGTACTGCAAACTAAAATTTGCAAATTGAATCCCGTCAAGATGGTAAAAATTTTTGTTTTTCTCACCGTGGCCGAGTTAGTTGATCTATGGGAAAGATTCCACGCCCCCTTCCCCTAAAAATTTTTTTTTTTTTTTTTTTTTTATCAAAACAGCAAACTGACCATAGGATACATACAACTTACAGACACAAAACGCTGACATCTCAGCCTTGGTTGCTTTGGCACAAAAGTGAAACAAGAAAAAAAATAATAATAATAAATACGGCAGAATGTTTTTGTATTCTTTCTATCTTGTGAATTCTTCTGAACTTACGTAATCGTCCTGAGTATAAACAGAAAATTTAAACATTTAATTTTCTTAATTTAAGAGACTGGAAATACACCATTTGTTTCTTTAAAAATTTTCAAACTATCACAGGGTGGTACAGTTCTTTATTTTATTTATTTATTATTAACATAATGCCTACCATCCATTATCGCTGAATTTGATGCCACATAAATCTCTATATCTCTCTCTGTAATATAAGTTAAGCGTCTGGCTTCTATGGAAATTTCAACACTGTTTTTATAACATTTTTGACTTAAAGGTTGAAAATCTGATTTTGAGCTTTCGTGGTAATCAAAATTTTATATCTGTGTGACCTTGATATTGTAAAATAGGATGTAAATACCTGTTTTCATTCTTGAAAATATATAAGGTTGATATAAATTTCTGAACATTTAAGCACAAAATTTTTATTTTGAATTGTGACATAAATTAACATTTTTTTTTTAACTCTTTTATCGAAGTCTCGCTTACTATTGTTAGTTTTTTTTTTTTTTAATCGACATCAATAGATTACAAAAAAAAAAAAAAAAAAAAAAAAAATGTTTAATGTGGTATGTGTACACCAGAACAAAGATCAGAACCACCAAAGTGAAAAACTAAAGCAAGAAGCAGTATCCTCTCATAGTTTTGAATTTCCGTAAATTTGTAAACCGGAGAATAACAAATCAAAGCTTCACCGTTCACGGATATAAAAACTTCCTCATTGGCTGCATTTCGGAAATCCGAAGTCTCAATTGGCCTTGGAAAGGTAATCGGTGTTGACACATTTCTGCTTTCATTCCCATAGCAACAGACATTTATTTCTACTCTGTGAACGGTAACATAAATTACTTTGTATGTGTGCGAGCGACGATGCAGGACAACTTCCATTGGTTTGGAAAAATCCTCACTGACATTTGCCCTTTCAGCCATGTTTTCTCCAATTATTTGATTATATGATACGGATGCAATCATTTTTAAAGAGCAAAGAGAGGAAAGAAACATACAATTAAAGGGAGAAGTGGTGTTTTTATTCGCTTAAATACTGATCATTTTAACTTTAAACAAAATAATATTTTGATATCCAAACAGTCCAAATTAGAAAATATTAAACAAGCAAAAAGCTCTTCAGTCAATTGGTAGTCAAGCAGTTTTCCGCTTTGAGCACTCCCCAGTTTGTGCAATTTCCCATGTGAGCTCTATGTCAAAAAAGCCTCTTGAAACCGATACTTGTAGGCTGAGGAAACCCATTGTAAATGGAAACACTCCTCTTGAAGAAGAAACCGATACAAAGTGTGAACTATTGAACTACAAAATAGCGGTGTGTGAAAGTTCTACTGAAATGTAATTTACCCGTACAAGTTAAAATTCTTATAAGAGGACCTTTTATCGATTTGAAGAACGTAATTACGCCATTATTAAAAATTGTAAATATAAAACTAAAAATATGTATTTAGTACTTTTTGTCTGATAATTTTATTCTATAGCATGTTGTATTGCTTACTACTGTGTTTAAATCGAAATCTTTGTAGTACTTGAGAATATATTTGCACTATATGCTTTTTATATTCTAACCTCGGAAAAGAAAAAAAAAAAAAAAAAAAAAAGCTGTCATATTAGGCTTACCCGAGAACAACCTCATACACTCGTGTGTATTATCTTCATAAAATGCGCGTGTTCTATGGTCGGTTTGCCTCTTTCAGCGAACGAAAAACCGGAGTTTAGAGGAGGAAAAAATCTTGCTATCCTTGCGTGAAACCGACCGATCAACTCAGCCACTGAGTGGGAGAAAAAAAAAAAAAAAAAAAAAGAACCACATAAAAGCTCTTGGCGTCGTTCACGGGATTCGAACCCGGGCCTTTTCCACCCGCTGTAGGAAAGACGTTAATTTTAACCGGTGCGCGCTATCCGCGAGGATCCTCGAATGTTGGGACATCAAGAGAAGCAGACTGGTTTGAGAAAAGCAAAATTTAATATCTGCTATAAATTTAATATATTTAATATCGTTGCTATCACTTGCAGTAATAACCGCAGAAATCTAGAGGGATACACTCTTTTCAACAAAATTTCAATCTGAAGACACCAAAATATTCTACCACTCATGCCTGCGGTTAATTCATTTGCAAAAATTGGGCTGTCGATTGGCTTTCAATAATTTTTCAAAAGCAGGAGTTATTGAATCTCAATTACAAGAGTGTTCAGAGATACAGTATAAGGAAGTCTCTCCCAAACCACTACATTATTAGCTAAGCTGTATGACAGGCCATTCTCATACTGGCACAAGCAGAGCCTTTCTTCAGAGAATTCTCACAACGCACACATGGCAAATTGTCCATTGTGGCACAATAGGTATCAGGACTAATGGTTTCTTCGCAACAGACAATGGGCCTAGGTCAAACCATGTACACTGCCCTAGCAAAAAATATTGGATGCAATCAAATTTGGAAAAATATGGATGGGTTTTAATGACAAATTAATAAGGCCTCACCTTTAGACTCACTTACAGTGGATCCATCGTGAGATTTTTAATCAGCTCCTTCTAGCATGCAGCAGAAATATATTCGTTTGTTCCTTCTTCAGTACAGCGTCCAGTTCAGCAGTATTAGTTGCATATAATTCCAATTAATCCCAAAAGTATTCGTATTCGAAAAGCTGAGGAAAGTCATCTACTTCAGTGTACATGCTGAGGCATCTGTAACAGTATACTGCGACAGATGACCTACCTCAGCATCTCTACCATGAAAATTCATGCTGTCCAGCAGCTCCCTTTGGACTGTGGACTCACTTATTGACGCTCCTGTGGATATAGAATACAACGGTTTTTAAGGCTCGCTCGGTTCGCTCGCTCTGCTCGTTCGGTTCGCTTTCATTAATAATAATAATAAATTTTCTGTTTATACTCCGGGACGACCAAATGATCAGAGGAGTTCACAAGATAGACAGAAACAAGAAACAGCACCGTATTCAGCAGTCACGGGCTTGAACCCCGGTCACTCAAGGCACGTGTACTTATGCACCCGCGCTCTTATTTTCTTCGGCGATTCCCATTTGTTAGGTTTTAGCCTATCTGACCATTTGCACATACCCTACCTTTCTCACGTTCTTCCTATTTGACACACCAAAAGTGTCTTTCCATATCTCATTCTGCTTGTTTGTGATGTCTCGGATACTGTCTGAACACTTTTAAATCTATTCCATCCCGGTTGTACCGCTCAAAGTGGAGGGGTGTCCGAATACCTTTGGTAGGGAAGAGTAAAACAGATTTAGACCATTGTGCTATCACCACACACTGATTGCACTGTAGATACAACGGAATGGTAGCATTACCTTCCTATTTACGTCGTCTTCTATCGCCTTTAATGTTTCCAGCAGTTTTCTTGGAGTAACGCACTTGGCGCTGTACATGAACGGCTATACCTTCAGCGATCCTACTCTAACACTTCTTTATTAGGGATTTAGAGCTTTTGCTCGTCCGAGCAGGGATCTGCTCGGACAAGGGGGGGGGGAACCTTCTGTAGTACCAAAATTTTACTGTTCTGAAAAACCTGTTTCAGAGTGACCATCACTTCTTTTGTGTGAAAGTCACTCTGAGTATTCGAATTTCGGCACAAAGTTTATTAACGCTTAGTCCATTCTTAATTATTGGGAGATTCTCTGAAATCTCCTGTGGGCCGAATAATTAAATTAAGAAGGAAGAATATCTTCACGTTATGCAAGAGTAATCCCATTTAATAAAGCTGAAAAGTCTCTTCTCTCCGTGTTATTTTAAACACAGATGAAAGTAAACCGTATAACCTATCGTTCTGAACATGAACTTATTTTAGTAATAAGAGAAGCAAGCTGAATTAATCTCCATGGGAGATTAATGCATCCTTGTGGTTGTTTGCAAGAGCATATGCTACTTAATTAAACTTCATGTTTTCGTCTTCAGCGCACTAATTTTGCTTTATACCACGATGGAACCCTACTAACGAAGCCGATCAGATCACTGTCAGTACAGAGGATTAGGGATAATTGTTTCTTTCTTGACAGAGGATTAGTTTTAATCTGCGTATCTTGATTTACTGTTACACGCTCTAAAGCTTGAGTTTCGAATGTGCTAAGACCACTCGGCCAACTGTTATTTCAGTTCTGTGAGAAGCCATATTGAGATCCCCTCTGTCGACATTTGCTGCCGTTTACTGATTTTTCTTTCTTTTTCGTAGGCTTCCTAAATAGTTTAAAATATAGTGTTATTTTGATTTTGTGACCTCGCAATGAACTGTTGCACTCTTAACTTTAGTCATTCTGCTTTGATTTTCTCAAAAATCTTATAAAAGTCTCTCTCTCAAAAAAAAAAAAAAATATATATATATATATATTTTTTTTATTACTTCTTACTAATATACCGTATACATATAACTGGCATGCCTTCACTGACGAAATAAGTGACTCATGATCTCTTATTTAATTTTAACAGAGCGGTAGATTAGGGGAGTAATCATTTTTATTTCCCCTTCATTTAAAGAGGACATTTAAGAAAGGAATCACTAGGACTGAATGGCTAGAATCTGGCCACTCATACTATTCCGGGGATACTCTAAACTGATTAAAAATTAATAATAATATTCTTGCTCAGGATTGGGGCCATTTCTTCTTTTGTGCAAAGCCATGGAAACAGTCTCTCTCTCTCCCTCCGTTTTCTGCTTTCATTTAAGTACCTCATCTGACACTTTAGAAGTGCATATTTAATTAGATAACAGGAAGTCAATTTTGTGCTTTTCCCTCTCTACACATGGTACCTAATGCAGTCAAACGTTGGTAATCCTGAAACTGGCCAAAATCAATACAAAACTTCCGTATTGTATCGTAACTTTCAGACACCAAAATGCAGTATACACATCAGCTCATCAATCAGTGTAATCTCCCGTTCTCTAATTGAGAACTGTAATGTTTCTGAAGTAGCTAGACATCATGTTGCATACTGAATGAGATGATTCTCGAAACCACTCTCGCTGCGTATTATCTGGTAGTGTTCGTAATTAAAAAAAAAAAATCTTATTCATAGTATAATTGTTCGTATGTATTAACCATAAACTTTATAATTAAATAAGAATCAAAGACCTTTCCTTAACCAAGGAGTCTATATATACAGACTACGAAATTAAATAATTACGTTATGTGTAACTAATATAAAATACCATCAGTGATGGAACTTGAATGCTGAGGTGAGGTTGTTTTTTTTTTTTTTTTTTTTTTTGGTATTGATATAATTAGCTTGTACTAAACGATATTTGATTATCTCCATTTATATTATTCTGTTTAGCCATGTATTATACATTTACGTATTATACTTATATTTCATTTACTTATACTTACTTATATTTCATTTACTTATACTTACTTATATTTCATTTACTTATACTTACTTATATTTCATTTACTTATATTTAACATGTTATACCTCTTTTTTTGTATAATATTTAAAGTTAAAGGAGAGAGAAAAAAAGTAGTGTTTAAAACCGTGATGCTGCTGTTGCGTTACCAAAATCCAAACAAACCAAAAGTTATCTCCATAGTAAAAAATATAACATATTTTGTTAGACACAGGATTGTGCTGATTTAGATTCCAGGAAAAAACTGTTTAGCATATTATTTGAAAAGTAATCAAAGATGCTTCCATTTCCAATTTATATTCCTCTGCTTATACCCATCGTTTTAATATTTCCGTTTATAATCCAAAAGCAATTGACAGTTGTTTCTTAACGTTTTAGGATATCTACGCCACATGCAAACACCTGCATGCTGAACATTTTGAACCATTTGTGTATTAAGTAGAAAAGTCTTTAGCATTTAAAATACTAAATTTATGAGAGAGTTATTATTACTTCTTTAGCTAAAAAATATAAAATATTTCTCTTGAATTTCTCGATATCCAGCCAATTCTTAAAAAAAAAGTACGAGAAAGATATTTATATCTCTTCTATCTATCGCATATATATTCTTCGACCCTTTTAAAAGTGGTGAATAAATCCATTAAAGCCACATTTTTATACACTATCTTAAAACTACCCAAGTTGGCGTAATGGATTTCATCACTGTTTTACCCATTGGATTTTGTCCACGTCGTCTGCTTGTGGACATGTTCCATTAAAAAGACTAAAGAAACTGAAGCAGTTTAAAGCTCAACTGGACAGGTATTTCGAACGAACGGAGGGGTGAAATGGGAGAGGGTTTTTTTTTTTTTTTTTTTTGGGCTGATGCTGAATAAGCTTGCTTTCTTGCATCGTATGCCTCTACTAATGCTAATGCTAATATTCGCGTTTCAGGAATCTGATTGATGAGATTTGGCATTCAAGTTCTAAGTAAGTTCCTCTCTTCTGGTCTTTTGTTATGACCGCCAAAATTCCACTGCTTCGTCTACTTTTTTTGCTTCTACTTATCAAGGACGCTTTTTCATTGTAAATCTATCTTGATTTGCTGATGACAGTACATCACTATATTTAAGAGGATTAAATAAATTTTCTGTTTATATCTCAAGAGAGCCACACAAGATCAGAGGAATTCCTTATCCAATTTGACAAACTATGCACCCACACGATCGGTTTCAAGTCCTCAGAATAGGACATATTGTCAACTAGATATTCTGAGGACTTCGGGTTGTTCAAAATATAATTCTAATTTTATAGGACATATTCTCAGATGGGGAAGGCTGAATATCCTAGAAAACATTTTAAATTTAAAAAATATGTATTCTAATAATATGTAATATTTAAAATATGCTACCATAAATCCACCTGCACGTTACCTACAGAATAACAGTATGATGTAATGGGAGATAGTCAATTCATGCATAATTAGGGGGGTATTGTAATGTCCATTTTGCCAACGTGTTAGCACTACATACGTCATCATCTGTCACTACTTTGCCATATATCTGAGAAGACGCTACAATTTGTCTAAAAGTCAAAATATGATTTTACTACGTAAGAGTAGTATATCTTATAACCTAATCATAAATTTAAAGGAGTTGTTTCTTTCGCGGGTTATTTCCATTAAGAGAACTACAAATTCACACACTATTACACTGCGATTATTACTTATAAAAATTTTATTTGAAGAAGGGTCTTAATTTCAGTAATTGCTATATTAATTGGTAGTCATTTCTTAATAGTTGTATCATAAGATGCATTGCTGCTTTATTAAAAGGTAGCTATTGATATCAAACATGTTTTGACATAATAAAATACCTTACTTAAAGCCCAAACACGATCACACAGTGACGAGTTTTTATATTCTGTTTAATGATATTCTGATGTTAAAATATTTTTTGAACAGCAGGTCGTTTCTATTTCATTTTATATTCTGAAAAAGCTATGCGGCCAAAAGGATATTCATATACAAGAGCTGCTTATAAAAGCGTTTCATCATCATCATCAGGCATTTTCAATCCACTGCAGGGTAAAGGCCTCTCCAGCAACTTTCCAGTTCCTTCTGTTTTGTGCAATGGCCATCCATTTTCTACCCACAAACTCATGAATTTTATTTGTCCATCTTCGTCGTTGTCTTCCAGGTTTTCTTCTAGCTCCTTTTGGGTATACACCATCGCTATTCTTCAGTTTCAGTATCATTTATCTTTCTGTATTACTGCTCATTTAAGTCCTTTGTTTTCCCTTAATGCTTGTTCTACTTTTCTTGTGTTAAATCTTCTTATATCCTCTCTAAGTCTCTTTCTAATGGCTTTGTATAACTCAGTATACTCAATTTTCTCCTTGTCAGTGTTTATCTTGCTCTTCATTTGTCGTCTTCTGTTCGTCATGACAAGTGTTTCTTGATTAATTTTTTTTCTTTGGATTTCTTTTTACCTATATGTTTCTTGGAATTTATCACTTTCAGAAAGTTGTAATATTCCCCGTCGATATCTTGGTCCTGAGCAGTCTGCAGAAGCTCAAACTTGTTCTTAAGTTCCAGTACATACTGCTTTTACTCATCTTCTGTTATTTCAAAGACCTTCGTATTATTTACTCGAGTCAGTTTTTTTTCCTTTCTTTTCTTACACCTATATCAAGCGTGCATCTTACCATTCTGTGATCACGTCCAAAATTTACCTTGTTCAGGACGAAAACATCATTCACGATATATCTTCTGTTAGAGAGGATGAAGTCGATTTCGTTAGTTGTTAATCCATTTGGGCTCTTCCATGTCCACCTTCTGTTCACCCTTTTCTTGAAAAAAAGTGTTCATTACTGACATTCCTCTAGCGTTTCATAGTATGTTACAATTTTTATACAATATTTATTTCTAAGGCTAGTTTACCTGTTTGCATACGGGAAAATCCGTAATTTGGGGCGAAAAACCCTTTATCCTCCGCTTAGGATGGACTAATTCAACGTCACCTGAAAAGAGAGGGGAAAAAATGTCCAGAAAAACATTATGCCACTAAGATCACAATGACTGAATTAGGCTTTTACATTTCATATATATGCTTGATGTTAGCGAAAGATATTGTTATTGTTGTGGGGACATAAATTTAGTTATTAAAAGCACAACATTAATTGTGCGTTGAGAAAGCAAAATTTATTTCAAATACTTTTAGAGCATTGTATTTCAACAATGACTGCAGCCCAGTCTTTGGACGTGAAAGAATTTGAGACAGACTCTTCATAAAAGTTTTAAGATTACCTAAAAATATTTTAACACATATTTTAATGATTAAAATATATCAAAATAACATATATTTTAATATTTTAAATACGAAATCTGATCAAAATGTTCTAAGGCTTTATTTTTATAAAACAAAATTAGGGTGTATACACCATTTTTATGGGCACCCCATTCTAAAGTAATCTCCCCCCCCTCCAATGATATGCCAAAGTTCGCTGGAAATTTTCGCAAGGCACTTGAATTTCGTTGTCGCTTTCTGCTGTATAGTTATCAAATTTTCATCCTTTCAATATCATTTTGAGTTCGGGGAAGATAAAAAAAAAAATTACCTGGGGCAACATCAAGTAAATAGGAGAGTAGAGTTTTTGAATGTTAAGTGCAGTGCATGGACAATAGTTATGGTAGAGAAAGCAACTAACATTTTAAAAGAGCTGGTGACGTTTTTTTCCTTGACTTTTTACCTTAAACCGTCGTGCTTTTTTTTTTTTCTTTTCTTTTTTTGATGAGGAAAGTTTGGTGCCTTTTTTTTTATGAAAACCCCAAGCACTAAAGGTTATTAGAACCTACAGTATTAAGTACCGTGCATGGGTTGAAGGTTGAGAAAGTGAAAGAAGAAACTTGTTGACATTAGACTTGAATTTCTGTAGATTGTAATTTTTTGGAGAAATACGGATAAAAGTTGAAGGAATAAATGAGGAAGAAGAAAAGTTGGTTCTGTGAGTTTTAATTTGGACAGAAAAAAACAGTGCGTGTTCGAACTGGTTTGGAAGAGAGACGAGAATTATAAAAGCCAATTCAGAATAAAAGTGCCCATAGAAGTACCTATAGAAAAGGCATGCAGCAGAAACAGAACGTCTGAGAGACAGAGATTGGAGAGACTGTGTTAGAGATGAGTCATTAATTAACAATTGTTCTCTTTTGAATGGAATCTAGAAGCTTGAGAGAGGTTTTGGGAATGAGAGATGAAATGGGAACAATATTCCATGATAACTGGTGGATTTGCGATTGGTACAGAGTGACACTTCTGAAATGAATGGAATTTTGTTTCGGGGCATAACCATACACTCATGTTTCATCACTAGTAACAACGTAACTGATGAAATTAAATTTTGCTAACACTCGATGCATGTCAAAGCAAAGTTTTTGGGGTCAAAATCGCCTGGCACGATCCATAATCTAAGGAGAATTCTATTTCGTCAACAATTTCTCGGATGTTTAATCGTTGATCAGAACGAAATTTTCATGCACTTTAGCAACCATTTCATTACTACTTGAAGCAATGATTTTAACACTGGTTGTCTTCGACAGATTCTCGGCCGTTTTGGAAACGTTTAATCCACTGATAAATGATAGATTTACTTGCATTTCGTTACACATTCGAAATAATTTCGCTTTGTTTTTCCAGTTTTTCACACAAAACGTGATGCACAAACGTTGTTCCGGTCTCTATCCATTACAATTGTGACAGAAGCTTAAGACATATCTCAGTTTCAACACGGCTGTTCGTCATTAATTTTGTCGACTGGGTAGCAGCTCGAACCCGTAATGTGGTGATGCTTACTCACCATCTTGACCTTCTACCGCCAACGCTTCTTTTGTAATATATATATATACACGAGGATTCATAAACGGATTTTCACAATGTGCATCTGAAAATTGTAAGATAACATCAATTATCTTATAATTTCGAAGTTCTTAAACTGCCTATCCCATGGCAACTTTAAATCGAACTGCTTCGTTGCTACTGTAGAGATCATCTCTATCTGATGAACGATCGGTCTGTTTGTATGTTTTTTTTTTATTATTATTATTATTTTTAATGCCGCGTCAGCTATTGGAGCTATAAGACTCCAACTTCAAGATGATTTTTATTCAGGATTTTTTCTCATTATACATTTTTTTTCAATTACTTGCATAATTTAAACAACAAAAATAACTGGGTTTAAACTCTGTCTACTAAGAGCTCTTAAGTGTGTGTGTGTGTGTACGGTTCAGTTTGTAAATGAAAGTTAGAAAAAAAAAATAGACGTTATCAAAGATTCGGAATTCGATTGAAAGGTGTTGAATTGCCAAAACAATGTTGCAATTTCTACAATCGGGAGGTCTTTTGCTTATAAAATTTAGGAATACTTAAGATGACTATGGCCCAGACTAAATCGAAATAGGATTACTTCTTCCCTGCGCAAGTGCGAATCCTATTGGATGTAGGACCAGTAAGTTCCGAAGCAGTCTGTCATAGTTGTCTCGTCGTTTAAATAACTGGCAGATTAAATAACTTTTGGGTTATTTCATTTGTAATTATTACAGTGCCAAGTAACTCGAATAAAGAAAGGTTTGTTTTGCTGTGAGGATTCAAAGCATTGCATTTACCAGACCGTTTAAATCCAGACCTGTAATAAAAATGCAAGCGATGAAGGGTCTTATTTTTCATAAATGGGTTTGTTTTGTACAAAAAAGGTAGAATCTTTCTGAAATACTGTACGATATTTGCCAACAATAATCTCCACAAATAGAAGAATTTATATTATAATTAACAAATAAATAGATAAATATGAAGATAAAATAAAAGTAATTAATAAATGGATATTAATATAAAATGAAAATTCATAACGAATCTTCATCCAGATAAAATCTCTGGACAAAAAAACCACAAGGCAACATTGGAGGGGATGGGGGAGACCCCACAGGAGAGAAGTAAAGCGAAAAAAATTAGGCTTGTACTACAACAATGATATTTTCAAACTCCCCACTCAACCCTCTTGAGTTGAGGAGAAAGAGCTTTCTTTCTCATTATAACAGCTGACGAAGGGAGTATTTCAGAGAGGGTAGAATCATATAAAAAAAAAAAAAAAGCAAGCAGAGAGTGAGTGTTCTAGACCACTCCTTGGAACTACAGGGACACCAAAATGGTTCAGTCATCCCTCCCCTTAATCTATTCTATGTATTGTTTTTCAATTCAAATATTCTGAAAGACAGTTATTAGGCTACGATTCTTTAATAAAATGGTCTCCTCTACAAGTGTTTCTATAGCATAGAAATAAGACTATACAAGCTTGAATGCTTTGTGGACATGAACTGCAAAAGTCAGTCATGCTTGTCGAGGTGTGGCAAGAGCGTACTTCCACTGATGACCCCGTGTCACCCTTCCCTATTTGCAATAGGAGCTTCTGCACATCCGTAACTATTATCCTTGGCAACCTACTGTATCATAACTGCTACATAAGAAACATGAAATTGGGCACGTGAATGAAAGGAAGGCCATTAATAATGAGTTTTGTGCAGAACAAACGGTAGGTGATCTACCGAATCTGAGGATTTAGACAACGTCCATCCATCATTCCTATTTTTCGAGGCAAACGGTGTTGCACTTTAGTACTTTCTTTTGGAAATATCCATTTCTGTACAGTATACCCTTTTATTTTTCGCTACGTTAGGTAGAATTCAACCATACGGCAATTTCTCGCCACTCTCCTGCTATGGAACTTCGTTGTGTTCATGCGTAAATACGTTTACGTTTTGCTTTTTACTGGAAATTTAGTTTACTCTTTATTCTCTTACTTTTATAAGTTCCTGTTCGGCTGTATTGGCTTATAAACGATGCGAAGACACTATAATGCGAAATTGTGTAAGGAAGAATAGAGAGAGAGAGAGAAAGAGATATAGTGTGAATGAAAATTTAATGATATATTTCCTATATAATACACGAACTAGTGAAACCTTCACCCATTGTAAAAAAATGCCGGAAAAATCAATACAAAACACGTGAAGTGGATGCGATATTGCAACAGTTGTTCGTAAACTGCATGGGTATTGAAAAGGTATTCTCTATACAAGGAAGCTTCTCTATAAAATAGGATTTCCGCAACTCTACATATCGGTATTATGTCGGTTGTTCCCGGATCAGTTAGTTTAACATCAGTTGAGAAATATTTCTTTCTAGGTCACAGCAATAAGGAATCCTTCGTTTTGAAAATATTGTTACTTATTAATTATTTATGATTATTTATCATACATTACAGAATAACTTCTTGTTATATTTTCTTTACAATTTTAATTTTAATTATGAGACAACTTATACACAATTACATGCCATTTTAAAATATATCCTACTAGATGTCCCACTGCTGGTTCTTCTTTCTTCTATCAGTGAAAGTATACTTCCCTCATTCATTTTATTGATTTCCTTCAAGGCCTTATATACTCCTATCAGATCTTACCCCCCCCCCCCTCTAAGATGTTTAGTTTCTAAACTTTGCAGTTCGCTCTTTTTAAGTCATTCTTTATATGGACATTGATTATCACTCCTTACTATCTGGTTTCCCCTCTCCGAATCCTTTTTAGAATTTCTATGTCTTTTTTTTTTTAAGTGTAGCCTCCAGACCTGAAACAATGTTCTAAATGCGGTCTGACCATCATCTTGTACGAAGAGATGATTACATCCTTTTGCCTATTTGTGAAGGTCCTATATATCATAGAAAGGACACCTTGTGCCAAGAAAGGTTTCACTTTTAACTCCACTCTCCCCGTAGCTTGTAACTCCTGGATTTCTGTTCCCTAGGTGGGCCTTACATTTAGAAGATTAAGTCATTTGGAAACAAAATGGCCTAGTTCACGTCATTAACCGCTATTCCTCCTTTTAAATCATCAGAAACTTGGGAAACTTCCCCTGCACTCCCTCATGAATGCCATTAAGGAAGGAGCAATATGACCTTAGTTGCTAATGCTCCTAAAAACCAAATAACAACAACCATTAAGGAAGATATGAAATAGAAGTGGTCCCAGTACTGATACTTGAAGGAGTTTGACTTGCTACACTAATCCACCCTGAGGTATATCCATTTATGATTAGTCTCTGTCTCCTATCTTTTGGCCACCCCATGATTCAACGAAGGATCTTGCCAATAATTCCAGTCTTCTCCACTTTATATAATCGCCTTTCATGGGAACCATATCGAAAGCTTTACTAAAGTCAAGGAAATAATGTAAAAGCTGTTTTATGACTTCATTATGATAATTAACTAAATTGATTCTGGCAGGACTTCAGTAAAGACTTCTATTCCTATCTGGATGGTTCTATATCGTATTCTTAATACGAGGCTCCATGATAGGTGATCCACCACTGAAGTCATATTCAGTGGTCATATATAGTTGTCCGTCACGTCTTTCGCACCTCCTTTGTGTACTGGGGAGACTTTAGCCTTTCTCCATTTCAGAGGATCTCCCCGAAGTCTAATGATGATTTCATTAACATCCTCAACAGGATGATGCACTCACATGCAGTTTTTTTTTTTATTACTATAATACGATGTATACCATTTACTCCTAAAGCTTTACCTTCCTCAAGTTCAATATCTTTCCCATTACTCTCCTCTAACATTGATATATCACTTAATTTGCAACAGTTAATGTTTACTTTTGCGTGCATAAAGTAAGATCAAATTAAAAATTTAAAACACGTGAAGTGGATAATTTCAAATTTAAATTTTAGCACTGTGAATGGTTGGCAGACTCTGTATAAACGAGAAAAAATAGTCTACTGGTCATCTGTTTGTATAGAGGCTTTAACCAATTAAAGGTCGCATTTATGTTCGAAAATTTATTTTGTATAAGTATCGACATTGGCAGGATATAAACCCTACTAGTTACAGGTATACAGGAGGAGGTTTTGTTACAACTTTGACTTAACAGAAGCAATAAATGTATCAATTCACATTTATATTTTTAGGATATATAATTTGTAATCAGTGGCAGTCGGAAGAAAAAGCAGGACGAAATGTCATCCACCATATGTGGATGCGATATGACTTTTTTTAAGTGTACTTGAAATATTGCAAATAACCCTAAAATAAAACAGTGTACGATATTTGAATCAAATAATTTATCCTCGTGCACTGACGTCGCAAGGGGAAATAGGAGCACTTACCTGGTCTGGATTTACGTTTTATATTACTTCGCACCTTTTATTGAGCAGGCAATAGCTATCGTAACGTATGTATTTTCCTCTCCCTCTTTGGAAAAAAATTGTTGATCTGTCCCTATATTATTTATGCAGTGAAGGTTTCCCCGGTAACTTATTCATTTTCGTTCTAGTTTACATCCCATTCCGAAATTTCTCGCATTTGTATGTTTTCTGTCGAATGATTCTGAGGTCAACAACACATGTTCTAAGAGTTCTAAACCGACTTTTTATATGTATCACAACATCCAGATGGCTATTGTACAGAGTTTTGTATATCATCACAGAGGACCATGTCGGAGTTGAACTAACGTTTAGGGCCCGCCTTACATAAGACACAACACATGTCCTAAAAAAAAATCGGGGAATAACAGAAATGGCAATGAATATTTTTATAAATACAATACTTCCAAGAACTGACATTTTAAATTCAATGTGGCAGAATTTCAAACCAGTTTTTCAATTTCGGAAAACTGTACTGTATTTTCTAAAAACTTTTTTGGAGAAATAAGCACACTGCTTAATACTCTCTCTCTCTCTCTCGTAAATTCCTCTAGCTCTGTGTGGCCGTCCCGAGGTGTAAAGAGAAAAGTTATTTATTTATACTGTATACTAGTCCCCGTGTGAACAAATAAACAGATCAATAACTTCTATGCAAGAGATAAATTCGTGCTGAAGTACAAGAAATAATCCAAAGACCTGTATGATCTGTGGCCAGATATTCATTATCAGACAAAGGCGGCATGATAACCACATCAACCATAGGATATCAACCTGTTATCGTTACTAACGCACTGTCATAGTGCATACAAGTGATATTTGCGGTGTGATTATTGCTAGCTTCGTCCAACTTTGAATAGGTTCAAATCGAAAATTCTGATTCCTAGAAAAAGAGCTGCCTCTCCAAAGAAGTTAAATGTCCTCAGACAATCAAACTAACTTTGAGTACTACCCCTACTATACAGGACATCGAAAGCTATTTCTTATTTTTTTTTTTTACCTGAAAATCACAATATCATTTACAACATGCATTCAATATGCATAATATGCAGAGCCGGCGCAAGGGTTTCATGCGCCCTACGCGAGACTTAAAATTTGCGCCCCAATTGTATTCTCTACCATCCATCCGCCTATCTATCCATCACCCTGCCTACCAACAAGCTTACCTATTCCCAATCATTCATTCATTTGTCTATCCATTCTTTCAGAATGGATAGACAAATGAATGATTGGGAATAGGTAATAATTTCACCATGTCTATCCATGCTGAAAGAATTGGAAATTCCAATGCCTTGTTTCCATTACTAGCTTTCTACGCTGGTTAAAATGGCTGTTTTAACCTACCTCCGTTCCCACTGGTTCCGACACGACCATGGTAAACTCGGCTGAAACAAATGAAGCAGCATATGCGTGGGCTTGACACCCAGTTCTAATCATTCTGAGTTTTCATCAACAATTCACTTTTCACTTCGTGCGGCGCAGTAGTCGCCGCATGAAGAGCATGCATCGATATACGAACTTTGAGCTGGCAGACATGCACCTAGTGTATGGATTAGCAGAGGGCAATGGACGAGCCGCTCAACGAATTTATGGAGAACGCGTCCCAGACAGACATGTACCGGACCACCATTTGTTTGTGGGTGTGCATCAAAATTTGTGCGATTATGGGTCATTTAGGAGGTAACAGGAGTAGTGCGGGCAGACCACGTTCGACGCGAACTCCCGCCATGAAAGAAAGTGTTGAATGCCGTCCAGAATAATCCTACTACCAGCACACGTGCCGTTGCCTCTGCCTTAGGAGTGTCTCGTTGCAGTGTACAGCGTATCTGACACGACGATTCCTTACATCCCTTTCATCTCCAAAGGGTTCAGTTACTGCTCCTCCAAGATCATCCTGCACGTGTGGCTTTTGCGCAGTGGTTTCTCCAAGAAAGTGTTCAAGACTTGAATTTTCCAGCCTATGTTTTGGTCACGGATGAGGCTTATTTCACTCGGGAAGGCTTATTCAATCAGCACAATGCTCATGTGTAGGCTCACGACAACCCACACGGTGTGCGCCCCCATGCGGCACAATATCGCTTCGCAATAAATGTGTGGGCAGGTATGGTCGGTGACTGCTTAGTCGGCCCATACTTGTTACCATTCTTTCTTGAACAAGTTCTACCAGGGTTACTTGATGATGTTCCAGCAAATGTAAGACGCAACATTTGGTTTCAACATGACGGGGCGCCTGCCCATTATGGAAGGTGTGTTCGTGACCATTTGAACAGGCGTTTTGGGCCCCCACGCTCACCTGATTTATCGAGCCTTGATTTCTTTCTGCGGGGCCCTCAGATCTATCGTGTATGAATCGCCTGTGGAGACGGAAATGGATCTCGTGGCGAGACTCGTCTGCGCTGCTGCTACTGTGAAAGAAACTCGAGGTGTGTTCGACCGTGTCCGCCAATCGATGCTGCGTCGGTGTCACGCATGCATCGCGTCTCATGGTGGAACCTTCGAGCATCTGTTGTGACATCATGAAATGCATCCATCTCGTACTCCATTGTTAATATTATGTCAAATATATATATATATATATATATATATTTTTTTTTTCTGTTTATACTCCGGGACGACCAAACAGTCAGGAGTTAACAAGATAGACAGAATACAAGAAACAGCACCGTATTCAGTAGTCACGGGCTTGAACCCCGGTCACTCAAGGCACGTGTACTTATGCACCCGCGCACCTGACCACTAGGCTACGGCTACTGTCTTGTGTCATTTCTGCTTCTTGTGCCTCTGCTACTACTACTTTCCCGTGACGTTTCCGGTTATGGGTTCCTATGCGATTCACATTCCTTTAGATGTTACCTATCTCCCCTAAACGTTTGTACCAATATTTTTGAGACACCCTGTATAACACAGTATGTCCTACGAAGACTAATCCTGCAAGGGAAGATTAAAGGCAAAAGAGCAAAAGGAAGACAACGAAAAAGTTTCTTGATAACATCAAAGAATGGACCCTCTGTCCATTCTTTGATGGACAGAGGGTCCATTCTTTTCTTTTTGTGAAATAGTTATGTCATACGACATAACTATTTCACAAAGCAAGAGAGAATTGGCTGGAAAATGTTGGTTTCCAGCGTTCAAATTGAACACGGAACTTGAAAAAGAAGAAAGACAGCTAAAATGGAGAAAAAAAAAAAAAAAGAGTTCTTTGTGTGACCTGCTTCTACTTCGTCATTGAAGTGGAAATGGGCCACAAAGCCTAGCAAACGTGACAGACTGGTTGAATAGGTACTTTGAATCGATCTTTACAGTTGAAAGACCAGTGACAAGGAATCGGACTACTATAAATTAAGTGGTATATATTACCACTTAATTTACAGTCTTGCAGAAAAGTCTATGGAGGAAGCTGAGCAAAGGTAAGGCTATAAGAGTGACGGTATACATCCTGTTATACTAAACAAGCCTTGCCTTCATGCGAGTGCATCATCTCGCTGGAGAAGTTAATAAAATCATTATTAGACTCCAGGACAATCCTCCCCCCCCCCAGAGAAACGCTAACGCGTCACCAATCCACAAAGGAGGTGTGAAAAGCACGATACAGCGCCATCTCGATAAGAACGGCATCCTTAATGAATTGCGACATGGGTTTGTGAACGGGAAGTCTTGCCTGACCATTTCAGTTAGTTATAAAACAGTTGGATGCAATAAACAACTTTAACATTATTTACCTCTATAAAACTTTTGCTACGGTTCCCCGTGAAAAGCTATTATCTAAACCAGAGCAAATTTGGATTACAGACAAGATCCTTCGTTGGATCAATTGCTTCTAATGACTAATCTCTGTGCGGAGACAGAGTAGTCATAAATGAACGTTCCTCAGGGTGAACCTGTATACCAAATGGAGTCGTTGAAGGAAGGTACTTGCTACCCTTCATTCAATTTTGGGTGCTTCTCTTTCTAATCTTCTTAATGATTGAGTGCAAGGGAAACTGTCGAAGTTTGCTGATGATCCAAAGGTAGAATGGGTAGTTAATGACCAGTGTCAGGTTTTTTGCATCAAAATTACTTAGCTCGCTTGCACAAATTTTTTGAAAAATGGCAACTGAAGTTTAATGCGTCCAAATGTAGGGTTTTTCATAAAGCTGGTTGGTTGGTTGTGTTAGGGTTGGCGCATGGACTACGTTGGTCATAATGCGCCAGCGTCTCCGTAGCCAGGTAGGCAGAAGCAGTAGTGCGTAGCACACGCTTCTTGATTAGACCGGGGTTCGAGCCCGTGACCACTAAAAACGGAGGATGCGGAAAGGTCAGGGAATGACCACCGCATATCCCCGGAGCAATATGGCCTTAGTTGCCAATGCTCCTAAAAACCAAATAATAACAATAATAAAGCGCCATTTTCATAAAGCAAATATCAAATTTGCTTTATGAAAACTATTCTTCATAGTTTTAACAAATTTTATAAACAAAAGAGTAAACATTCGGAAAGTAATCCTTATACGCCTCCCATGCATATTAACAGTAAGACAATGCAATCTCTGGATGCAGCCATTGTCGACAGCATTCTAGAACGTTGTGCGTGCTCAAAAAATTTAATCCTCGGCACTTCCAAAAACCACTTCGCCACCGTGCAGGCGCACAGCTTAGAACAACCCAGCACATGGTATCCTGTTTATGATGGGATATCATGAAGATGATGTCCTATCTTCATGACATCCTGTTATATACGGCTACCATCATCTTTGAGACCGTATTTAGAATACCGTATTCAGGTCTGGAGGTCACACTTGTAAAAGACAGAACTTTTAGAAACGGTTCAAAGGAGAACCAAATTGGTGAGGGGTGTTCATATGAATAACGGCTTAGAATATGCTGCTGTAAAACTTGGCAACTAGACATATCAAGGAAAATCTGGTTGAGGTATATAATGCCCTGAAGGGAATCACTAAAGTAAGTGGAGGAGTATATTTTCACTGGTAGGAGAAACAATAACTGGAGGCTGCAAATGTAAAATTCTGATGAGTAGCAAAAGGTTGAATCTCTTGATTTACCTTTGCGCAGCGCTTTCTAGATCGTTGGAGAAAATTACCTGCGATGGTCGTCAAGATAGAATTTAGTAGTCGTCGAATATTTAGTAGCGTTAAAAGCGGAATTGGATAGCAATGGTTGAAGTTTTTTTTTTTTTTTGCAGAATCAGAAAGAGTCTCCTTTCTTGCAGAATTTAGCCATTGTAATATTAATACTAGCAGTGAGATGAATGGAGAGTGTTCAATTTTTAACCATCAGTTTTGAAATTAATAAGACCACACTGCGCTATCGGTTCATTCACAGAAAGGGACACATATTTTGGGTCTTTAGAGAAAGTCCATGAGTATTAAAGGCATTAAAATTGATATTAGTGTACAAGTTCCACTGATATCAATTTTAGTTAAATAAATATTTAAAACTTTTAAATATTTACAATCTTGGAGAAAGAAAACAGCAGAATTCTGTTTTTATAGAAAGCAAGTTATTTGCTGGAAGTCAAAAGAGCAGCAGAATTCAGTTTTTATAGGAAATTATTTGCCAGAAGTCACTTTTTTAAGGAATTTTTGATCATTCAGTAGTATAAATGTAGTATATATCCCAAGGCGTGTACACCATTTTTGGTTAGTGATGTCTGAATCCTTTCAAGCAGAATTTTTGGTTGACAGACATGAAGACAATACATTGCTCACGTACCCTAGAACATGGAGGAAGTCTTAATTATGAACGCAATATCCCGAAAACATTTCGACAATTTTTTAAAATTCATGCACTCGCGCACGCAATTAAATCTACAATTATATTACTATGTATAATAATAGATTTACATGATATTTATGTATTTACTTAGCATTATAAGTCCCATATATAGCGTGTGATATATAAAAACAATATTCCGAATTGTATTTCTTTTAAAAAAGATGAAGTGGCACAAAAACGTCCAGGTTATTGAGAATTATGAAGCTCTGTAGTAAAACGCTAGAATGACAAATTAATTTCGAAATTTAAAACCTGAACTGCATAATAATCAGCGAGCTTTGTATTAAGTTCGCGATATGAAGATTTCATGGGTCTTTTTTTTTCTCCTGCATTGCAGTATGTAGCGTCGCGAAGACAATCCAGATTTAGAGCGAAACATGGAAAACTTATAACTTTCGGTTTCCTTGTCGACATGAGTCAGCACTCTCTTGAGCAAATTAAATATTTAATATTCAGGTTGATTCATCACGCAAAAATAACAGAAATATGGAGGTCATCTGACTCATATTTCCATAGTTCATTTCCTGAGTAAGGAACAATATGACGACGGTATACCAATAGGGATCAGGTATCACTGAATGAAATATTTGGACTGCCTTTAGAAATAAAGGCATTAGTAATATCTAAATGAACTGATAAACGAATATAGTAGTCAGTATGGAGACTACGTATTTACGAAGTTAAATTTGAATTTTTTTTTCTTTTGAGTGCGAGCTGCAAATCTACTGGTGCTCAGTACAATTATCTCAAAACTTGGGAGAAACGAACTAACTTATTTTCCTAAACTTTTTAACAAAAATAAAGTTTTGTGATTATGGGAATTAAATTGTCAAAATTTAATTCCTGTAATCACAAAGCAATAGTTCTTGCTCTAAAACATTCTAAGTATGAGCAGCATCTGCACGAATTAAACTTCATGTAAACACATTGGGATCGTTTTCTCTTGAAATTATCCAATTTAAATCAGCTTGTTGTGAATCAAGCCAGACCTTAAACTTTATTAAGTTCCTAAAAGCCTAGTAAAAGCGATAAAATACCCATGTTGGTTTAACACCGAACCCTTTTCTATAGTTTAAAAAAATATAGAGACTCTATTCCATATTTATTAAAAACAAGGGTCATCAATTTTACGCCAACGTTAATGGTTGCAATCTAATACCAAATGTTTGAAAAATAAACTCTTTAGAAAATTCACATAGTCGATCATGGAACGTGTGTGAAAATTAACAATACCGAAACCGAAGCTGAAACCGTTTTGGAAATGGTAAACTTGTTAAAATCTTCTAAAACTGCTACTATTTCAGCCATTCAAACAGATACATTAGTATTCGTTTTAAAATCACTTCAAAATTCTCATTCCTCATAAGACTTCGATACAGCGTACTTCCTTGGCTATTAAACTCTGTCACGTTTAGTGATTAACAAAAACCATATTTATTTATACGGTACATCTCAGCAAAGCAGAGATTTCTAAAGGACTGGATCAAATACCTCCGTATAGTTTGGGAGTAAAGCATTAACTTTACTCCCTTTTACTCTCTAGTAAAGTTTAGGTACAGTAAAGCTAATGCTTTACTGTACCCTTTACTGTTTAGGTACAGTAAAGCTAATGCTTTACTGTACCTAAACTTATATCTTTTTTTTTTAATTCTTCAGTTTCCTCTGGTGTCTTTTTGTCTGCATTTAAAATCTACTGTATGCCATATATTTTATAATTCGCAAAAAAAAAAAAAATAAATAAATAAATAATGATTGCATACAGTGGCGTATCCAGGTATCATCATAAGGGGGGCATGGCAACGAGGTCCAGGTATCATCTTAAAGGGGGGGGGGTGCATGGCGATCAGGGTTATTATTTTTTTTTTTTGTTTTTTAGAACGCCTCCTGTGTTCTTTTTCTTTAATTTCATTTGGTTAAGGGGGCATATGCCCCTTCTGCCCACCTCTGAATACACCCCTGATTGCATAACTACCTACAGATTTATTACACTTCTAAACTTTCTGGGAAAACTTTTAATTCTATCTTCCGTCGTAAATTTTGGCCTGTTTCAATAAAATTATCCCTCTACAACATGGTTTTAAGTAGGGTGGTTTTAACCAATCTGTTAACATTTTGGCACCGTATCTACATCAATGGATTCTATCCACCGAGTTGGTTATCGTTTCAATTTATCACACGCATTTGATTCTATCAACCACGAATTGAATATTTCTCATACTTTTGGAGAAATTGCATACGGATTGCTTCGAGACCCTTTATTATAGTTAATATGAAACCACTTGATATTTAGTAATTATGAAGTCATCGTAAATGATATCTTCTCTCTTATACTTTAAAGGTGGGGCTTCCTCAATGATCCGCATTGGGTCCTCTGTTATTTTTATTTATTATTATTTTTAATATATTAACGATTTAGTTTTCTGGTTATCTAAGTGTCGAATAATAAAGCTTTTACTGTGCTCTTTAACTTATTTTTGCACTTTTGCAACTTAAACATTGGGTTATCATGATTCAAGCCCCCGTGCAAGTATAGTGGTTTAGCCATTTGTCACTAGTTTCGAATATGGATCGAAATGGTAAAGTTTATGAAATGGAACGCTCATTAATAAAATATCATATTTTTAATAATCAAATATGTAGATGACATTACCGATGCGTGTGATGAAACGAAACGATTTTCCGGTATGCTTCAGAAACCCCTGGTGCTGTCAGACAACTAACTTTGTGCTTCAGTTTTTCCGTGCCCTGGGTTCGAATCCTGTCACAGACTAGATTTATTCTTATGGTTCTCTTCACTCGATACTGTGGTTAGCCGATATCATTCATGTGAATTTTCCAGCTCGGACAACATGAAAATCGGTCCGTGAACACACACTGCAATATAAATAGATAAATATTCATTTATTGCAAATACAGCAAGCCCATCACAGCACATGGCTAGGGGCAGATAATACGATACCAAAGAAATAAAATAATCGAATACACAGCAGACTTCATATAAACATTAAAAATGAATAGGAATTATACTTATGGATTAATAAAAATTTTGCAGAACAGCACATTTGGCTTTCAGTTGTAGTTACTGGTTGAAGGAAAGCTGTTGTTTTTATTTTTCTTCATTTTATCGGACTCTTAACTCCTGTAGGCTTCAGAGTTGAGTAATCTTTTGCAATCAATGTTGTGATCATTTAGGACAGTGGTTCTCAACTTTTGCCCCATGCACCCATTTCACCATATGTCAGAATGTCATTCCTCCCTTTCCAAGATTGATGTCATTCCCCCCTTTCCAAGGTTGTCTGACTCAAAAGGTGCATTCCACAAAGATAAAAAAGTGAAATATTTATCTTTTTTTTAATTTAATATGTGACATCCAATAAAGTGTGATGTCCTGTAAATTATGTACAATCCTTAGAATTGTAGTTTGTAAAAAAATCAATATTTCAACAGTTTGAGTCTGTCAATCTGTAGTCAGAATTCCCCCCTGGTTGAGAACCCCTGATTTAGGAGGTGAAGGAATGCACTGGGAAACATTCTGTCTATTTGTTTGAACCTGGAGAGGTTGGATTTGAATCGTTGGTTATTTGAATTTTCTCTGTTGGGAGCAGCTATTATACATTTGTATTGGCTAAGTTTGGTGAGTTGCATGCAAAAGTAATTAACTTTGCAAAAAGCATGACTCTAGACTCGTTGATCATCTGTTGCAGAGGTTTTGTTTTTAAGTTTTCATAAAGCTGTTGCCTGGATATTGTATGGGGAAAACGAAGCTTACTATTGAGCCATCTAAGAACCCAATATTCTAGCACAAGGAATTTCTTGACACCAGATTTAGGAAGCATAAGAGAGAATGGGAAAGATGCATCTTTGAACATGCTTAATGACTGTTTTTTTGTCTTGAATCGCTGCTGTTTCTTGTTTGATTGACCATTTTGCTTTTTGAATTTTTTGAGCAACATATACATAGTGGACTTAGATACTAATGCGCTGTATAAGTAACAATAGCAACACGACTCAAACCAGATACAATTATTTTTCACTTTAAAAGTAATAGACACGTTCTGAAAGGTACGGTGTATAGCGAAAAGTCGTTCAGCGGACATAATTTTCTAAAAGAAATAATAGAAAAAGTGCAGGCAAAAGAGAAATCGCCTTTTCACTTAAGCTATAATTTTATGATGAACTGTTTCAGAGGTACGTATTGACAAATTCAAAAACGTTTTATTCAGTTTTATCGAAAGAAAACGGCGTAAAATACTTTCGTGTGGTCTGAGTTCATACACCTTCCCATGGTCACAAAAAAACTTACATTGCAGTTGCGTAGCATTCAACCGTAGTAATCACCTTAAGCCAGACAACGATCCTTTCATGGCTAAGTGGATGATAAGCAGCC
Organism: Mastigoproctus giganteus; assembly: GCF_048544385.1. NCBI lineage: Eukaryota > Metazoa > Arthropoda > Arachnida > Uropygi > Thelyphonidae > Mastigoproctus > Mastigoproctus giganteus. The sequence continues at coordinate 88,531,292 of NC_143586.1, read as the reverse complement.
TTGACCTTCTCTTCATGCTGTTTTGGTCTCTTGAAATCGATTCCAGTGACTAATTATTTACCATTAATTATCTTTTCATGATTATCGTTAATTTTATTAATGATAATGACGATTCTCCAAGCACTTATGCCACATTCATCATGTTTGGCTTAGACTTCAGTTCTAGTAGTGGTGTAGATAGTAAATTAAAAAATAAACTTCATGAACTGACTATTTCCCAGTTCCTCATGTGTGTGGAGGGATAGAAAAACATTTAACAACTATGTAAAATAAGTTGATAGACAAGAGTTAATCAGAAGTAATTACAACTAAAAATCTTTAAATTTTAGATTATGTTGTAAGTCATTATGATTGCGTTCAGAAACTTATAAACTATAACCAAGATAAAAAGATAATCATGAAAACTGCATACATAGAGCCGTTGCTTACGGCATTGAAATTAGAATATAAAATTAACCCTTTCTCTACTTACAGATATACCAGCTGTGACTGAAGAAGCAAGAGTTTCCACCACAAATGATGGGGGGGTGCAGAAAAGATGTTAGTGATTGGCAAAAAGGAGCGATAGCATTTGGTAGGTGTAGAGGACGTCCTATTAAAGAAGTAGCTAAATTTGCTGGTGTTTCAGAAAGAACATGTAATAAAAGTGTTAAGGAATGGTGCGAGTGGAAATCAACCAGAAATCAGTAGAATTGTGGTCGAAAATCCACGCTAAGCGGTCGTGATCGGCGACGAATATCGCGTCTAATAAACGAAAATCAATTTCAAACAAGACAAGAATTACTGCAGACAGTTAACCAAGGACCTCATCAACCGATTTCTGGGAGAACACTGTGAAGAGAATTGCATATCATGGATATCTAGAGTAGGATCCCTCAAAAAAGGCCAATGTTAAGAATTGCACACGAAAATGCCACTAATATGAGCACACACTTCTTGATTAGACCGGGGTTCGAGACCGTCACCACCCAAATACGGAGGATGCGGAAAGGTCAGGGAATGACCACGGCATATCCCGGAGCAATATGGCCTTAGTTGCTAATGCTCCTAAAAACCAAATAACAACAACAACACTAATATGAGTTAAAAGGCATAAAAATTGAGCTGTTTTGAAAAATTGGTCTGACAAATCCAAATTTTGCCTATGAGCTAACGATGCCAGACACTGAATTCATAGGGGAATCAATGAACCAGCTTGTACACCATCTAGAGTCTAGATGGTGCACAATCTAGATTCTAGACTGTGCACAAGGTGTACAAGCTGGTAATTAACAAATGATGCTTTGGGGATGTTTTAAATATTATGAAATGACCCCCTTACAACCAGGATGAATATGGATAACTATACAGTATTCTGGATGATCAGGGTGTACCTTTTGCTGAACATTTGAGGGACACTCATGATTTCCAAGACTTCTGGATGACTATCTGCTTCATAGGGCCTCTGCTGTTTTTAACTGGCGAAAGGAACAGGAGAGAATGGAAGGACATTTACATTGGCCGACTGGTCACCAGATTTAAATCCTATAGCGGACTTATGGGTCTATCTTGAACGGAAAGTGAAAACACAACAGCAACTACGAAACCTGAATGAATTACGAGCTCAATTGTTTAAGTGCCCTAACATTGTTATAGACTATTGAAGGGAGTTTAGCTGATACTTTCTATCAACGAGAATTGATGAATGTATTCCTGCTAAAGGAGGGGTTTCATATTATTTACTAAAAAATTACGCGGGTAACTAATTTTATGTCCATTGTCTGTATATCTTTACACAAAGAACGTCATACTATATTGTTTCAGTTTATTTAAAACAACTAAAAACAAGAGGAGTAAAGCTACGAAGTTTACCAAAAATCAAGAGCAAATCAATTTACCCAGTGTACTTGACAATGAGTTAAGACTTGATGTGTTTGTCATGGTTTGCTGTATGGCGTGCACACTGAAATTCATAAGTACAAGAAATAACTTCTCAGACGCACGCACGTGTGTATAAGCCCTTGAAGTTATTTTCTATTCAGAATGAATTGCAGCCTTGTGTTTTTACTTTCACTTTCTTTCTAAGTCAACACACAATTAAATAATTCCTTCAAGTCACTTGTTATACCAAACTTATCCTTCAGAAATACACTGAAGGGTATGTGTACTGGACAAATAATACAATACAATAAATGATTTGTTTTCTTTTTAAATAAAGGCAGTATTTCTTTTCAATAATTTCTTTAGAATAAGTCGGTTAGCTACTAAGCAAATGTAGCAGCCGTCAAACCATGCTTATTGCATTCCAGAAACAATCCATATCTCAGTTTTGTTCCGCTTCCCCTGTGACTCATATTCGAGGTCTCAGCATTCATGCTGTTCTTAATCCAATATGTTGTTCCTCGAACAAATGTTTCCTGGTACGTGAATGTTATTTTTATTTTATTTATTTTTTCATTCTTTAATGTCGAAGTATGTAAGAAAGTTTTTTTTTTTTTGTTTTTCATTTCTTTTTCCGATTTTAATTCCTTTTTGCTTCTTCTGTACAGGGTGAAATGCCCGTCTTGCCAGCTAGATTGGTGTTTCCAATGTCATGCACCATGGCACGAGCTAATGACTTGCAAACAGTTTCGCAAAGGCGACAGATTGTTAAGAATATGGGCCAAGGAGAGAAGTTATGGACAACTAAATGCTCAGCGGTGCCCGAAATGTAAGGTAAGCGAATACAAAATATTCATAATACGTGTTTGAAATACAAAGTATAATTCAAAAAAAAAAAAAAAAAATGAATTGACTCTTTCGTCATTTACATCGCAATACCCCCTTGATTTATCTGTTAACATAAGGTCAATTTGCAGTGAACGGTTTAAGTTGTAACATCAACTGTATGATGTAGCATGTCAAAACAGTGAAACGATTATTTCTATATCTAATTTTCTAATTTCTAATTTATTTAATTGCAGCGGGGTCTGTGTGGTTAGTCCGTTTAATAATCACAATAAGGATACGCTTACATAAACATTATATAATAAGAAACAATTTGTATTGAACAAAGATTTAAAGATCAGGTGAAGATTTGAATAAACATTAATCAGATCTAACTAAAGTACGATTGGCGAAGCCATCTTTTTGGCGAAGTATCATCTTTTGTAAAGATCTCCGAGGCAAAGTATTTTTATAAAAAAAATTGGAGGACTATCTTGTACTTTAATGTACAATTTAATTATTGCATTGGATTCCAATGCAAAGTCTAACTTATGGTTTAGCGGCATGACTGATCAGAGAGGTCGCTTAATGGAGGACTTTATTTTAATGAATAATTTGTGTGTAGTCAATATATCAGGTCAGCCTTATACTTTTAATAATGTTCATGGCAGGTCGAATATTGATTTGACTATAGTTACTCAGGGGTTATCCAGACGAATCTGTCATTGGCTTGTGAAAACGGACTATACGAATAGTGATCATAGATCTTTGGTTTTTCATATTAATTTGGCTGATTTAAATACTTCTTTAGATTTTGATAATTTTGAATTAACTAGATTTACTTATAAGAAGATTAACTGGTCTAGTTTTGCACGGTCAGTGGCTTTAGATTTTTCAGGAGACAATATGGTTAATTTGAATTTTTTAAATGCTTGTGAGTATGCTGCTTTCGTTCAGTCTTCATTGCTTAGAGCCCTCAGTTGTGCCTCAAGAAGACAACGAGTTAAGAGGCGAGTTGTTAATTGGTGGAATGCGGAATTATCCAGGTTAAGGAAAGAAGTATTTTTATGTAGGAAGGCATATCAGAGGTATAGGCGGTGGGGGCTGAATGAGGCTCAATTTTATCATGCATGTTATAGGAATAAAAAGAAAATTTATTATAGGACTATTTATGAGAGTAAATTAAAGGCTTGGAGAAATCTAGTTACTAGTGTGGGCAATACAGATCCTTGGGGATTAATTTATAAACTAAGTATGAATAAAGTAAGACCTGGAGAGATAATGAATACTGTAATCGTCAATGGAGTGGAAACAACTGATTGGATTACAACAGTGCAGGCAATAACATCGGAGTTGTTTCCTCATGAGGAAGAAGGGGGGGAGACAACAGAGCAAGACGGCATCAAGGACTCTAATGTAACATACCTTGGGTCTGTTGATATTAGCCTATTTACTTTAGAGGAATTGAGAGCCGTTTCTAAGAAAATTAACATTTCCAAAGCCCCAGGAATCGATTTAGTAGAGAATTTTACTGTTCTTAAAATGATTGAGCTTTATCCTAACATCTTGTTAAACTTGTATAATAAATGCTTACTTCAAGGTACCTTTCCTGGGATCTGGAAAGTTGGTTTTATCAAGCTGTTAGTTAAGCCGGGTAAAAAAACAAATGACCCAAGAGGGTATAGACCAATTTCGTTATTGGCCAATCTTGGCAAAGTGTTTGAGAGATTGTTATTTTTAAGATTGAACCAAGTCATGGATAAAAATGGTTTGACCCTGCCTTATCAGTATGGTTTCAAGAGAGGGCATTCTACGGAGGATGCCATTAAAGATCTCATGAATTTCACCAACCAGGCAGAGGATAAGTATGTGTTAGCCATCTTTATAGATTTTACTGGAGCTTTTGACATGGTGTGGCACGAGAGTATTCTGTCTGCATTAAGGAGTATGCAATGTCCAGACTTATTGTATAGGACGATACAGAGTTATTTGTATTGTAGGAAAATTATACTGAAAGCTAAGCATCTACAGTTTAATAGGAATCTTTCGAGAGGGTGTCCTCAGGGGTCTGTATTGGGCCCACTTTTTTGGAACTTAGTACTTAATTTATGGCTACAACAATCAATTGAAAATCTGCATAAGATTGCTTATGCAGATGATTTGGTTTTATGTGTTACTGGTAAATCCAGGGCTGTGCTTGAAATAAGAGTGGCCCAGGTATTAGAAAGTCTAGTGTCGTGGGCTGATCTGCACAAACTATTGATATCTACAACTAAAACTGTTATGATGCTTCTTAAGAGGAAACTAAATTATGCGCGACCGCCAAAAGCTTTAATTAAGGGGAGGCAGATTCCCCTAGTATCTGAGGTGAAATATCTAGGTATAAGAATTGATGATAGATTATCGTTTTTCCCACATTTAAACTACTTACACGAAAAAATTAAAAAATTTAGTGCAGCAATAATTCGATTAACACAGTCAGATTGGGGGTTGAAAAGGAAAGTTTTAAATTTATACTACAAGGCAGTCTTTTTACCCATAGTTGCGTATGGAGCATCAGTGTGGTACTTCAGAGTTACTAACGTTAAATTTAAACAGAAATTGTTATCGATTCAACGCTCAATGCTTTATGTTATTTCTAATTTGTGCAGAACAGTCTCAACGAATGCTATGCAGGTTTTGGCCGGGCATTTGCCTCTAGACTTGTACATTGTGTATCGGGCAATTTGTTATTACTTAAAAAAAGGCATAGTGGTTTCTTTCATGAATATTACATCTGATGTCACTATAGAGATAGCTAAAGCTAAGAAAAATGTTCTAACACAGTTGATTGGTATGTGGCAACAGAGATGGGATCTTAGTGCAACTGGGGAGGTGACTAGATTGTTTATTCCAACAGTTAAATTTACTTATGATAGTAACAACAAATGGTTTTTTCCTTCTATGGTAACATCGTTTATTTTAACTGGCCATGGCTCATTAAATTTTAAACTACATTACTTTGGTCTAGTCAGCTCTCCTTTATGCACTTGCGGTCAACCTGAGACTTGGAGTCATTTATTATATGATTGTAGTTTGTATGTTGAACATAGAGAAAGGCTAAAAGTGAAGATTGGTAATTTAGTTAGAGGCTGTGAAAGTGACTTTATTGCTAATCAGGATAAATTTCAAGCACTGCAAGAGTTCTGTGTAACTGTTTTTCAACGGAGAAGACATTGGAATAATCTAATGATTACTAATTAAGATTTGGTTATATACATTTTGATTATTTGTGTTTTTTTTTTTTTTCTTTTAGTTTGTTTATATTATGTGTGTGTATATATTTATTTATTTTTTATTTTTATTTATTTTTTATTTTTTTGCTGGCTCTCGGGTGTGGGCGGCCTGGGAGCGGGATTGCTGGCACCCACCGGTATAGCACTACTTCCGGTGGGTGCGGGATTTTTGTGCATGAGGCACTTAAAATAGAAGACCAGGCCCAGCACCAAGTGAATATGGGCGGCCATTAGGGTCTATTCGCCAACGGGGAGTGGCTGTGCAGGTGACAGCTTCTCCCTGATGGCGAAGAGACCTTCCATACAGGTCTATTTTGCAGAGGTTCTGCAAAAAGTCAACTTTATCAGGTGGAGATAGACGGAAGTCTAGGTGCCACCTTAGACATAATAATAATAATAATAATAATAATAATAATGTACTTTCATGTGTTTTGCAGCGAGCAGAAGTTAAACTTCTTAGATACTGCAAAGGTATTAATGCTCATAGCATAACAAACCTTGCCTTTGAAACGAGTTGTCCTGGTATTGCACTATTTTCAAATAGATGGCTTAGCCAAAAAGATTGGCGAAGCCATCCTTTTGGCGAAGTATCATCTTTTTGATACTTCTTGCATATGCCACATCTCCTTGATCTCATGTCCCAGGTTCGTGTACTTGCGAATTTTTTCCTCATGGGTTTTCTGGACATTGCTAGTGTTCGGCACCGCTATGTCAATCAGGTAGGTAGCCTTTTCCATCTTGTCCACAAGGGTTATGTCCGGTCTGTTATGCGGGATGGTCTTATCCGTTATTATGGTGCGGTCCCTGTACAGCTTGTGGGTTCGGGTCTCTAGTACTGCCTGGGGTTCGTACTTGTAGTACGGTACACTTTCTTTGGTCAACTGGTATTTCCTCGCTAGTTTCTGATGTATTATCCTGGCTACCTGGTCATGTCTATGAGTGTACTTAGTCTGGGTGATCACCTTGCAAACCGCGGTGATGTGTTGGATTGTTTCTGAGGCCAGGTGGCATCGTCGACATGTGTTATCTGACATTCCGGGCTCCTTTGCGATATATTTTCTATAGTTTCTGGTGTTGATTACCTGGTCTTGGATGGCCAGCATGAATCCTTCAGTCTCGGGGAAGAGCGTCCCGCTTGTGAGCCATGCATTGGATGCAATGTGATCGATGTGATCTTGATGGAGGTCATTGTAGTGCCTGCCATGGAGTGTCTTCTTTGCCCATCTTTCTATCTTCGTTTCTTGTACCGTTAGGGCGGGAGGGGTTTCCTCCAGTAGCGTAGCTACCGTTTTTCGGGCCTTCTATTTTCTTCTCTTTCGTATTTTCTATAGTTTCTGGTGTTGATTACCTGGTCTTGGATGGCCAGCATGAATCCTTCAGTCTCGGGGAAGAGCGTCCCGCTTGTGAGCCATGCATTGGATGCAATGTTATCGATGTGATCTTGAATGAGGTCATTGTAGTGTCTGCCATGGAGTGTCTTCTTTGCCCATCTTTCTATCTTCGTTTCTTGTACCGTTTGGGTACAAGAAAAGCTACCGTTTTTCGGGCCCGGAGGCAAAGAACCTGTTCGGGCCCCTACTTAATTAATGAAAATTGCAAAAACAGGAGACAGCCAAAGACGCCGGTCCCGGGCCCGGAGGCAATTGCCTTGCCTGTCTAGGTAGCTAGGTGACATGGTAGCTACGCCACTGATTTCCTCGCATAGGTTGAGTGGGGTATACCACTTATCTATCTTCCTTATGGCCTGGTGGAGTGGTGCTATGTAGTTATCGAAGTAATCCTTCAGGTTAACTATCGCTGTTTTCTGTTGTTCTGGCAGGTCTATCAGGCCCCCCCTCCTCCCGAGGTATTGTTATTCTCTCCACTGCTGACTTCTGGTGGTATTGGCGACTCTTGGTCATCATTGTCCTTGTCTTTCGCATGATATCTTTTAGCTCGGTGTTAGTCCAATCTATGACCCCGAATGTGTATGTTATTACTGGACCTGCATAGGTGTTTATGGCTTGAAACTGTTCCCTCCATTCAAATTTGCTTTCAGCAAGCTTCTGAGTCTCTGATGATATTTTTCGGTAAGGCACTTCTTGATTTCCTTGTGTTCCAACTTCTCAGCCTGCATCATCCCTAGGTATTTGTAGGTCTCTCCTTCTGTCATAGCTTCGATCTCTTTACCAGTCAGCAGCTGGTAGTTTCGGCCAATTAATTTTCCCTGGTGCATTGTGTGGGGTCTTGCATTTTTCTAGACCAAATTCTATCCTGATGTCCTTGCTGAATTCTTCAGTGATCCGGAGTAGTTGCTGGAGTTGCTTCTCGGTTGCCGCGTAGAGCTTGATTATTATTATTATTATTATATTGTTGTTGTTATTTATATTATTTCTCCCTGATGGGCGGTCCTCCCCGTAACGGGTATGGTACCAAGTGCACAGGGTGGTTGTTATGTCTGGTGTTACTGTTGGTCGAGGAACTCTCTAACTATCCGACAGGTGTTCAGGATCGCGGTCCTCTGGAGTTCCTTGCAGGTACTCTCTGGGAGACATATTGCTGCTTGCCTATTATGTAGGGTCTTTGGCACCATACCGGTGGTTGACACAACAATAATAATAATCATTATAATTATTATTATTCTGTTTTTATAGCTTCATTTTGTATTTAAAACATTAGTAACAGCAGGAAGTTTACTGAGCAGTGCAGACAGGCTGCCAAAGCAGGTCATGGGGTATTGTCAATGATATACAGAAATTTGCTAGTAGGGAAAAGGAGGTGATTATCCCTTTGTATAAGGCAATGGCCAGGCCACGCCTTGAGTACTGTGTACAGGTCTGGAAGCCTAATTTTAGGAAGAATGTAGAGTTGCTTGAGCGAGTACAGTGAAGGGCAACAAGATTGGTGAGAGGAACGAAGGGGTCCTTTTACCAAGAAAGGCTTAAGTTCTGCAAACTACAGCGGCTGGAGACTAGGCACCTGCGAGGCGATCTGATTGAGGCGTATAAGGCCTTGAATGAGTTGAGCAGGCTGAATCCTGATGGGATTCTTCCTCTTGCTCAGATTACGAACCTGAGGGGGCATAAATTCAAATTGAGGAACGACAGTTGTAGAACAAATATGCGAAAATTTGCCTTTAGCCAGCTGGTAGTAGTCGAATTAGTTTACCAAGTAAAGGTGCTTAATGAACCATTTATTTGCATAACCTATGTTGATTGCTGGAACAAACTTCCATCTGTCGTTATGGAAGTTGATAGTTTAAATAAATTCAAAGAGGAACTGGACAAACTTTTAGAGGGAATGGATATGTGAATTTTTTTTTTTTTTTTTTTTTTTTTTGGCTGATGCTACATAAGCTTTCTTGCTTATGTAGCATCAACTGCTTGAAAGCTAAACGGCTTTCTTGCATTACATGCCTCTACTACATGATCAGGCCACATCTGATATGTATATATACATGCGATGATTTTTTTTATTATAGCCGAGTACTTGATAAATACCGCATAATGATATGTCAAAGTTCTAATCTACTTTTCCGTCCTCCAGGGTTAAATTATGACTATTTTGAGGACTTAATCCCGTTCACTGCGCTCAGGTTTCAAATTATACATTATTATTAATATTCATTTTGTTATTGCTTATTATAGCTGTAAGAAGTGTATGTGTGTTTATATCTCTTTTTTACTTCAGTGGAACTCTTCACATTCCTCCTTTCATTGACACTTTATCACTTTATATGTATTTACAAATGTGCTAGCGCAAAAAAAATTATCCCCTCAATAGTATCTTGCACCTTTCAATTTACAGATTACTGATTTAGAGAGTTGATGAATCAGTGGGACTGGAAAAGTTCACTGCTTGAAAGAACTATCAACTTCAGAATGGATGACTTTGTATACAAAGGGATGCCATTTCAGGTATCCAGATTGAGTTGGCTGTTGGTAACACGATAGCATGTACTCTTACGAATAGTAGTCGAATTCGTTTACCAAGTAAAGGTGCTTAATGAACTATTGGTTTGCATAACCTATGTCCAACTACATGGACACAGACTTTGCGATGCCACGAGGTATCGCAAAAAAAGATCATTTGATGACCTATGTTGATTAGCCAGGTCGGTCGTCTGACTCAAATTTATCCTCCGAGGTTGTCACCAAAGGAATATTCTTAATTAAAAACCTACCTGTGTTGATATATATGGATTACTTAAGACACGGCTGCAACCTTGTCTTAAAGCAAGTTAGGAGAATACGTACACAATGTCATACGCATCGTGATCTTGTGAAATCTTTTTTGCGTTGAACTGGTTACAGAACACGATGCGCAGTCAGGGGACTCTTGAATAGCACATTTGGTAGGATCACCGCCCTCCTCCCACCGGGCGGAAAAGACCTGAGTTCGTGAGGAATTTTTATGGGCCATTTTCACGATGTGGCTGAGTTTGTCGGTCTCAGGCGAGAGCAGAATGGTTTCTCTCCTGGAAACTCGGGTTTTTCCTTCAGCAAACAGAAAATCGACCTCAGAACATAAGCAATTTGCGGATAATATACACGGAGCAATATGGCCATAGTCGCTGGTGCTCCTAAACCCTACTACTACAACAGTCAGATTAGTGTACATGAGAAGTTCCAACGATGAGGTTAAGAAAAAAAAAAGGAACAATTATTAAAATAGAGAATACCAGCAAAAATGGAATCTAAAGTTAGTTAAAGAGAGCCCAGAATGCATCTTGGCAGTTCCAAGGTGCCAAAATATTAGTGCTTTTGGGATTTTTTTTTTTTTTTTTTTTTTTGCTTTTTTATAAAATAAGATGATATAACAGGTGATAAACTTGAATTTTTCATATTTGTCTGTACTGTCGGGTACAAGGTGGTGTCTTGTTTAACCATCTCTAAATAACTTAAAGTGAACGTAAGTGGTTTGTATAGAATAATTTTTAGTTATCCATAATCAGTAGGTAACAGATCTTACCAGTAGGTAAGATCAATAAAGGTGTAACTAAAGTTTACAAATTCAGTATAAGTAATATTCATGTTAGTGATTTAGAGAAGTTGGAAAATGTTTCTTTCTTTTGGAAGATCACATTACTTCAGTATGAGAATATCTGAAATTAATTTCGGCGTAAACTGAAATTTGTTTTTGATAGAAAATTAGTGTCCAACTTGAAATTAACAGAAATTGATTGAATCATAACATTAGTCGGTGATACAAATGATTCTGGAGGATTTTTCCATCCAGAATCATTTTTATTACTCTTTCCCCTCCATACTTGGGAGAAAAAAAATATTTCTTGGAGACATCTGTGATATCTCCAAGAAATATTTTTGGAGAGATAGCACAGTCTAAGCGATAAAGCTGAAATTTTTAATGTTCACCTTATATTAAATTTTTGATGACCTAATGATGAAACGATGATATCTTCGATCTAAACGAACATTATACGTTCTGGATGAAGTTCGGTTAATCAAAATACTTAAATCATCTAAATCTCAAATTATTCCCCTCACTTCTATTTTCTATCTGCTTTGACAGGAGGAATCTACCATGAATATTCAAAGTAAACGATATTCATCTCTGTCTGGAAGAAAGGATCTGTTGAAACCAATATCATCGTTGCCTTCGCATCTTTCCAGGCCCCCGAGAAACTGATTCTTGACAGACATTATGCCTATCACAGATAATAGACATAGCTGTCTGTCTAGCTTAATTATTTTACAACATACGCCTTCAAGAATGACGAACTTGGATTTTCTACTCTTTTATTAGTTTTATGCTATCCTGTATGACCATTTCCGAATCTGAACACGAATCACAAAATTCTATCAAAGCTGGAAAGATTGGGAACAAATCAGAGGAAAAAGAAAGCAATCTACTTAGATTTTCTCCCCAGTAGAATCCTCGTGATGAGATTAAGTAACTCCTTGACGTAATAATAATAGTTTGCCATCAAGAAAGTTCATAATTATAATAATAATACTTTAGCACTCGCTTGAAACCACAGAGAGATAGCGTGAACTTAATAATTTTATTATTAAGTAATTCATTTCCATCGATTTTGCATAACGTACATAGAATTTCTCCGTGCTCTCTCTTCCATCACATGCTAGTCATCCTGTACTTTAATAATATAGACCTAATCATTCCAAGGGAACAACTGATCGTCTGTGTTGGCGGCATCACCATAATTATTAAAGACAAAGATGCAAGACCTCTTGAAAAGATGACAAACAACGTGCCAGAAAGACTGATCACTTCTCCAATCTGAACAGAGTTTTTTTTTCCTCATGAAACTAAAGTATTTAGTTTCACGAGGAAAAATAAGAATACTCTCCTGACATCGCATATGAAACACCTCTAGATAAAATAATGCTTTGAATGCCTTTTCCCACCACTAACGTCTGTATATTTTTGCCATGTTTCAATAAGTTGATAAAACTAGTTCTTCTGACAAGTAAAGTCATGCTACAGGTAGTGCCAGGTTGAGAAATAATCCCATTAATCATTAAGTGGAGAATTGTTCCGTATAGAATGGAAAACGAAAGCTAAAACAGTGTTATAAATTTATATATCAGATAAGATACGCGATATTGTTATTGACCTATACATGTATAGAAGTAATTGGCTATTAACGGCTGAATCAACACTACTGCTTAATATCTGATATTGAAGAAAAGGAATAGTGAATACTCCAGTGACTTTGGTACTGTGTTTTTTTTTTTTTTTTTCTTTTTTAATGGAATTTATGCTTTGTCCACCACTTCTGTTATTTTACTATTATTTTAGATTTCCTAATTTTTTAGGGAAAAAATAAATCTCAAATTCCATTTTGATTTTTTAATTAATTTTTTCATTAATTTTATTTTTTAGTTTAATAAAATAATTTTATTATTTTTAATTTATTTTTTATTGTTGTTGGAGTTGTAACTTTTTAGTTACAGTTTCTGTGGTCTTTTTTCGAGTATCTGTTACATAATGGCAGTTTTAATTTTTTATATTTTATTGACGTTTGTTTCTGAATGAATAAACATAAGTTTATAAGATTAGCTCATTTATTCTGAAAGGAATGCCTCTACGAATATGTATTTCAGTATTATTATTTTATTCTTCTCAATATACTTTAAGTGCATTTTCTAGTCTCCGGTGGCGAAGTACAGTCGTTCCGTTATTTTTTCATTGGGTTCATACAAACGGAGTATTTTATAAATATTTGAACGAAGTACATATGTTTTTTTTTTTTTTTTTTTATTGATTTTTCACGGCAAATCAATGATCACTGGTCGTTTAGTTTTTCTTGCTTCTTTCTGGAACCGATCTTATGCCTTGTGTTAAGATACTGTTGTTTTGAAATAATAGTTATTTTTTCTCAAGTGGCTGTTAAAATCTTATGTCATGTAAAAAATTGGTGGTTGCGTTTGTGTTTTAAACATTAAAAATCCATCACTTATACCAGTTCCGTGCTTCCCTACTGATTATTTAAAAGTATGGCATTGCGAAAAAGCTCTGAAGGGTTTGCAAAAAATATTTGGCAATGGAATCTTTTTTTACTTTCTTGATATTAGAGTTCCTGCTTTTTATTTTAGTTTCGTTCTAATATATTAAAATGTTTATGGAAGGAAACAGGAACTTCTCATTTCACGAGAAAACAAGCTTATTTCTTGAGAAAGATTTGAATTTCGCGCCTAATATGAACACTCTAGCAGGTCTGGAGTATTTATCCAAACTGGAGAAATACTTCGAATAAAATTTACAGAAAGCCAACTCTGGAAAACATCAATCTCCGATTAATTTCCAGCAGTTCATCTGAATAAAGTGCTTCACCAAAGTGCCGCGGGCTGTTTCAGATCTAGACAGAACTAACATCTGAAGCAGAAAAAGTGAATGACTAATTGTATGGTCTTTGTAAGCAGTATTTTATTATTTTCTTATAACATGGAATTAGATTATGATCGAAGTAAGAACTGCCCTTGCTTGGTATCGACAGTTCGTAATCAGAAGTCCTTAACCTACATGTTATTATGAGGAACTGATTTCTCGAATTGATGCTGTTATGAAAAACTAATTATAGATTTTACGAACATATCCTTAGATTTTTCTCATGATATCAAATTAGAATTCACTTGAGGTAGATTAAAAACTGTCGTTTATCCATCGCCGACTGTTGTAGATGCCTTAAAAGTCTTGACCTAGTTGTTTTTCAATTTATTCTTTAATTCGGGGATTTTATTCGAAGAAATGTATAAAATCCGGTGTAAAATCTCAAGTCTGTGTTTAAGTGTTATTCTATCATACTCTATTTTCTTAGTATATACTGTGTCCGGGGACCGTTAAAATAGAAATTATTATTATTATTCCACCTACGCTCCGTTAAATAGATGAGATAAATATGCCACCGATCGGGATCAAGTCGATTACTGTTTATAAAACATTTAAAACGCTTCCCAGGATTTTTATATGCTTGAAGTAAACAAATATTTAATCTAGACAATCCAAAAATTATTTAAAAAGTTAACCGTACATGAGTTGAATCACTGTAAGCCAATTTTTTTTTTTGCGGGGGGGGGGGGTTAAACCTTAATCACCGTTTAGTTGAATACTAGTTCACACTGATTAAACTTAGATTAACAGTTTCTCTCGAAGCAGCAAATACTAACAAATTTCAATCCTGAATGGCTGTTTTTAATTATTATTATTTTTTTTTTATTGATATGGTAATACGAAAAAAATGCTACCATGTTTGCGAGCAGACAGATTACTTGAAATGAAATTAAACTGAAATATATTTTCGATATGATATAATTAAAACCAACAATAATTAGTTACCGAGTTTATATGGACTTTACAGATATTTAATTATGTTTTAAGTTAAAAAAAAAAAAAAAAAAAAAAACTTTAGCGTTTATTAATTTACTCTTTTTTTTTTTTTTCCCCCGCCCTTTGGTAAACGTTCTTAGAATCTGATATAAAGAATTGATTATATGGAAGTTAGGCGTCACATAGTGAGTCCATTCCACACTACGACCATAAGGTGCTTAATAAACTACAGTCGAGGAACATTTCTGTGCACGAGCCAAGAGCCGAACAACATTTCTAGTGAAGCTAAAATTTCATTACTCACCGACAGGCAGACACGCACTACAGATGGGCATTTTCTCCCCACTTTATTGTTCTTATCTCATCTATTTAACGGAGCGTAGGATGATAAATTATCCAAAATCTGTAGTCGGTGCAAATAAACCGACTATACCGAAGGTACAATGCTGTTCTACTCGGGAATATTGTTTAAGGAGGGAAGAAGAATATATATGACCTCGGCTAACTCTGTGGCTTAATTAAACCACCTGGTCTTTGAGCTATAGTAGAATTATCGTAGACGAGCTCGGCTTTTGGGGGTTTTTTTATATGACTTAATTTCATAATCTCCCACTATTTCCTTTCAACAATGTGCATCACATATCTTTGATAAAGAGTTCAAGAAAAATTTATGGTGACCTTCAACTTTGTAATGAGCCCACATTTAAAGATAGCATGAGTTCAGCTTTAAACAGCTGAGATATAAATCGCGTAAACTGAAATGTAGTTTACTTGAACGTTAACAGAGAAGTACAGTGAGGGTCACCAAGTAAACCTACATTAAACTTAATTGCTAATAAATTTAGGTAGTCTTTGAGCATCAATTGTATGTAGTTCTGTATCAAAATTGAAACGTTTTCATTACTATTTTATAACAGTTATTAGTGTGCGCAGTTGATTTATAGTGAACTGAGAGCAAATACCTTATGTCAGCCTTGGCCCTGTTCGAACCTGGACTACGCTGTACAAATATATGACCCGTTGCTAACTGGACCCGCTTTGTGGTTGACAAATTGTTAATAGTCCTCTTGCTGCACTTTAATACCTCTTGCTCTTTAATATCTTAAAATATAAAAATTCTTCACTATTTTAAAAATGCGAAAGCAAAATCCATTAATATATCATCGATAAATAAAACGACAGATATTTTTAAAAAAGAGTCAAATATATACACTTCGTGAATATCCTTTCATTGCGTATCGAGTTGTTACGTGTGGACGGAAGGACGTTTTTGAAGCTAATAGGCGCTTTACGCATTTGAGAACGCTTCTAAAAAAATACTTTTTTTTTTATGCAGCCAATTCCGTTGCAATAATATCGACAGTGCATCTTCTCTCGGCATCACTTCTTCTCAGATGCCCTTTTCAAAGCTAACTAATATCCTCCTCTTGTTTTTAGTGTGCTAATAGTTAAATGCACACTTTCAATTTGCACTTCAGCGTGGACTACTATAGTTTCTTAATAATTTCAGTCAATAACCGGAAACTCTTTGAATTGTTAACTTTTTTTATAATGTTTAACTGTTAAGAATAACCCCAAATAAATGTTTCTCATCTCAGTCAAGCAACTAAACTGTTTGCAAAAAGCTAATAATTGCTAACGATGTAGCAATTATTGTCAACCAAACAGTTACAGGGCTGATTGAAAAGATCACAGGAGATGCCTGAACAAATGAGAAAATTATTTTAAAAAAGGTATTAACTTTATTGTATTAATTTTAAATAATAAGTAAAATTAATTCGTTTTATTATTATAATCTACATCACACACTTGTTGAAAAGAAAAGGTTAAACCTCTTATAATCGTGAAATTCCATCGATTATGTAAGGTGGGACAACAATGTTTAAGTTATTTTATTTATTTATTTTATTATTATTTGTAATTTTCATGTTAACATAAATAAGCACGATTTGTGCTTCAGACTCTACCCACCCCCATATTTTAAAATGTTTGCTTTTCATCAAATGGAAGAATTGTGAAAAGGATTGCACTTTCCCAACTGGTAAAGCACTTTGGTAGCAATCTGATGGTCCGACCACCCTTTTCGTGATTTGTTTTGGAACCGATAGCTTTTTTGTTGATGACAATTGTGAGAGATATCCTTAATAACTCCTTCCTTTCGTGCTTTTGCAATTTTATGGCGCAGGCCCATGTTCTTGTCTCACTGTTAGATTGCATAGTCGGTTCCTTTTGGACGAATTGGAAATACGAAAGAGAAGTCGTCCCATAGCAGACATTCTATGCAAAAATTATTGTACCAGAAGAACTGAGAAATACGGGGTGATCATTATAAAAAAAAAAAAAAAAAAAATTCCAGCCCAAGAAATGTGAATAAGTAAAAGATTTCTAAAGATGTGAAATTTACAAGTAATATTTTATTCTCTAACATTACAATTAGTCACAAAATTGTTGAAAATGTGATCACTTTAGCGATCGCAATACAAAGTATAACTGAGCACAATGAAACATGTTCGAAAACACTGCCTAAAGTGTATTGGAAGTAGTTGGAAATGACCTGGAAACTGCCTACAAAATCACGTTGAATAGTTGTAAATGACTCTGTTTTGATATAATGTTCTACCATGAATACGTTCTTCTATGCTGAACGCTACGTTAATTTACTGCTTGCCCTGCGCACGTGAATTTGTACTTTATAAGCTCTAGATAGATGGCGACCATGCGCAGAATAAACAATGGCGCTTCTCATTTTCATATCTGTAGCACTCCTTTACTCGAAGTTATTTGCATCTTCTTGTTTAAAATGATCACCCTATATTTCCCTTGACTTGTCATATTGGCAGAACGTATTATACAAAGACTGTCCTGTAGTTCAGGAGGCTCTACTTGTATAAAATCTAATTGTTAAACCGTTGTTATGTTCTTTCTTAGGTGTTCCAATATTTTGGAACATATTTTATATATATATATATATATATATATATATATATATTGCTTATGTACACAAGCCGGTTTGCATTCTTTTCAGGAAATACAACTTAGAACACTTGTACACACAGGAGATAATTCTAAACCTCCCACTGAGACTTATTCAGACCTTTTAACCTGGAGTAAAAAGATTTGCGACCGAATTCGCAAATATTTTCAAACGAGTGAAAAGCGGCCAAATTACTATTGCACGGAGACCCCACAATCTTCTGGTGATTTTACTCAAATTGCCTAGACATTAAGAAAAAGCATAAGCAAATTATGTTACCAGAATTTAACTCTTTTTCAGTTCTGAGCAGTCAGTAATTCTCAATCTTTATTTGTCTCTTTTATCTGGTCGTGTAGTTTTTGTTGCCTTAAAAAAACAAAAAAATCGGTTTAGTCTTCTAACGGACCGAAATGACGCATATCGCAATCAGAAAATACTGCCAGAATCACAATAGTGTGTATTCATCTGACATCCTCATTATTATATAAATTATATAAAAAAGCACAACGGTAATCTCTTCAAAATTTTATGAGTATTACAATCTTTGTAATATAAAGAAAAGACTGTATTTAGTAGACTTGCTTTACGTCTCACAGATGACATCGTGTACTTCTACGAAAAAATGGTAAATGTACTGTCTATCCAGAGGCCATTGTTATCGTATCTAAATCACACAGATGCTCGCTCTGAGGACGCGCACAACATATAAATGTTCCTAAATGTAAATTTAACGTTGGTTTACGATCATTTGTAGGCCGAAGAGGAAAATATTGTAGTTCTTTCCAAATATGTTCTGTTTATACTCCAGTACTATATTGTTCAATTTGAATGTGATGATTATAATAGTGAGTATTTTGTCCGCATGCAGGTCCTTAAATCTAGCGATTTAAACAGGTTGTATGTGGTGTTCTCTCATTGCCTACAGGCCCACATACATGCCTGTGTATATGGGCATGTAGCATCGTTCAAAAAAGCAAACCGTTCAGGACAGTTTTGCCTGTTTGTGGAGAGAGAGAAACCAACAACTAGTGATCCAGTACATCCAAAAAATGTATCGTTCCCGTTTCCCTATATATATTTCAATAACTTGGTCCTCTGTCTCAAATACCTATATTAGGAAGTTTCTCGGCCTGGAGTACTGGGTTCTCCAGTGGTTGAATAGGATTGCCGGCAAGCCCTTTACAATATCAAAAGCCATATTATATGCAAACTTGAACGTAGCCCGTGTTTTCAGATGATCACCTTATGTAACGTCTGCACTCTTGCACAACTTCTGACTGGGAGTTTAGATGGTCCTCCTCAAACTGAAAACCTTGTGGTTAGGCCACATCCTTTTAAGGAACCAGGCTCAACTACTCCCATAGTCTTCGTAGTGCTCTCCATAACACAAAGGGATTAAGGCAGCTGTTTCCTGCTAATATTCTCTAACTCTTTAGAGACGTCAAAATCGATCCGAACAGGTACTGCTATTACAAAACCTAAGTAATCTCATTGCAGCTGAAATATATACCAAACTACAAATTTAATGAAGAATTTAATTCAGGAACGAAGAGTTATCAGAACAAAAGACTACAAGGGCCTATAAACTCTGAGTGATCTGCGAATAACGCTTATAAGTGTCTTGAAAAGATTCTTAAAGGACTGAAGAAATACTATCCATCAGAGTTACTTAGTTATTCAATTAATACTGTAAAAATTACTGTTTCGATGTAATTATTGCCCTTTAATTTTTTTTATTTATTTTCTGGTATTTTATGTTACTATCTAATTAATTTTGTTGGATGTATGCATGAGCCACCGTCCCTGATAATTTCTGTACAAGGGTGTTTGATGAATACACGGATAATAATAATAACAACAACTTAGGGGAAAAACTCGTACCTCCGCTTGAGACCACCTAATTCAAACCTGATTGAAAAGGCAGTCAGAAATTCCTCCGATCTAAGACGGAACTCGAACCCAGACGTTTCTGAAACGAGTGCCAAAACGCAGAGATCAATTGAAGTATAATATGTAGCAAATAAAATTTTTGTTGTTCTTGTTGTCTTCAGCAATCTCACATCTTGCTTTTTTATTTCTCTTCCTAATCGCTTTCCTGACAATATTTCAGACTTTGTCTTTGTCAACTGACGTGATGGCATGACGAAATGCAATCTTTCCGGTTCTGAACAGTAGAAGGCAGAGATGGAACGTGCACTTAAACATGCGTCATAAGAAATCCAGTGGTTGCTTAAACGAAGCGCAAGTTAAACCTAATTTACGAAACTGAAACCATATACTAGTTATTAGAAAGAAAGTAAAACAAAAATATTGGAATTAAATAATTGAACATTTATTTAATTCCATTTATAAATGAACAAATAATACTACCAGAGGATCTTCAGTTTATTAAAATTTTTGAATAAATCGAGGATCCTTTATGAAGAAAATAAATTCAAACCACCGCACTCTTTATCACGAGGATGGAGTCAATGTTGACTTCTCCTCTCAAAGTCACATTATACCAGACAATTTATTTGTTTTTGATTGGATGCGAGTTTTTAGCTGTTCACGCAAGAAGACTTGTTTAAACGTCCTCAGACCAAGACATATCTATTCTGCATATTTCGTATTTCCGGAGAAGCCATTGCAAAGGAAACCGCGGAACTATAGCAAATACACCATTTTACACCCATTTAGAAACTTTGAGATCGGCGATTTATTTAAAATTTTCTTATTCCAATAAACCGGTCCATGAACAAGGGAACTTTCATAATGTGCATAATTCTTACTTTTCTAGTCAAGTGATTCCAATGCACATTCACATCAAGGCCTTGTAGAACCGCGTGTTTCTGGAATAACAATTGATGTGCATTACCCAACTCGGAGTCGTTAGATAAAAGTTCTGTTCGTTGTTTCCTACGGAATAAAAATTCTATTGAATCCCACACCATATTGATAACTTTGGATTACTCTGATTCATTTTAAAAGTTTATTCAAAATCATTAAAGACGTTAGTAACGAATGCTGACCACTTCTCCCTCGTGAAACGCCTCCTCCACAGACCAAATGATGCTTTACAAAGAATATGAGCAACATTCCATCAATATCTTCTGAATTCTATGAATGAGACTAATCATCATAGAATTCGTGTAGAATCTACAAGAATTCTATGATAATTAGTCTCTATTCACTGTTTTATTGATTTCTAGTAAACCTGCTTAAACTGCTACATTCACGTCAACACTTGATGTTTGATTGCGGTTTGTCTCAACCAGTTGTTATCAATTTCCAACCACCAGCTGTTATTTGTCAATTTCTGGTGACACTTTTTTTGTTTTAAAGTTCGGTAGTACATACCTGTCTTTCTCATCAAAGACATCTTAGTGTCTATATCATACGACTGACTTCTGAATTGCATATCTTGTTGAAAATTTCTATAAAAAAAAAACCTATTTAGATAAAATGACTTTAAATTATTTTTAAATTACAGCTTAGTAAATTCTTTTACTCGCTATGCAACGCCGTGTGCTTTAAAAGAAAAAAATGTTACTTACGAATCGATACACACACACGAACTGGATTAACATCGCTACCGAACCAAAAATGAATGCGAGTCTATGCTTCAGTGTGTTCATATTTGCTGCCATGACAACGTTGCAAGCTCCAAAATGCATAGACCTATAATAACGCGAAGAGGGACCTGGTATGAACTCTGCTGAATTATCAAGGTCATCCTTGATCACTTTAGGATAAAGATAATACAGATGACGTTATAGTCAGGTGACGTCAAGCAGACTCTGGATAGAAGAGACACTGAACTATAAAATTGAGTAAATGTCACGTTAAATCCAACTTAAAAACTATTTGGAATAGGATACATCAAATGATAATTAAGTAACCAGACTATCTAAAGGAAAAACAAAGCTATTTCGAAACCGTTACCATTTTATATGTTGTAATAATTTTCTTTAACGTGATTGAAGGCTAAAAATGGAACAAACATATTTTAAGTCTCTCTCTTTCTCTCTCCCCCTCTGTGTATACGTCTTCAGACAGTTTTACGTCCAAGTTTATCGTTCCAAACGTTAAAATGCGAGCAGAAGCCAACTTCATATTCAGTTAGCAAATACTAAGCTCGAAGTAAATAAAAAATAGTGGTTATTAATCGAAGAACTGAATGAACAGGACCGATGTAAGGAATGCAGGAGGTGGCTTATCACAATCTTGGTTTAGTGCAGCCGCACCACCTGCACCATAAGATGATACACTCCACTCCACTGAACGCTAACCTAAATATTTCCGAAGAAAAACAAATGGAATCCTTAAACTTACTGAACAGACAACAGGAAGAAGCCGTGGAAATAATCATACCCCAAATAAGCAAGTTACTATAAACCCGGTTGATATCCCCCCAAAGAAAAGAAAAGTTGAATAAAATATGATCTATGATCCTTATTGGACTAATTCACTCTATTAGAACTTCTACCAGAATTTCGCTATTTTCTTGATAAGCAAAAACAATTCATGAAAGACCTGATTTTCTTTGACATCATGGGCGCTGGCAGGTGGTGCAACCTTTGGATTTCGAAGTAATGCACAATTTTTAATATATTCATTAGTTTATTTTGATGAAAATTTCGTGAACAAAAAATTTATTCCCACATGCACCACCTTGAAAAATATCCTGCCGACGCCCATGTCTGACGTTAAGGCAATATGATAGTCCATTGCAAGTGTTAAAGCGCTACTTGGGCATAGGCACATGCTAGTAACCTACAGTAACTTGCACTCTGAATGTCATGTATGCAGGGATGCTCATCAAGCTGGAGTCTATCGGCAACTTAATTTGCGGCAGTCTTGGAGCTTTTTTTTAGCTACCCAACAAAATTTTGTCTCGTACGCCGATAACAAAGTATTGCGTAGCGTCTAAGGATTCACACCCAATACTAGAGATAAATAAGCATGCGAACACTCAAATTAAATTACTAGGAGACTCCGTGATGTTCATAGGCCTGGAACTTAATTCACTAAAAACTGCACAAATGTCAATACGCCAAGAAGAAACGTCAATATGCATAAATGACAAGAACAAAAGAATGTCACTATTGTCTATATATGTGGAAAGAAGTGATGTGAATAAGGCCGCTTCGTACACAGACCTCAGCCTCATTAGTGATGAGTCGTTAACTTTTCAGGAGCATTTCAACGCTACTAAATCCAAATCACGTGCTACTATATCTGCATTTGCATTAGTAGAGGCATAAGATGTAAGAAAGCAAGCTTATACAGCATCAGCCAAAAAAAAAAAAAAAAAACCCTTCCCATTTCACCCATCCATTCATTCCAAATATTTTTCTAGTTCTGAATTTATTTAAGCTGTCAACTTCCACAACGACAGATGGAAGTTTGTTCCAGCAATCAACCACCCGTTGGCTAAAGACAAATTTACGTACATCTATTCTACAACTGTCTTTCCTCAATTTGAATTTATGTCCCCTCAGGTGATTAATCTGGGCAAGAGGAAGAATCCCATCAGCATTGAGCTTACTCAAACCATCCAAGGCCTTAAACACCTCAATCAAATCACCTCGAAGGTGCCTAGTTTCCAGACACTGTAATTTGCAAAACTTAAGCCTTTCTTCGTAGGAGCAACCCTTTGTTTCATTCACCAATCTCGTTACCCTTCTCTGTTCTCGTTCCAGCAACTCTACATCCTTCCTAAAATTAGGCCTGCACACCTGTATACAGTTCTCAAGATGTGGCCTAATCATTGCCTTATATAAGGGGATAATCACCTCCTTAGTCCTGCTATAAAAATTCCTGTGTATCACCAACAAGACACCGTGAGTCACTCTTGCAGGTTGTCTGCACTGCTCAGAAAACTTCATATCTGACTGCACAATTACCCCCAGATCTTTTTCATTCTCCACCTGAATTTAGTATCACACAGGTGATATATTACTCTGGGGTTACTGCTACCCATATGCAGTATTTTACATTTGTCAATATTAAACTTCAGTTTCCACCTCTCAGCCCATCTGCTCAATTTTTCTAGATCCTGTTGCAGTAGCGTACTGTCATTAACAACCCTTCCAACCTTCGTATCTTCGGAAAACTTGGACATAAGCCTCATATACCTTCATTAATATCATTAATAAATACAATGGGCCCAAAACCTAACCCTGATGGACTCCACTGATAACATTAGTCTATGAACAGCAATGTCCATTGATTACCACTCAGTCTTCTCACATTGAACCATCCCTTAATCCATAGCAGCAATTTGCCCTTAATGCCATACTGCTCCAACTTGTACAGTAGTCTTCCATGTGAAACAGTATCAAAAGCTTTCCTAAAAGCCAAGTATATGATATCAAAATTATTTTTTTGTATCCAGTACACCACATCATAGTAGCAAATCAAATTGTTCAGACAAGACTTCCCCTTAACAAACCCATTCTGTGTCTTAACTATAACTGCAGTCTTGTCTAGATGATCCTGCATTGCTTCTTTAATCAGTGCCTCCATTAATTTCCCAGGAACAGAAGTTAAACTAACTGGTCTGTAATTGCTCGTATCACCCTTTGATTCTCCTTTGTCAATTGGGGACACATTTGCACATCTCCAGTCCATGGGGACTACCCTGATTTCAAGGAAGCTCTCATAATTAGGCTAAGGATTTGCTTACTTCCTTTGCTGCCTCCTTCAATACAGCTGAATAGACCCCCATCCACCCCAGCTGCTTTTCTTATGTTTAACTTCAACAATTTCTCCTCCACTTTGCTCTCAGTTATTAGAAAATCGTTTAGCTTCCTGCCAGAGTTTGATAAACTTCTGGCATTCCCTTGCTTGAATACAGTGGCGGACAAAAAAATTGCATTACCTTAAAAACAGTAACATTTGCAGTGAAACGTATAAGATATTGTTTGATTATAGTCATTTTGTCGCAAAGCAAAGGTATTGCGTCAGATAACGCTCATGTTGCATCAGACAGTAACTGCAAGGTATTGCATCAGCCGTTTCTATAAATACGGCATTGGAAGGGTATACACGCACATTAGTATCCTGTTTTGCGGTGGTGTAAGCATGGCTCCATATGTTCAGTAGATACCAAGGGAAAAAAAAAAAAGTGTAGCCGTGGCCCTGTCCCAGGAGGGGCTTTCCACACGTACTATAGCTGATAAAATAGACTGCCACCAGTCAACATTATCCCGGTGCTGAAATTAAAGCGTGAAACCGGTGATGTGAAGCGAAGACCTGGATCAGGCCGTAACAGAGTGACTACGTCTTCCTAAGATCGATATTTGAAACGGTTATGCCTTCGTAATCGCCATGCTAGTGCTCCTGATCTAAAACTAGACTTTGAGATGGCCTCTGGTGTGTTGAAACAAGTGCGCGAACTGTCCAAAGACGGCTTTCCAAATGTGCTCTGCATGCCTATCGGCTCAAGAAGCCTTTGTTGACCCAAAAAATGAGGGAGAAACAACTTGCTTGGGCTAAAACGCATGTTTCATGGACAAAAGAGCAATGGGACACCATTATCTTTTCTGACGAATCGAAATTCAACCTGCATGGCTCGGATATGTCAGAAGACGAAAATCGGAGACATACCATCCTGACGGCATAACACCGACTGTAAAGTTCCCCGCCGGTCGATAGTCTGGGGAAGCATAACAAGCAAAGGGGTGGGGCGAATTAAGTTTATTAACGGAACGGTGAAGGCAAAAACCTGCACTGCTATCTTGGAAGATTGCCTGAAACCCGTTATTAGGGATCACCACACAGACGTCCAAAACTGCATTTTTCAACAGGACTCAGCACCTTTCCACACAGCAAAATTGGTAAGTTTTATGCTATTTGGATTTAATGATGAGTTTGTCTTCTTGTCTCACAAGGCTTAAAACATACTTACATCAATGTTTTCTCTCATTTTTCTCCCTTAAGGTGCAGTCACATCTCAGAAATGCTGGCATTACAGTGTTGGACTGGCCCGGCAACAACAAAGATTTGAATCCTATTGAAAATTGCTGGTACATAATGTCGTCTAAAATTTCTCAGAAGAAGCCAACAAGTAAGATTCAGCTGCAGGAGAGCATGATAATGGTGTGGTACCACGAAATTGGCAACCTTATATCCAGAAGTCGATTAACTCCATGCCAGATCGTTGCAAGGCTGTAATTGCAGCTCGAGGAGGAACAGCAAAATATTGAGGACTTATTTTGCTGATTTACAGTACATAATACTATTACGTCAACTTGTCGTTTCAGTTTGTACACGTAAATGCAATAAAATGTATGTTCGGTTGTCATGATTGCCATTTGCATGATTTCTCATATTTCAATTAATTACGCATTTTACCCTTTGGGAATATATTGATGGCAATTAGGTATATCAGGTGGAGTCTTTTTATTGGATTTCATTCACAGAGATATGTATCCCATCTAAAAATGCATTTAGAACATTTCTGCACCCACAATGCAGCGAAAAACACATTATTTGCAAATTTCACAAGTGATGCAGTTTTTTTGTCCGCCACTGTATCTTCTCATATGTGTGAATGTAGATGCAAAATACTCATTCAGTTTGTCAGTTACCCGAGCAGGATCATCAACAGTCGAACCATCGATATCAAATGGAACAATCTGATTCATCCCCTTCCTTCTAGAATTTACATAAGTAAAGAACTCTTCGCTCTTTTTTTGCAGGGCGATAAGGCAGAAATTGAGAGTGGATGTCCGGCGTTCCGCATTGTCTGTACGATACACATACGAAAGTGCCTTTTCCCAATACCTGTATAAGTTTCCCTAATTTCATCGTCCGCACTTCCAACATACCAAAGGAAATTATGGGACAGGAGTACTGGCTAATGAACCGAGTTGCCACAGAGCACCTACAGGTATCTAAAGCTACTCTCTTTTCGAACAGGGTCTCATCCCCTGGAGATATCAATTAATTGCACGAAACCTACAAATCCTTGGGAAATTACTTACACGCCGATTAGATTCCCCAGTGATTGGCAATATTATTACAGGTGCACAAATCGCCGGACTGAGCCAAGCAGACTTGAGACTACCTATACATAGCTGCATTGACAACTTGACGTCACTTTGCCAAATGCTGCCGACAAATGCTTTGGACTATTTTAACCAATTGGGAATTGACCCTGACAAATTCTGTTAGGATAGGAAATACAGACTGCAAATCCTACAAGTTACCTACACTAGAATATTCAGGGTGTCTATAAACTATTCACCCGATTATGAAGTTCGATTAAAATTTTATTCTAAAATAAGTATTTTAAAAAGGTTTGCTG
This sequence comes from Mastigoproctus giganteus, assembly GCF_048544385.1. Classification (NCBI taxonomy): domain Eukaryota; kingdom Metazoa; phylum Arthropoda; class Arachnida; order Uropygi; family Thelyphonidae; genus Mastigoproctus; species Mastigoproctus giganteus. Next base: position 88,504,273 of record NC_143586.1, on the reverse strand, counting down.
CAGTTATCAAAGCAACTCAGTGAGGGTTTTTTTTTTTTAAATTTTTTTTCATGGGGTTGGCTGCCTTGATCCCAGCAAGCATTGCAACAGTACAGTATTAAAATGGCAACAGTGCAGAAAAAAACAATATTGTGGCTGTGTTTTACCAAATCTCCAGTGAATGTGTAAAGAGACGTGTTCAATGGGAATTTCAGAAAGATTCACCTACGGAACAATCAATGAGGCGATAGTTGAAACAGTTTCAAGAAACTGGCAATGTGCTGCATCATTTCATTTATTTACAAACACAATTTTATGTACATCATTTTCAAGATTTATACAGTAAATTATATACAGTAAATTATATAATTTAACGTTAAATTATATACAATTTTAAATGTGTGTGTGTTTCGCGTTTCTGGGTGGCTCCTAGGCTAAAAGCCCATCTCCACCTTGTTCTCTGTGTTGGTACAGGAACTCTGTACAGCGGGCATGGAAAAATGTAAATGTTTGGGTATGAGATGCTAGTGTGTGTTCTGTTTTGTGTCAGGCCACTTTTCCACCAGGGAGCAGCCAACAGCTGGGCAGCTGCTGCCTGGTGCCCAACCTTTGTACTAGGATCCAGGTCTGGGTTTATTATCACCTGTGAGGTGCGAATAAGCACTAAATCCCGGATCCACTGGAGGTAGTGCAATACCAGTGGGTGCCAGCAATCCCGCTCCCAGGTAGCCCACACTTGGGAGCCAGCAAAAAAATAAAATAAAAAATACAACAACTGTAGTTAAAAAATAATAATAAAATCCTTACTGAAAAAAAAAAAAGTTGACGAGATCAACTTAATTACTTCCTCTGAGAAGCCAGTTCTTAGTTAAAGACGCTTCTTGAAAACATTTGTTGCAAAATCTTGAAGGGCTTTAAAGTTACTGGCACACTCAACAAGAATGCTGACGTTTTCTGCTGCATCAGAAAGGAGCAGGTAGGCTTAGTGTATCTGCAGATAAAATTTCAGAAATTAGAAAGTGTTTTGGCTGAAATCTTATAAAATCTAACCGCTTGGGAAGCTTGCAGCTGCAAATACCGCGAGCAACATTGCACCAGGTGTTTCGCAAGAGATTGAAACTTTATGCTTTCAAAGTGCAACCATCCAGCAAATAGAGCCTCACGACAAACCACAACTAGAGGAATTCCCTGTTGATATTCTCAACCGTGTAGACGAAGACAGCACTTTCTGGAAAATGTTTTTAGTGATGAAGCGACATTCCACCTGTCTGGTAAACTTAACAGACACAACTGTCGCATATGGGGGATCTGAAAATCCCTACTCATTTCGTGGACGCCAGCGTGCTAGTCCTAAGGTAAACGTGTCCTTCAGCCAGGTGATTTTCCATTTTTCTTCCACGAAAACACTGTGAACCCTGCAAATTACCTACATATGCTCGAATTGTATACTGTATCTACGTGTGGTGCCCGATCTTTCTGTTTTAAATCAGAAAGATAGGGCATCACCACACTGGGAATTACATGTACACGATTTCCTCAATAAAAAATTTCCTAACCGATGGATTGGTCGAGATAGTCCCATTCCATTGCCTCCTCGTTCACCGTATATTATATGTTGTTTCTCTTTTCTTTTTTTCTTTTTTTTTTTTTTGGTTGCCTCTTCCATGACCTGGTTAAAGAGTTGCAGGAGAGGGTCAAGGATAAACGTGCTGCAGAACTTTATTAAAAATTGTGGGAAACCATCAGGTCCCACTGTGGCCTTATTTTGGAAGGTATTGACGATTTTCCTCGGGGTTTCACGAATAATCCGTATAGTTTGTAAGAGGGGTTTCCCCCGACTTACCTACATTCGGAAGATCAGGTTCATTTGGAGGGAGGCTGCACTGTTCTAGAGTTTCCTGAGCCCATTTTTGGAAAAGTTTGTTCATTCATTTGGAAGTTGTAATGCCTCTTCTTGTAAATGCTCTTCCCATGCCGCAGTTTCTCATGCATCAAGTGTTTCATTGCCTTCTTTTTGCTCCTCAGGAAATGAGCCCTCTTTCTTGTACATTACATGGTCTTCCAGTCTAGCGGTCCGCTTCCATTTCCGGTATGCCTTTTGTTTTTTTGAGAAAGTCTCCTTTCACACTAGAATTGAACCATGTCGAAGTGCGAGGTGAGATTCGGACAAGCTTGGCTGCTCCATCAATAGCCACCATTAGTTTTCTTCAAAGCATAGTGGCAACTTTCGGACAGTATAGCAACTTCATTACTTGTCACATTTTTAGAAAGATATCTGTCTAAATTCCTCGAAGAATGGAGAAATTCCTAAGAACCTTTTCAATCGGGTCTAGGGTTAGCCGATCCCAGACGAAGGGAGCAGGTTTACCGTCCTCCTTCAGTTATCCCGAGTTATTTAGCCCGCACAATGTGTAATCGGCCGACAAACGGGGCGAGGAGGCTTATAGCCGTCACATCCACCACTCCCATGGATGCGGCTGTAACTGTTACAGAGCACGCAGATCGTGCACTGCGTGGTAGTAATCTTCAACCATCGAACATGAATTATTTAAAGCATCGACTCACAAGTTCTGGACACTCTGAGATCAGGCAGTGATCCAAAATCTATTAGACTCAGTGCCACAAAGGAGCATGTTACAAAATAAATAAATAAATAAATAATAATAAAATAATACATTCCACTTTTGTATTGTCCTCTTGAATATGCCAGAATACAATCTATTTATTATTTGTAATTATTTGTGTTCATTTTATTCTTATAGGGCGCTCTGTCTATTATTATAACAATTTTTACAGTTGTAAAAATTCTTGAATATTTAGCCCCTCCATACATCCAATCAACAGACTGCCCTAAAGTAATGTACGCAGTGCGTTATATTTCAGGCGCATTCAGGTTCTCGACCTTGTTCTTAAATAAAATGATTTTTTTTAAATTTTCTGTGATTAACAGAAATGAAATGCAAATATAATTAACTCCTTATCAATTACTTAATAAGAACTTTATAGAATGCGCTATAAAACTATCTTTTAGATTCTCTAAACTGAAGCCATTTAGTTAATTAAAACTGTATGGTATTTATTAGTCTTCCAGTATAAGTGTTGTTTTTTTTTTTTTTTTTGTCTCTTTTCTCTCTGTATCTGTTCACAAGCGACATCAACGTTCACGAGTCTTGCATCACACAGGCGAAGCGCTCAAGGATTGTTCAAAGCTAACAGTACCTCATTAAAACTGCATATAATCTACGAATTTCTTTTTTCAGTACAAATTGTATGAAAAGCTAAATAGAAATTGGCGGATTACTCTAACTCGTATACAGTACTCGTTAAATTATCCTGAACAGTGGAAGACCAAAAAATTGATTTTGATGCTGCAAAGAATTACCTCGTATCGCAATTCATGGTTGGTTTGTTCTCCTAAAAGCTGCCACCTTAAAATACTCTAATATCTAAAATGCATATCACCATCACCATGGTAACACCTGTACGTTTTAAGTCAAGAGACTCTACGCTCTCCACTGCTAATACCTCCACACGTCCTTCACATTGGGGAGCTGCATTTGCAGTGCGTAAGACTGTTCCAGAAAATGTTGCCGGTGAGACTAGTAATGAAGATAAGGAAACAGTATAGGTTTTACCAGAAGGTAAAACAGCTTGGCTGACTAATAGTCGTCTAACTAGTGCCTAAAAAAGAAAAATACCTCTTCGTTGGTGAATATTCAAAGCTGTGACTAATTCCTCTAACATCGCGTTGTTTTCTCGTGTCATCAATTGCCAAATACTTAATTACAACACTCATTTATACTAAAACGCATTCTCGTTTGACGGAAGATAACCAGATTTCTTAATACCAGTTACATCAGATGTACTGCCTGCACGTGCACTGTTTGTCAGCCTGCTGGTGATGGCGTAGTAAGGGTTTATTTATTTTTCTCATTTTAATATTTGTATATTTTTAATACGCTTTCTAAAAATGAAAAGTGAACTTATGAAATCATATTTGTCTCTTCGCTCAGTAACTGATGTTTACAGTCCAATTCAAATCCAGTGCTTTAGAGCGCTCTGAAGTATATTAAAGAGGGGTATATGCGTGTTTCGATTCAGCATCTTAAAACTTGTTTTAAAAAAATGGGTTGAAATTTATTTTATGGTGCTTACCCATGGATCTTTGTGACAAGGAGAGAACAGCTGGCCTAGCTCCGTCCACTGACTGGACGATCTATTTCCGATTTAAAACCAGGCGCAAAGGGGGAAGAGGATCTTTCCCGATTTTCAGCCAGCCCCAAATTTTTCCCCTTTGGTGCTGGTTTAAAATCGGGAAACGAAGTTATGCACAGGAATACATTGTCCAATCACTGGACGGAGCTAGGTCAGCTCTTTACTCCTGGTCGCAAAGATCCATGGGTAAGCACCATAAAGTAAATTTAAACCAAAAAAATTAAATAGATTTTATTAGTTGTATTAAAACTTCTTGTTTAATTTCCTCGCATTATTCTTTTTTTTATTCATAACTTGCTCCGAACGGTTTCCTAATCATTCCATATTGGCAATAACACCATTAAATGAGTTGCAATACAAAGAAAAGGGAAAAAAAGAAAATCGCTCTGAAAAAGATTAAGAAAAACGTATTCATTTTGCTCTGATACTGCAGATTTTATTATCTGAAGCGTTCAACTACGCAGTCGTATTTCTAATAATGTATAGTAGGGAGAATTTCTTCAGGCAGATCAAGGTCATTCATTAGCTATTCCAAAACGCATTCATGCTACAATTCTCCCCCCCCCCCTCATCTAATCTCATTAGCGAGCTGTGGGTCTGAGAAATATACTACCTGCGTAAGCAGTCAGTACCACGAATTATATGGATGAAAGGTATACGGAATGAAAGAGAAGGCAACTAATAAATGACCTTCAACGCTTATTGAATTTCTCTCCGCTGTAGTAATAGCCCTACACAGTAGTGTGCCCTACATAAAAATTCTCGAAACGATTGCAGAAGTTATCCTATTTCACGAGAAAACTAGACGATCTATCGCCTTTAGAGTTAGCCAAATGAAAGTTTAGGGAGATATTAGAATCGTCTTTCTTAGCTTCAGATACTCAGTTTTCCCAAGAAATGCGCTTGAATAACGTGCGAAATCTCATACGTCACACGAGTAGCTTAGTCAGGATTTGGAACGAGGGTTTTGTTGCCGAGGGAAGAGAAGGGAATTTATATTAAAAAAAAAAAAAAAAAAAAAATTCTAGTCTTTTACAATTAAAAATACTTAAGAAACATTGTATTTCTAAAGAAATAAAAAATTGGACTGATATAATTAAAAACTGAACATTTTTAAAAGAGGAGTTTAATTCCCCCTCTGGCTACGCCACCCTGTTATGTATGCGCCATAATACTCAGTTAACCTTTATCAACTTGATAATAGGTACGTGCCGTCGACACATCCTTTACTCCATACTTTAGTTTATAGTGGTACTACCATATAACAGGAATTACAATTTGTAATTAGCATTAGTAGACTCATATGATGCAAGAAAGCAAACTTATACAGCATCAGCAAAAAAAAAAAAAAAAAACACCTTCCAATTTCACCAATCTATTCACTCCAAAAGTTTGTCTAGTTCTTCCTTGAATTTATTTAAGCTGTCAACTTCCACAAGGACAGATGGAAGTTTGTTCCAGCAATCAACCACCTGCTGGTTAAAGGCAGTTTTCCGCACATCTGTTCTACAACTGTCTTTCCTCAATTTGAATTTATGTCCCCCCCCCTCTGGTGCGTAACCTGAGCAAGAGGAAGAATTCCATCAGCATTGAGCTTGCTCAAGCCATTCAAACATTACGCACTTCTATCAGATCACCTCACAGGTGTCTAGTCTCCAGAAGTTGAAATTTGCAGAACTTAAGCCTTTCTTGGTAAGAGCGCCTGTTTGTTCCATTCGTATCATATAAACTATATTAATCTCTTGGGTGGAATATGTGAAGATGTGTTTATAGCTGTTGAAGAAGATGCTAAGTCTACTATAGGAGGCGACGATTAGAACTATATCTGTGTTCTAAAAATATTTTTACCTGTTTTATTATTCAAAGGAAGCACTACTAATATTAAATTTCTTGGACATTTTCGGAGAATTTTAATTAATGAAACAATAAAAAAAAAACAATATCAGTCCACTTGTTCAATGGACAAGTGGACTGATCCATGGTATTTCAATGCCCTTTCAGTGTATATTACATTGTCAGATTCTAAAAAAGTCCTCTTCTAAAGATAGAAAAAGGAATATCCTCCGTGACAGTACAGTGGTTTCGCCACTTGTCATTCGTTTGAAGAGGCTAGTGTTCGAAACCCCTGGAGGAATTCTTACAGCTTCTTCAATTCGGGACTGTAGGAATTCATGCCTGTGAGCAAATGTTATGCTCACAGGCATAACATGCAAATATGTCTGTGAGCACACTTGTAAAGACAATACACTGGCTCAATATGGACGAACATGCCGATACGCTGTAAAACCAACAAAAATAAAGAGAGACGAACCCTCCCACAATGCATAAGCTTGCTGAATTTATTAGACTCATTTTATAAATCACTTAGTTATTGTGGTGGTGCCATTATGCAGTTTTTATAAGGGCGAACAAACAGAGAGAGAGGGATGAGGATACTCGCAGAAGGTCAAGTTGCATTAATCTTTGGGGAGCACTCTGCGTTGTTTTGATACCGACAACTACAGAAAGCTATTTATACTGAAAGCCGAAAGTACTTTGGTGCACTTAGGCTACAGCTGCAATTTGAAGGCATCATTTGGCCAGCTATTACGAATTAATTCATTTGCTCTAACTTCCCTCCATATATTACATGACTCTTCTACAGGCCTGCCATCACTCACCAGATAAAACAACCAATAAGAATTCCCAGTTGGAGAAAAAATAAAACCTACACAGAAAATTGAATTTTATTAATAAATACTAGGAGGATCCGCCCCCTGCTTGTTTTGCTCGCCAACTCCTGCGCACGCTTTTCTACGTAATATGTAGAGCTATGGCGGAGTAAGTCATATCTTTTCTACTTAAAAGACACACCTGTCGAAATGCACTGATCGATATCTAATCTAATATATAAAAGAAAATAGGAAGTCTAAGAAAACACTATAAAAAGTAAAATTGTGTGAATGTTGAGTGAATGAAAGTTATTATTAATTGCATGCTCTATCTTAGCCTCTTCACCAGACAGACTAATGGCTATGCAGGCCTTAAAGGGCCTCATCGTTTTCCAAGCTGACACCATGCTGTAGCTTTTCCTAGCTGGCAGGGCGTGGGATGATGACACTGGCCATTAGGGTAACCCCAAGCCAGTGTGGGACAGAACTGCAAACGCTCCACCATAGGAATCTCTTTCCCTATGTTTTCTTATTTCTACCACCTGAAGTGGTTGAGTCTCCTTCCCCCACCCTCTTTTACCTGGTGGCTCACCCTACCACCCAATTTCAACTCCCACCCTCTGGACTAGGATGGGCGTCTCGTACCAGGGGTTCCCTTTCTGTCTCCCCTTTTAAATCAGGTGAGTGTCTCAACACTGACCCCCTCTGTTCTCCACCCCCTTTTATCCCGCCCTCTTTCTATCTCCCTTCCAATATTTTTTTTTTTTTTTGGGCTCTCCTTGGATGCCTAGGCTACCCCAGCGTTCACCCCGCCAGAGCTTTCTTCTCTCCTAATGTGTCCTGGCCCACCTCCCCGTGGAGGTGACGGAAACTGGGGTTGTTATTGGCTCACCATAGCCCCCAGGCTAAGTGGCCAGAGGAATAACACAACCCAAACTAACACTTCACAAAACACACACACTGGCCTTATGCCGAGTATTGTATTCTACGCCCAGTAAAAACGCTCAGTTGGAGCAGACCCCCCAGTGCCGCAAGACAAAAAACCGTCACTGTGATCGACATCTAATCAGAAAATTACCTATGTAATTATTTACGTGTGCATTTGTAGTTCGCGGCATTTTCAAGGTCGAATAAATATAACTATGTATTTATTTACCTGCGTTCACATAGGTCACTTAGGAAAAGGCCTTTTGCTTTGGGTTCCCATAATGCACGAGGAATATTGTCGCATTCGAAAGAGCAGGACTAAAATATTTACAAACTGTACAAAAATTTAAATGTTTACAAAATACTAAAGCACAGTATTTACAAATATACAATGTTCATTAATATACAAAAAATGTTGCAATGGAACATCAAATGTTAGACAGTGAATCACGTGAACGAGGCTGGTGAACGCTATGGAGGCAGTTTTCAATAATTAATTACATTTGTAGTGAGGTAATTGTCTCGCCCTCTTCTCCCACTGGCTCGAATAAATATCACTAGGAGGAAAACTTTTTTAATGTATAAAGAGAAGAGATATTACATGTACAGTAACATATAGTTTATAAAGTACAGTATGTACAGAATATAAAGATTGGTCAGAACATATCGTATTCTGAGAATAAGCTATTCCAAAGATATAGTATTTAAAACGATTTGCCAAATTTAATGGAATACAAGTCGTATATCTATGTCTGAAACATAGTGATTAACTGACATGGAAAAATAGGACGCTATGCGGCATGACTATTCTTCCATAATGAGTTATTGCTTTTAGGTGGAATCCCACATACGTATACTGTGCATTCTTTTCTCAGATACAAAAAAAATAATAATAATAAAATAAAAAAATAAAAAAAAACCATCAGTTCAAGCATTCTGTAATAAATGCAATCTCGTATAAAGATTGAAATGCATTCCCAGTGCCAGCTCTTGACGGCACATAAATCTGTTTATTGATTTTTTAGGAGTGAATAACTAGAAGCATCCGCTCAGTTCTCCAATATGTCTATCTATATTTTATTCTTGGCATTACCAAAAAGGAGAACCTTTGAGGAAAAAAAAACACCTTTCTCTTCATGGTTGCATCCTTTGAAATCAGATAAACATCCACGAACCATTTGTTCGAAGCAGAATCTTACCGATAAGCTTAAAATGCATGATTTAGCAAGAAATAATAGCATCCTCTTGGACCTGTTTCAGTTGGCGAGTCTCTGGTATAATTTATAGAGTAGTACATTCACTCATTTTTATGGATTTAATTACATTAATGGCTCATCTGCTGCTCACCTTCCCGGCAGTATAGATTGGTTTTTCTGAGTTTAAACATGATAAAGCGGAACTGCCATTTTCTTCTTGATGTTCCAACTCAATCAATACTTCCATTTCGCTAAAACGTAATTCCGTGGACAGCTCGTAGATATCAAAACATTCATTTTATGCAGTCGAAGTACTGTCTATTTAAAATTGTCACTAAATAAACAGAAATTACTCTAAGTCACAACGTTCAAGAATGGAATCTTCCTGTGAAGCAGCGTGACATGTGTACATATAAAGCCTAACGTAGCTGAGTGTCAGGAGCCCGAGTGTAGTAGCACACGCTCTTTGAGTGGACCGGGGTTCAAAGTCTGTGACTGCTAAATACGATTAACAATTTGTATTGATTGATTTATTGTAAACTCTACTGGTCTGGTAGTCGTGCCGGAGTATAAACAAGAACATGTTTTCAGTCCGAGTGGATAAAGTCACGGAATAATGGAAGCGTTTTAATATAAAATATCTCGCAATTAGCATTGGAATTTCTCTCCCGATGCAAGCAGGATATGGTATGCCATTGAAATGTTATAAAATATTTCAATTTACATGAATATATTCATACAGTTGTAGAATCACTTGGGCCCTTCAACAAATGCTTTAGGCCTACCTGTGTAACGCAGCTGCCTCGTAGTATCAGTATTACAACCGCAGCCGGTCCTAGAGCTCAGGGGCAGCCTGGAAGAGAAAATTTATGTTGGAGAAAAAGGCAACCAAGGAGGAATTCTCTTTGTTTAAATGAAGATTTGTCCTCTTGATGGGATTTGGAGCCGTTTTCAGTCTGGAACCCGGGTGCATTGCACTTGCTGCACCTAAGTTTCCCAAGGACTGGTCCTGGATACCACATATTGTTGATGTTCTTTTCTCTCAATAAATTCATCTGTTGACTCGCGTGCGTGCGTGCGTGCGTGTGTGTGTGTGTGTGTGTGTGTGCGCGTGCACTCTCATTATGAGCCAAAGCAACTAAGGATATGAGACATCAGTATAGCCGCTATATACTGATATATATTATGTATATTGTGTGTCTGTAATAGCGTGTATCATTCGGTCAGTTTGTCTGTTTGCTTGACAAAAAAAAAAAAAAAAAAAGGATTTTCTGGGAGATAAAATCATGTACCACATAAAAAAAAAAAAAAAAACCTAGGCCTTTTCTACATGAGGCGGAAGAACAGTAATCGTAATCACTGTGCTACCGCGAGAATTCATTTCTTCAACCCTGTAAGCGAGTACTACTGGGTCACGTGCTGCTATTAAAAGTTTTAAATTTTTTAAATGTTAAAATGTTAATATTTTTTTTAAATCTGATTTTGTTCTTTTATATTGATTATATCTATTGCCGACAGGGCAGCTGCAAATGGGTAGGCGTCGCCTAAGAACAGCAGTTCACGAGGGTGCCAAAATTTATTTTGCCATTGATTTCTGATTGGTTAACGTTTATTGGTATTCAACATTTAGGGCGGCAAATTTTATTTAGCGCAATAGCGGCGTATAGGGTCGCAGCGCTATTTATTGCCACTAAAGTTTATTACAACGACGGATCCGGAGAGGGAGAGATAATTGGGATAATTATTCCCCAAGATTATTCAAAACCATGTTATGCTTCTGCATTTATCTCTAAACAGAATACTTTTCAGATGCTATTCTCCCTCCCCACCCACAATTTTTTGGTGGGGGAATTGCATATGAAAATTGAAAGCTGGATCCAGCCCTAGTTTATTATAGTATTACATTTCTTTTAAATAACATTTGTATTAAATTCTATGAAAAATTCCTCATGGGTTGGAAACAGAATCCACACTGACTGTTTTTGTCAAAAAAAAAAAAAAAAAGTAAATGCTGTAAACCTTCGAAAGCTGGCTCGTTTCTATCCAGCTGTCGTCCTTCGTATTCACTGTCTCCTCAATAAGTGTATAGTAACTTCCATTCCAAGCTTCAATGACCTTCAATGACCATTATTTAGCCCCATTTCTCATGCCTACCAGCCATATTTGTGGTCTCATGCATGCAAGCCAATTTGTGAAATCGGCTGTCGGGTTTTCCCAGAAATAACTCACAAAATCCTAACCCCATCCCAGCCTGAGATTGGTAACTATAACCCCGACTGGAGAGAACTTTAGAAATTCATCCAGTCATCAACGGGAATCGAACCCAGACCTCTCCAAACGAAGGACAGACGACGATGCATCTTACTGACTAGGCTGTCACAGAGGACTAGTTTTATTGGTCCATGGATAAACGTTCCAGACAACCTGTTTTTCAAGACAACTCTCATACTCTTGATGAACCGAAGCAAAACACTGAAAACTGCTTTCGCGCCATTGATAAAAATATTCTTCTTAAGAGTTGCTTTAAACACACCAAAAAGAGTGAAAGCGTGTCTTATACGAGCAACACGGACACTTCTAACTCATTCTGTAACAGTTTTAATTAAATTCCTTAATCTTATTTAATAAATTTTGCTGTATTGTAAACTGGATTGCATTAAGTGGATAACCCTATGTATTATTGTCTGTATATCACAGTCTCGATTTTTTAAAATAATTTCACTAGAGCTAGGGCGATGTAGTTAAATAGCACACTGGTTACAGAAGTCGACCTCTCTCTCTCTCTCTCTCTCTCTCTCTCTCTCGAACACATTAGAAATTGTAAACCAGCGAAATCCCATTTTACAATAACCAAATAAAATTCTGTATTCGTATCTGCACCAAGATTATGGAGTTGGATATTAGTCCCCATTTATTTAGCTATATACACCTATTCTACCAAAGTGCTGATATTGTGAACATCTTAAGTATTTCACTCAAGGAAACAGATCAGTCTCTTCAGTAAATTTTCCACTATGTACAATAGTGATTTGCACTCATATCGTGTGGTTTTGTATTGCGAATTCGTACATATTGGCCAAAGTTAAACGCACGCACTCTTAGGAAATACAGGCACATTTATATTTGTGTCATTTCTTCTTATTGAAGCTGGCTAACTTTTATCGCTATACCAGAGTCTTTCTAAGTAAACTCCCCACACCCACATATTACTCGCTTTTTTTTTTTTTTTTTTTTTTTGATGATAAACTTGTTTCCTTGCATCATTTGCCAATACTGATATCCGTAATGAAGACCGACCCTCACTATGACATCACCCCTCTCACCTCTGTCTTTATCAATTCAATATAAGTTAACATTTCATATCTTGTTCGACATTACACACTTGGTTTCACACCCACATTTTTAGTTTCTCGTGATGGTCACATTTCCATGACTCTGCTTGGTGACCAAGCATATATTAATTTGTGTTTTGATTTTTGCGCACTTAAACTAGAAGTTCTTTGTTGTGTCTGAAACAGTTAATGTAATTTACTTCCTTTCTCAGATAATATTCAAGCGTTTCAGGGATGATTCATGGTTATCTTGTACTAGTGGAATTCCAGTTGGTTTTGTTTTTTCTTTCACGAGAATTGCGTGACTTTCCAGCAATGTCAATGGCGAATTTAATTTCTAGCATCACAAGCTTTTCAAACAGAAGTTAAATCAATTCAGCTGCATTTTCAATAAAATCATGTGTGCATACTACTTGTGGAATTCGTTTCCATAATTTGTAATGAATCTTTCCTACGAACTTCTGTAAAAATATTGGTTAGATTATTTCTTCGATATAAATGAGCGAGAAATGGCACCCAAAGTACGCTCACCTAGTTTAATTTCAAGTAGGAGCTGGTACGCCCAAGATCACCAATTGATTCACGCCATTTTTGAAATCTGCCCATTTGTACATGACTTTGCGTTTCAGGAATGATTTATTGTTATCTTGTACTATAGGAATTCCAATTGGTTTTGTTTCTTCTTTCACCAGAAGTATTGTTAAACCAAGGCAACACATTACTTGACTTCGCCTTAGATTTACTCGTATTCCAATGTTTTACATTGACATCAGTATTGATGTGTTTAATAGTATTGTCACTAATGCTACATAAAATTCTGTGCGTCTAGTAGTACAAGTACTACTTGTTTATCAAGTAGTACTACTTGATAAACTTACTACTTGCGTTTATCTTCTTTCTGTACATTTTATCAGAATCTTATCTCCCAGTTCACTTTCTAATAACACTTCCTATTCAACTTGACTGTTTTTTGTGATACCCGCTTCATGGCCTAGTTACTGGATTAGTATTTCATAATGCCCACACTCGCCTTGCCCTTCTTTTGTAATCTATATCTTCTCACAATCCAGTAACGATTTAATTATTTTACCAATTAACCAACACATTATTCTGTTGTCATTTCCCTCTCCATTTTGTTATAATATATTTCATATTTTACATGATCATTCAGTATAACTACAATCAAGACTATCTGGGACGAGACCTAACAGAATGGTCTTGCAACTTTATATATATATATACACACACACACACACACACACACACACACACACACACACACAAGTGGTTGTAATGAATAGTAACGGCTTGAAAAGAATGATAATTAAAAAAAAAATTGGGATGGATTATGGACAAGGGGCACTGGAAGTAATAGCAGAAATATAGATAAGTAGATTAGAGTTATAAATGCTGATCAAATCAGATGTATTAACAATAGAAAAAATTAAATAGGTACCTGTAAAATAAAAGTAAATTAAAATTAAATAAAAATATACTTAGTACTTAATGCTATAGATCCAATGATTTTAAGTTCGTCATCAAGGGTCAGCAGCCAAAACCAATGGAAATATAGCAAGAAGCAAGGCCTCTGTTTCTGATATGAAATATACGTAGCAAGAGGTAAAAAAAGTAAGCTGACGTATATTTCTTAGCCGACTCGACAGAGACCAAACAGGAAAGAAATAAAAACCAGATCAAATCTAAAATAAAAATAAAAGTAAAAATAAAAAATTAAGATAAGATTAAATAAAAAGAAATAAAATAAATTAGCAAGCCACACAAAAGGAATTTTAAAACATTTAAAATTTTGTTTTTAAATTCCTCTTATGTGGCTTGCTAATTTATTTTATTTCATTTTATTTAATCTTATCTTAATTTTTTATTTTTACCATTATTTTTATTTTAGATTTGATCTGATTTTTATTTCTTTCCTGTTTGGTCTCTGTCGGGTCGGTGAAGAAATATACGTCAGCTTACTTTTTTACCTCTTGATACGTATATTTCATATCAGAAACAGAGGCCTTGCTTCTTACTATACAGTATTTCCATTGGTTTTGGCTGCTGGCCCTTGATGACGAAGTTAAAATCATTGGATGTGTAGCAATAAATACTATATGTATTTTTATTTAATTTTTTCCGTGTGTGTGGGTAAAAAAATTATCCACATCTGACATATTGTCTACAGTTCAGGGTGAGAGAAAAGTCGCTTACACACTTTTCCTTTATAAACTAGGAACTTTCTCACTCGTTCCAGAAAACTTTCCCTGAGTATCCTCATACTGAGATCCTAGCTGAACTTTCTACCCTTTCTACTAAGCACGCAGAGACTTTCAACGGAGAAGGTCCTGGCCTGAACCAGAAGTCACCAGACTAAAAACTATCTATAAAGGCCAATGGAAAGAATTCGTAAATACAATTGCAAACAAAAACTTGCCTCCTGGCAACACTTAGTTCACTCCACAGGAAATTCTGATTCCTGGAGTCTAAAATTATATAAAATTAGCAAAAACAAGTTTCACTCTCATGAAGTGTACAACACTGTAGTGAACAACGATACAGACACCACTAACTGGAATGACACACTTAACGCCATCCTGGATCGCTTGCTTCCGCTGGACGATCTCACCACAGAAACTCCAGAACAAATATCTAAATATCAACCTACAACTCCTCATATGAAACGGATCTCTTCATTCTTCCAGAGCTAAAGCTGGCCCTAAGCAAAATAAATATCCATAAATGTCCAGGTTTAGATCTTGTGGAAAATGCTGTAATTATCAAATTTGCCGAAATCTTTCCAGAAATACTTCTATGTACAACAAATGTCTTACTGAGGGGATATTTCCTAATCTCTGGAAGGTAGCTTTGATCAAAATTATTCACAAGCTGGACAAAAATAAATCTGATCCCAAAGCATACAGACCCATCTCTCTTTTGGCAAACTATATGAAAGATTGTTAGCACCCAGAGTAGCAGACTTAATTGAAGGTCAAAACTTAATGTCTCCATCCCAATTTGGCTTCAAGAAGGGAAAATCCTGTGAAGACGCCTTGGTCTCTTTAGTTAACCACATATCAGCTTCGAGGACTAAATATGAAATGGCCATATTCGTTGATTTCGAGGGAGCTTTCGATTCCCTCTGGTGGGAGAGCGCTCTCAATTGTCTTACCAAAGCCAAGTGCTCTCAGCAACTGTTCCAAGTTATTAGAAGCTACTTCAAAATAGACTCATCCAAGTAATCTCGAAACAGCAATCTCTCTCAAGGACCATCTGAAGAGGATGCCCCCAGGGATCAGTTCTGGGACCCCTCTTCTGGAACATAGTTTTGGACAGCTGGCTCATGCAAAAACCTGACAATATCTCTGCCTTCGCCTAAGCCGATGATTTGGTTCTCCTAATTCCAGGTAGATCGCGTCTTCAACTAGAACAATTAGCCAATATAACTCTTTCTTGAGCTAATCAAGTGGTCAAGTAAACATAAACTGCGAATATCTGCCACAAAAACAAAACTGATGGTTTTTTAGGGCAGGTTAGATTACAGAAGACCTCCTAATATAAAGATAGACGGAAAGCAAATCCCTTTTGTTCGTGAATTAAAACATCTTGGCGTAATTTTAGATGACAGGTTAACCTTCTCCTCTCCTATTAATCACCTCGCCTCGAAGATTAAGAAGTTCACTGCAGCAATTATCCGAATTTCCAAATCGGACTGGAGACTAAATAGAAAGACTCTCTTACTATATTATACAGCAGTATTCGTACCAACAGCAACTTATGCTTCGGGAGTCTGGTTTCATAGAGCCGTTAATGTTAAACTCCGTTCCAAGCTAAACTCCATTCAACGGATTGTGCTGCTTGCCATGCTCCGGGACTGCAGGACAGTGTCCTCTGCTGGTCCTTGCTGGAGTCTTACCACTAGACCTGCATGTCATCTTCAACGGACTATGCTATCGTCTAAAGCAGGGGTCCCCAACCTTTTACATCGGAGGGCCACATAGAAATTCATAACAAATGGCGGCCGGAGTCGGTGCAATTTTGATGACTAAAAGCACCGTAAACCAAAAACGCAATTTTAGCGACTTCACCAGGTCAAACGGAATGTACAAGATAGAAAAACTATAAAAAATTATAAACACGGGATATTTATTGTAAAAAAAGCCATAGTCATATCAAAAATCACAATTTTTATTGTTATAATGACATTTGATATTACAGAAATAGCAGATCAATGAGATGTTTGTAGTTGTTTTGATTTAGCAATAATTGAAATGTTAGGTTTAATAGTAGAAGTTCCCAATCTTAAAAAGTCTTGCAAATATTCGTGTCATTTTTGATCGATGCTTGGATTTTATATATTTCATTTTTGAATATATTTTTTCACATAGGTAAGTGCTTATCAAAAATAGACATTATTCTTCTTGCTAATTTTTTTTAATTCTGGAAATTCGTTTTCTGTCAAACTTTTATAAAAGTTCAATGTTTCAGTTTTCAATAATGTTTTCAGGTTATCGTTACTTTAAAGATCTATTATTTCTAATTGTAGATCTTTACCTATTTGTGAAAAATTTACATCAAATGGATTCTGAAATAATGTAAATAAGTTTCTATTGTTTTCGAAATCAACAAATGTTTCCATCAATAATTCAAGATTTCGGACAAAATTGTTGGTAGAAAAATCACAATTGGGCATGTTATTATATAAACTTTCACAACACAAAAAAATGGGGAAAATTATTTTGTTCAATTTGATTTTTAAATAATTCTTATTTTGTCTGAAATGCTTTAATGTTGTAGTACAAGTCATTTACAAGTTGATCCCGACTTTGGAGTTTTTTATTCAATGTATTTAAATGTTCACAAATATCTGTTAAAAATGTAAGTTCCTTTTTTTTTTGGGAGGTGTTGGCGCACCTCCCAAGGTTTTTGCAGTACTTTGATCCAAGCTCGAGGCGGGAATCGAACCCGCGACCTTTAGGTTAGCAAGCAAGCACTTTACCCGCCCGGCTAGCCCGGTCGGCCGATGTAAGTTCCCATAACCATTTAGAGCAGTGTTTCCCAACGTGGGTCCCACGCCCCACATGGGGGCAATTTGATTGTTCAGGGGGGCAATTCAAAAATTGCTCGTCTAGAGTTTAAAACAACCGCCTACTATGATTTAACTTGTACAAAAGAAGAATTGTTGGTATCTCAATTTTAAATAAGCATTCGTTAAATGTTGTACTTTCTATAGAGCTGCACTTGAAAGTTTGGAGTAATATCAACTACAGTTTGCTCGGAGAGTATTGCTTACTATGCCTAGTGAAGGAATAGTACATACTGTATTGGACGATTGCTTATGGCATATGCAATGTGCAAGCAAAGTGGTTGTCTACTGTAGCCTACCGCAAACTCAGCATGTTATATGAAATAGGTAATTCCTTTCATACAAACGCTCGTTTGGGCATCGTGACTGTACATTTGGACAGGTTTGACGATCTCAGATTAAAATAAAAATTACTTTGTCCACGCACAGAATTATTATTAATGAAGAACCGTGATATACAATGGTATGTATTTGTCATATATGTATTTCTGTGGTCTCAGTAAATAAGCAAATAAGTCCAAAAACTCGAATTTGCAGGAGAGGAAAAATAAACTTCACACTCTCATATAAACACGCATATATTCGAATATACAAATATTTATTACTCACGCTAAAACTACAATAACGAAGATAGCTGCGTGTCACATAATAGTAAATAATAAATACTTTATTATAGTGCACTTATCTCATTTTTGACAAATTAGACTTATCTGCTTGTTCACAGAGACCACAGATTTAATAGCCCGAATTCAGTAATTCGTGTGATTTATTCATTCAAAAAGCGTACTAATAATTAATTTTGATATATTAAAATAAAATTAAATTAACTTTAATGCATAGTTTATTTTTAGTTTTTGATTTATCTTATATTTATTTCTTTCAGTTGCGCAGTAAAATGAGTAGTGCAAGTAAAAAAAAAGTTCGTCAGTATTCAGAGGAATACTTAAAATTTGGTTTCATACCCGCTATCCACGATCAAAGGTCACCTTTTTGTCTTTTATGCCAACAATGCTTGACCAACGAATCAATGAAGCGAGGTCGTCTTGAGGCGCATTTGAAGGCGAAACATAATGCTCATGTAAATTCAGATTTAGATTACTTTCAAACTTTAAAGAAGAATTTTGAAAAAAGAGCAACATTAAAGTCTCTGTTTATTGCTCATACTGCAACTGTCAATCGTACTCTTGAGGCTAGTTATGAAATTTCTTTACTCATTGCTAAATCTGGGAAAAATCATACTATAGGAGAGAATTTAATCAAACCATCAATATCAGCATTTCTTAAAACAGTTCTGGAAAAAGATGACAAAGACGTGAAAGCTATGCCACTCAATAACAATACTGTTAGCAGAAGAATAGATGAAATGAGTGAAGATATTGAAATACAACTTGTTGGAAAGCTGAAAACAAGAAAATTCTCAGTGCAAATGGATGAATCAACTTTGAGAGACAGTGAAGCCGTACTGATAACTTATGTGAGATATATTGATAAAGGTAATTTTGCTGAAGAAATGTTATTCTGTAAATCATTAGAGAGCACCACTACCTCCAAAGATATATATAATAAGCTAAAAAATTACTTAGATGACAATAATATACCAATGAAAAATATAACATCTTGCGCTTCAGATGGTGCTCCTAATATGATGGGCAAGAAAAATGGCTGCTTAAAATTGATGAAAGATGAGAATCCAGAAATGCTTCTTGTGCATTGTGTTATTCATAGGGAAAACTTGGTAGTTAAAAATATTTCGCCTGTTCTTCATGAAGTACTAAAATCAGTTATAAAATGTGTCAATGCTATTAAAGCTAATGCCAAATGTGAGCGTCTCTTCAAGCTTTTTTGTGAAGAACAAAATGGAGACCATGTGAGACTTTTACTTCACACTGAAGTAAGGTGGCTCTCGAAAGGGAACTGCTTGAAAAGATTCATGGAACTATTTGATACTATTAGTGACTTTTTAAGTGACAAACCTGAAATGAAGCATCTGTTAACGGTCGATGGTAAAGCATTTGTGAGTTATTTAGCCGATATCTTTGAAAAACTAAATATATTAAATAAACAACTTCAAGGAACAAATAAAACTCTCGTCGATGCAAAAGCGAAGATATTTGGTTTCATTACATTTATTGAATTATGTCAAAAATATATTTGTAACAAAAATTTTGAACAGTTTCGTTGGCTGCAAAAATGTGAAGTGACTGATACCGCTGTACTTGTTATTGTCGATCATCTGAAAATTCTGTCCGCTGATTTAAAAGAAAGGTTTTCTGATTTAAAACAAATTGATTTTCCAACCTGGATGATGCAACCAATGTTAGTGGATTTGTCTGATGTATCAATGCAGTACCAAGAAGAACTCTCAGAAATGCAAAATGATGAGTCAGTTAAAACTTTATTCAATATAAAAGGAGCGATGGCATGGCTTTGTGATGAAACAGAAATTAAATACCCAAATTCAACCAACTTTGCAAGAGAGCTATTGTTACCGTTTCCATCTTCATATTTAGCTGAATGTGGATTTAGTGCCATAAATGATTTGTTCCTAAAGAAAAGAAATCGACTGGATATCACAAAACGGGGAGACTTGAGACTGAAGCTGACTAAATTGGAGCCCAATATAAAATCTCTCTGCGGCAAGCATCAAGCACAAGGGTCTCACTAAATTTAGTGCACTCATCTAGAAGTGACTTCACATGGAATGTTGAAATTATTAAACAATTAAATAATAATTACTAAAAATTAAAATATTATAAAAAAATCTTTCATATAAATTATTTTGTACTTGAATTTTAGTTGTCCATTATATGTTTTGAAAATTTACTTACTGTTTTTTTCTTAATAATTTCCTAATGATTTCTTCCTAAAACCTAAGTTTTGTGTCCTGAACAAGTTGTAATTAGGCTTCATTTAGGAAATAATTCAATTTTTGAATATAAAAAATATGTATATCGGTGTTTCCCAACGTTACATAGGGGGCATCAGAATTTTAGAAAGACTTAGGTGGGGCATGGTAAAAAAAAGGTTGGGAAACACTGATTTAGAGTCTGTTAGTTCTGGGACCGGTTTTAATTTTTCAAGATTATGTCTATTTCGGTTCTGAGTTAAAAAATCTTTTTAACGCATTACCGAGACTCAACCATCGTACCTCCGTATGGTACAACAAATCGCCATATTTGCTTTCGATTTGCTCAAAGACAATTTTAAACTGACGATGATTCAAGCCATTTTTGCGTATAAAATTCGCAATACTAATTATAGTCGACGTGATTGAGTTCGAAGACAAATGTACCGCACAACGATTGCTGGTGAATAACACAATGGGATTGCATAGGTCTTTCGATGTTTTTGGAATCAAAATATTTATTAACATGGCCGATGACAATGCGAGATTTCTTTTTTGGAAAAGAAATCTTTTTTAAAAAATATTTCTATAGAATAAATTTCGACGAGGCGGATGAAATCGTCTAGCTGGCCGGATGAAATCATCTGGCGAGCCGGATCCGGCCCGCGGGCCGTAGGTTGGGGACCTCTGGTCTAAAGCACAGAGTTCCTGGCGAGATTCTCGCCATCTCATGCAACTTAGCTGCTAACATCAAAGACGAGAAACCGAGAATCTGGAATGAACTTATCGGTGTGGCAATCATGATGGGATTCCAGTACTACTGGTCAAGTCACCCGCTCTTTTGTTCCTGCAGTTACCTTCCCTCTCAACAAGAACGTCCGCCAATGGTTTTCTCCCAGCCTAACAACATCGTATATACTTACTGGGCACGGCTCCATCAACTCCAAACTATTTCAGTTTGGCTTGTCTGACACCAATATCTGCTTGTGTAGTGCTGAGGAAACCTGGACGCACATTCTGTATCGCTGCAACTTGTACCACGACGACAGATCTACACTACACGCTGCTGTCAGCAACTTCTCTGAAGGAAATGAAGTGGCACTGACTGAAAATTCTCAATTCTCAGCTCCACAACAATTCTGATCTGCTGTTTTCACCAAAAGAAAGCAACTCTTCTCAAGTCTATCAACATATCAACAACAAGGAACCAACCCAACACCTGCAATGTCTATCGATATCTCTTAAAACTGATATCACCTGCCATCTACTTTTTTTTTTAGCTGGTACCCCGGTTTGGGCAGCTGTGGATACAGGATTAGCTAGCACCTACTGGTATAGCCCTACCTCCAGTGGGTGCGGTTTTCGTTCTTCCTAGGACAGAAAAAAGTCTGCTGTCTTGTGGTTCCTGTGATACTTCTGATTAGCTGCGTGATGTGATTTGCTGTGTAAACATGTTACATGTTCATTACACTTATGACACTGTAATTAACATGATTCTATGTACGATATATCATTGTATATAATATGTATGCATGTACAGAGCGGATTTGCCAGTTTCTGGCTGGTGGCCGCCAAATAAAAATACTGAGATTCTATAAAAGAGTAGTTTCAGACGATATGAAGTTACGGGCCATCACAATTAGCGAAGACATCGCACGCTGGCGTTGGAAATCTCCTGTTAGGCAATAGTGGGATTTCTAATTCGTATATTAGAAAGTATACTAAAACCGGAACCAAATTTATTGAACATTAAACATTTCTAGGAGGGGCATCGTTTATAAGTGGGTACTTCGCAATGTGTAATAAAGACTAGAAATTTGGCTGTGATGACCATAACTTCAACTACCTTCAACCTAATGTCTCTGCTAACTTATTGTTGTCTGTTTTTCAACAAAGTTGTTTCAAGCTTGAAAACAAAATTTCTAAAATCTTAAGTTGCACAGAAAATTTCTTTGTATAACGGCTACGACAGGAGTTATCAAACTTTGCAATACCACGACCCCACTCCCATGGGAAAAAAACTAATGATTTCATTTGTTATAGTTGGAAAAAAATATATGTATACTACTTACTTTTAATTAAATTTTAATTTATATATCAAATTAAACAATGATAGAACCTTACAACTTTATAAAATAAAACCGTTTAATTGAAGATAAAAATGAAAACAATCCAATTTCAAAAGGTGAGGCAAAAGTAAAAAATATTTCGCCCCCTTCCTGGGGAGCACAAACCCCCGGAGGGGAAGAAGGAATTTCTAAAGGCTTCTTCAGTCGGAGAAGCTGAAGGCAGAGGGAGAAGAGTTCTCTCCCGAGTTATTCTGGGTTTTTCAACCCTCACAATATGTAAATAGGCATACGCGCGCCCACTTATACAGAGATAATGCACAATGGCGCAATATGGTCAAAGTCGCTGATGCGCCTAAAGTCCAACAACCATCAGACGTATGAATTGACATTCATTAAGTACATAATCAAGAATTTGAAATGTGCTATTCAATTTTCATAGCCGAATACACTATCCTCCAAAATTAGAATGCTAAATGAAAAATCTGATTAGTAAAAAGAAAAGAAATTTTTAATATCGAGTTTTCCACCCCCACGGGCTCTTATGATATCAGTAACACTCTGACACATTTTTGCAGGGTTTTTTTTTTTTTTTTTAATATGTTACGAGTGGAATCCTGCTTAATTCTTCCAAAATGATGCGGCTAATTCTCTGCTTGAACCAGTGCACTTGGTTTCCCCCCTCCTCGCGTCTATTGTTGTTTAATTTTTATTATAATATTAAAAGCAATTCTTATTAAACATTCATATATTCATTTTATCATTATGCAAATGAACTTTCTTCTTTTCATTTCTGAATGGATTTCTCTAGTAATGGTGATGTATAATGAGTTACTCGATTCTTTAATGGTTGCTAGGCAACGCTTCTTTTTATTATAGGTGGCGACTTTAGAAGTTTACAAAGCTTCTCAGCGAAATGAGGAAAGTTGATTTTTAAAATCAAAATTATAATTCGACCAAAGCAATTACCGTATTTAGAAACAGTAGTGTTCGATCAGCTTTCCTTTTAGCTTATTGTAATGAAAATTAGTGCTCAGTGAAATTCTAATCACTCGCTTAAAAAAAATTGAAAGAGAGAGAAGAAAAACATCTTAATTAACATTTTAATTTCTCGCGCAGATTCTTCTTACGAACAAAAATATCCTCTTTTTTACTTCAAGTGAATTTTCTAACTTTCTAATTTTCAATTTAGATGAGAATTATTTTTTTGAATAGCGTTTCCTTTCTGTTTACTGGTTATTTTTCTTGCTGTTGTATAGAACGTTTATTTTGCCATTTAAACTTTCGTCATTCGCTTTCCAGCTTTTTTTTTTTTTTTTTTTTAACAGTAACAACGATCAGTGACAGATGTGGCAATGAAGTTCCCCGAGTGATGCTGTTGCGGTCATGTTCGATTAGTTACAAAATAAACGGAAATGGTATGTAATCCAAACTTAATCTAGCAGATGGTAGTACAGAGATTGTCCAGTATGTTGACAGGTTTCAAGTAACAACCAGTTTCGTTAGTAGCGTTAACGTTCCGTGTCACGATTTTGCAATGGAGCAACGAACGAATATCAAATTTTGCTTTAAACTAGGAAAATTGAAACAGAAGCGTATGAATTATTAAAAACTGTTTATGGTGATATACGTTAAGTCGCACCAATGTGTTTGAATGGTAGGAGCGATTCAGGACGGACGTTAGGATGTTAACCAAGAAGTGGAGGTCCGCCAACCTGTCGAAATCACTTCCAAAATTGGGGCAAGAGACCGTCATTTGACCCCCACAATGATGGCTGATGAGTTGAATATGAATAAGGAGACGATTCGTCATATTACGCATGAAGATTTAGGGAAAAAGAAAGTCTGCAAAATGTGTTCCGCACAGCCGCTCAAATGAGCAGAAGCAACGAAGAGTGTCATCATGTGAAGACTTCATCCGGACTTGACAGTCCTAATTTCCTCGACTGTATTATCACTGGAGTTGAATGTTCGTTGTTTCAGTACGACTCTGACACTAAGCGTCTGAGCATACAGTGGACTTCAAAATCATCACCAAGGCCCAAAATGCTTCGTTTACAGAAGTCATTCCACGATCAAGACGATGCTGATCGTGTTTTTTAACAAAAAGGATGGGATTCATAAGGAATTTGTACCCGAAGGGGAGAGTCAATGCTGCTTTCAATGCAGGTGCTTTTAAGACTATTAAAGCGTATCCCCGAGAAAGGCAGCTGGTTCTTGTTGCACGACGATGCTCTCGCGCATTGCGTATTTGTTATGAAGACGTTTCTGACCAAACATAGCATTGTACAGATCAAGAATCCACTCTATTCTCCCGATATAGCACATAGTGTTTTGGGGAAGGCTCCACGCATGGTTTCTCACATCTACGCCATAGTACTTTGTGAGGAAGTACAGAATCTCTGTAAAAGACAGAAAAGTGCAATGTCTGGTTTGTGTTATGTCTCTGGCTACTTGGCCGCAGGGCCCCACTTTGCCCGCCGATCTAGCAACGTAGTGTGTGCATAGTGGCAGGCACCACCTGTGGTTTCCCACATCTGCGCTGTGAAGAAATACAGTACTACTGTAAATGCCAGAAAAGTGTTGTGTTGAATGTGTAGTATTGTGTTGGGTTCTGTTGTGTATCCTGGCATTTGACTTCAGAGCCCCCGGTGGTACCCCACGTTGCCCGTCACCGCTAGGAGGTAGCCAAGCTGCCCATTATTCTCTGGGTGGTCTCCGTCAGGGTCGCCTGAGCTTCCTGACAGAGGCCAAAAAAAACCAGGAGTGTGTGAGTGAGGAGTAATAAGGAGAGGAGGGGTAAACAGATAGAAATATGGGAAGGAGAGGAAGACATCCCAATGTGGATGGAGAGAACTCCATCAAGCGAAAAGGTGGGGTAGGGAGAATGGGATAAACAGATAACATGCTAGGTCATGGCATTGGTCGCCATTTGGCGAAGGTTGAGCAGCAAGCTGCGGCTTTGTTATTGTCAGTGAATTGTCCTAAGTCAGTGGAGTAGTAATTTCTTTGGTTAGTCAATTTGGTGAAGTGTCATAGGTGGATGGAAGAAGTCTGCCTCGTAGCAAGAGGTCCTGTGCGAACCTGGAGAAGGCCTTGTAATCACCTTCTGAATCAGAGGTATTGTTCTTGATTCTTCGGGAGATACAGAAGCTTTATCCTCAAGTTGCATCGGAGGTCCTCGTAGAGATCACAGATGTACATGAGATGGTCCCATATCTCCGGAAGCCCGCACCTACAGAGCGGGTCGTCAGTGATTCCAAGATCAGTTAATTTGCTTTTAATTGCGCCATGGCCCGTCAGCAGAGAGGTAGTATGTAGACCGGGGGAAAACCAGGGTGATGCATTCGGATAAGTTGTTTTCACATTTGGGATGAACTTACGCGTAATGTCGCCTTTCGTGGAGTTTGCTCACCTGGTTTTCCAAGCCTCCTGCAGGTGTGTGGTGAGGCGCCGTTTCTCTGCTTTTGTGCTGGGAAAGTGCTTTTGTGTGTGCTGTTTGCAGGGTTGGTGGTGAATCCCAGGATGGAGTTGGACTTTCCTTTTGATAAGTCTGTGCTACGGTGACGATACCACTGTGCTACCACAGTGGTATCGTCACCGTCCTCCCCACACCGGGTGGAAAAGGCATGGGTTCGAATCCCGTCCATGATGCGAGCAACTTTAATGGGCTTTTTTCACTCCGTGGCTGAGTTAGTCGGTCTCAGGTGTAGATAGCAACGTTTTTCTCCCCAGTAACTGGGGTTTTTTTCGTCCAGCAAAACAGGCAAATCGACCATAGAACATATGCAATTTACAGACACAAATACGGGTTAATGTATTTAATTACGGGCAACCCTAAAATAATAATTTGATAATTTTTTTCCTTTTGATAAGTTGTAAAGAAGTCCGCATCGAACAACTTCAAGATCCAAAGGAAGCACCCCTGCCAGAATCTGCAGAGTATGCATGCTGACCGTGCAGCAGGCTCGCGTGATTGTGAGGAGTATGGCTCTCTGTATTGTGTCTAGTTGCCTTCTGTTTACCACGGTCGTTGCTTTGTGATGCCAGATGCATATGTAATTGCTGGTATGAAGATGTCCTTATAGAATAGTGATAAGGTTCGGCGCTTAAGGCACAAGTCACGCCTGGTGATCCGTGCCACTATCGCTGAGTAATTTCGAATTTTCTTCTGGATGAACTTAATGTGTGGGGTGAAGGAGAGAATTTTGTCCAGTAAGACACCCAAGTATTTGAGCTGGGTCTTGAGTTTGACAGTAGTGCCTTGGATTTTTAATTTTGGTGGGCGTGCAACGTTTAAAGTTCCTCTGAGAAGAATCGAGCTAGTTTTAGTTGGAGATATACGGAGATGGTTCGGTTTGCCGAGTCTTGAAGTATGGTGCCAACAGGGCACTCACCATAGGAGAGCCCTTGAATCTCCACAGAGGTAGAGTATTAGAGCGTCTGCATACGCCTGAGTATATACTTCTTGGAGGTCCTTGTTGAGGAATTCATCTAATACGATGTTCCAGAGAATCGATTCAAGGACCGACCCATGGGGACATCCTCTGTATTGAATCGGCCGTATAGGGCTTTGTGATACGTCTGTTTGTTAGGTACTGTTCGACGCAGTTGAATAAGTTGGCTGGCAGATTAACACTTCGAAGTCGGCCGAGGAGCTTGGCCACCAAAGACTGTCAAACGCCCCGGGCGAAGTCGATGGAAATCACCAGAAAATATTTCTGCGTAGCATTGGTTGCAGCTAGTGGCGGATTCGGGGTAGGGACACCGGGGAACGTACACCCCCCTGTCGTTTTTCGGAAAATATACACCAATTCCCTTCAGGTAAAAAAATTTCCTTTAGGTAAGAAAGAAAAAAAAAATTAAATTTTTTTTTTTTCATTGTTAACATAGTATTTTATTTATTTTTGCATTGTGGCTGAGCTATTTTCAACTGACTACAGTTGGCAACATTTGTTTTTTTTTTTTTTTGTTTTTTTTTCAGGCGCATTAGCAACTAAAGCCATATTGCTCCGCAGATATGCGGTGGTCATTCCCTGCCCTTTCCCTCCGTATTTGGTTATCACGGGCTCGAACCCCGGTCTAATCAAGTTGTTGTTGTTATTTAGTTTTTAAGAGCATTAGCAACTAAGGCAATATTGCTCGGTCTAATCAAGACGCGTGTGCTACGCACTGCTGCTCCTGCCCACCTGGCTACGGAGGCGCCCAGTTGGCAACACTGATGCTAATGTGATCGCCATTCTAGTGCACAAAATGGTGCCCCTCCTGTCATTTTTTTTTTCTGGATCCGCCACTGATTGCAGCTGTAATTATTTTTTGGAGGGCGTATATGGTTGAACAATCCCTTCCAAATTGGTTAGGAGAGCGTAGACCGGCCTCTTGATAGTAGGCTTCAATTCGTTGCTTCAACAAGTGTTCAAATAGCTTGTTCATGACAAAAAAAAAAAAAAACACCTCTATTATATTACGCTACTCGAATATTTAAATTCATATGCCATGCTGTGTGTCTTTTGTCTGTTAATTGCGTACGTTTTATTGTTGATTTGTCTGTTTTACTGGACGAGAAACCCCAGTTTCTGGGTGGGGGGAGTACATTCCTATCTACGCCTGAAACTGACTAACTCAGCCACAGAGAGTTGTTCATGACCGAGAGCAGGGCGATTGGCCCGCAGGAGTTGGGTAAGCCTTGGAGCTTTGTCTGGTTCTTGGGAATTAGCCGGGCATTTGCGACGCGCCAGTCATATGGAAAGCAGCCTGCACGCAGGCAGTGGTTGTAAAGATCCAGAAGTATTTGCGGAGTGTATTCTACAACTTTTTAAATAATTTCTGGTTCGAGAAGATCCAGTCCCGGTGATTTTTTTGCTCTGCGATATTTAGTTCTTTAGTGGTGAAAGGTTGTTCAAGCTGTTGGGTGGTATATGATTCATTTCTGTGACAGAGTTGGATTTGCTCCTCTGTTGTGGGAGGTTCAGGTTGCTGGAATCCAGAATATTGTTTATGAATTGATGCTAGGTTGTGGTCATGGAGCCTTAAGGCGTTTCTTGGTGGTGACTTTATACACCACCCCCAAGGGGTTAGTGTTTCGTGTAGTAAAGACCAGGTGCACCCATGAGTGGCGTTTTCGTTGTCGTATCATGACGGTATAAGCATTTCTCCAGCGGATTTCTTCCTCTTTCCCAAAGTGAAAACTGCCGTCAAAGAAAAGAAATTTCACAAAATTGAGAACAAAGAAAAACGTAACCTTCGAACTGAACATCATCTTTTTGGACGCCTTCGCTGACTCTTTTCAGAAACTCTTAGAACGGTGTAATAAGTGCATTCAATCAGGTGGTGATTACTTTGAATAAAAATAAAACCATCTGCGATCTCCTTCACTTTGTGTTCTTGTATCCGTTCGAGAAGTTTATTGCTACGCTTCGTATATCTTATATTGTTTTAGACGACGTTAGGTTTTAAAAAAACCTAGGTGAAAGTGAATATTGTCCATATTCAATTTTGAGTGTCTTGTTATTAAAGGAAACTACAGGCATTATGAGACAAAGATAAGAATAATGCTTGGAAATGACTTTTGTACAACTTGTAAATTTGGACATTAAGGTAGGATGTTACAAAGAGGTTGTCGTGGATAATAATGAAAATGGATGAATGTGCAAAAATTGTATTGAGAACAAGGATTAAGCTGACAATATTTGACAACTGAAGACAAGCTTCGACATGATCGACATCCAGGCCTTTTCCATACAGTAGTGTCATTACGCCAGCTGCGAAATGATATAAATGTGAAGGAGGAATTTAAATAATTAACAACGAACATTATGAAAATACAGTGCGTCTGTTTCATTGTGCCCGTCGTAATTTGAGATGTCAGTCTCATTATGTCATTTTATTATTATTATTTTTTTTTTAATATAAACATCGCATTAAACGATGGGATATTTATCCCGTTTACCTTACTTTGAGTTCAGTGAGTAAAATTTCCTCTCTACTGTACAATAAAAGACAACATTATCCGGCGCCTCCGTAGCCAGGTGGGAAGGAGCAGCAGTGTGTAGCACACGCTTCTTGATTAGACCGGGGTTCGAGCCCGTCACCACCAAATACGGAGGATGCGGAAAGGTCAGGGAATGACCACCGCATATCCCGGAGCAATATGGCCTTAGTTGCTAATGCTCCTAAAAAAAACCAAATAACAAACAATAACAAACAACATTATCCAGGAGGCACAGTGACATCGATTAATACTCTTTAACAGAAACAGCAGTTCCAAGGACATAACGAGATTAATCATTTCCGGTACATGATAAGGCCGCCGTAGCCTAGTGGTCATGCGCATAAGTACACGTGCCTTGAGTGACCGGGGTTCAAGCCCGTGACTACTGAATACGGTGCTGTTTCTTGTATTCTATCTATCTTGTGAACTCCTCTGACTGTTTGGTCGTCCCGGAGTATAAACAGAAATTTTATTTATTTTTTATAATGAAAAATATGCCGAAACATGCTGTTATAATTAAAGTTGTAATAAGCTATGTATAAGTATAGTGCGAAAGCATCAATAATACATAGCCAAATCTGAATTAACAGAATGTTAGCAAAACGGCATCATTTTAAGTTATATCTCATATTGTGAATACCTTCACAACGAGTTGCCATGATATTGCACTACTTCGAATAAGTAACGCTTCACCTGAAGAGAAGACTAATGTTACTTATTCTCAGATGGATACCACCACCCAGACGGCACCGTTTCAGGGCTATTTGGCTCTTCTTCTCCTCAGGTGAAGCGTTACTTATTCAAAGTAGTGCAATATCATGGCAACTCGTTGTGAAGGTATTCACAATATGAGATATAACTTAAAACGATGCCGTTTTGCTAAAATTCTGTTAATTCAGATTTGTTGTGAAGTGGCAACTCGTTGTGAAGGTATTCACAATATGAAATATAACTTGAAACGATGCCGTTTTGCTAACATTCTGTTAATTCAGATTTGTTGTGAAGTGGCAACTCGTTGTGAAGGTATTCACAATATGAAATATAACTTGAAACGATGCCGTTTTGCTAACATTCTGTTAATTCAGATTTGGCTATGTATTATTGATGCTTTCGCACTATACTTATACATAGTCTAGACTTTCCCATAGCTTGAGGCTTCAGCCCTAAACGCTTTATAATTGTAATAAGGGTATTTTTATCAAGGAGATAGGCTGCTTACTGTTACACTTAATAGATACCTTAATATTTCATATCTTCGAACATCATGTTTTTTTTTTTTTTCATGCGTTTTATTGCATATTCTGATTGTTATTTGCAACTTTCGTTCCTCTTTGTAGTTTCATCATCTATTTCTGGATGCTTCGCAATATTCTTGAAAAATCTTTACCGATCAATATTTATTTTCTTATCTCTACCTTCTGCAGTTTCCTGCAATCTCGGGAAGCGCATTCGTATTTCCTTCTATCATCTCGCTGACATTTAAATAATGCAGCGAAATTCCCCAGATAGATATTTCTCAGAATATATTACAGAGCATTTGGGAAATTTTCAGACAATCGAGATGAATACGACATGCGGCCATTAATAAATAATGTAATGCAAATTTGGACAGATTCGATACGGCTGGATCTTAAAAGAACATCTGGATGGATTTCGTATTAAATGATAAAAAAGGGAGTTCGAGAGAGATATCAGAGTCCGTGCCCATGACCGGCCTCGAAAGCATTTTCTAATCTAAATGATTACTAGTCACTTTGATCAACCGTTTCTCTGTCTGTTCGGAGAGTACATAATGGAGATTTTATTGCAGATTACTGTCGCTCGTAGTTTACCAGCGTATGTTTATCATTTTCTTCCTTTTTTATTAGAATTCTAGTCTAGACACTAACAACATTTCAAAAATAAGCAAATAACATTAGCATTGAATCTACAGTAAAACCCTGTTAAGATCTTTTGTAAAGATCTAGCTGATAGCTTCTTAGAAGAAAAACTCCGTTGCCTGGAAAATTGGTGCTTAACCATATACAGTATTCGCCGTGTAAGTCGACTCTGTTCATTTTATAACCATCTTTCGCATCTCGCATAGTACTCATAATATATTACAGTAAAATGTACGTTGGGAATCACTGTTAATTCAATTATTTCAGCCTTTCTCTTACACTCAGATTTTATTACACTGTAAAGAAGGCTTTAGGTGTATGCAGCACTCCCTTATGTAGAATGTTGCGAAACCAAAACGTGCAGGCATTTGCGATGACGTGACATCGTTGTTATTAATACTACAGTATGTGTACACTTTGATTATGAAATCGAGTCTGTTTATTACTGAACTACACTGATTTCTCTGTAAACACTCCTCGGTTTGCTTTTAGAGAACTCGAAAAGCAAACCTGATGAAGTCATGAATTGTTTTCGTCAGAGACGAAATCATGAATTTTAGAATTCTTGAATTTTAAAACATAAGCAATAATGTATAATTGTGGAAAAAAAAATATATGTAATAAATTGTGTAATATCATATGTTCCGGCGTATAACGCAGGAACATATGATAATTATTGTTTCAAAACAACATAGTTTTGTAAGGCGTCGATGCCTTTCACCAACTTGGTATGCAAATAGAATAGTGCCTATTAAAAAAAAAAAAATTAACTAGTTTCTAATGATCAATAAACAGATAAACAAAAAATGTCACAAACCAGTAACTAACCCAGCGTCTCCTGCTGGTGACGTTTAAAGTACTGCATGTATTGATTTAATTTGGTAATAAATGCTTTTGGAAAGTCGGCTGTATTCAAAAATACATGAGAATCCATATACCCGAAGTAATAAAAACATACACAGAGCTTTTAAACTCGATTCCCGGTTGAGACTTTTCCAATGATATATCACTTACCTTTTATAGATGCAAAACTCGACGCCAGTATCATTAGCATTAGCTGAGACATATGGGGGTGTTGAAAATCATAGTGGTGTAAGTCAGTAATTTTATATATATGAGCTGTTCATATTTCCCGCCTTCTCTAGGTGTCCACTGTTTAGTTTCATAGCAAAGTAAGTCAAAGTTGCTATGTTGTTGTTATTTGGTTTTTAGGAGCATTAGTAACTAAGGCCATATTGCTCCGGGAATATGCGGTGGTCATTCCATGACCTTTCCGCATCCTCCGTATTTGGTGGTGACGGGCTCGAACCCCGGTCTAATCAAGAAGCATGTGCTACGCACTGCTGCTCCTTCCCACCTGGCTACGGAGGCGCCTATCAAAGTTGCAGTTCTAACCAAGATATGTCAGTACTTATTTTGAATAGTTAACAATATGAGGTTTAGAATCATAGTGAAGTAAGTCTGACTTACACCATTCTGTTCCTAAACAGCTTGTATGATGGAGGTTATATTTAGGAACAGAATGGTGTAAGTCAGACTTACTTCACTGTGATTCTAAACCTTTTGTTGATTGTAGCAAGATGTCATTTCGTATTTCACGTTTTCATGTAGCAAGATGTCTTTTAATTTGAAATCTCGAGAAATGGAGCACGTCAAGAGGCCAACTAAGTAGAAGAAGCATGCCAGGAAACTTCCTTCAGACCTAGAAAACGTAAAAGGAAAGAGTCAAAAACAGCTATAGCCAGAAGGCTTCGCAATTCAAGTCAGGCGTATGCGAACTCAAAAGGAACCCAAGTTGAGCGTAAGCGGTTTGAAAACTTAGATTGTGGTTGTAAAAAAAAAATATGCATAGAGTCCTTAACAGAAGAGGAAAGGAGAAAGCAACGTAATAATTTTATATCCATGGCCGATTTTACTCGATAGAATGCATATTTATGCATTCTTATACATCATGAACCTATAAAGCAAAGGTGGCCTCGGAATGGCAGTTAGGGAGGAAAGCAATGTACAAATTTGTCTTACATTAAAAAAAAAACCACAGTACGTGTTTGTAAAAACTTCTTTCTCGACACTTTTGTTGTATCTCATGGAAGAATGACAAGAGCTTTAGAAAAAGTAAAGAAGGGAGAGATTTAAGGGGTAAACAACACAAAAGATAACTGACAAACAAAAACAGTTACTTGAGGATCACCTTAATATTTTCCCAGCATTTCAAAGTCATTACACTCGAAAAGATAATCGGAACAAGAAGTTCCTTAGCCCTGACTTGAACGTAAGAAAAATGTATGTGCTTTATTGTGAATGGTGTGAGCAAATAGAGAGACTGAACCTCAAAAAGAGTATTACTATAGACTTGTCTTCAACACAGAATTTAATTTGCATTTTCACTTTCCTCGAAAGGACACTTCCAAGGCCTGTGTCAAGTATAAACGATCGATTGATGTAGGAAAGGACAGGTGATTTGGAGAGGCAACATGTTTTGCTTTGGCAAAAGCAGAGAGTGCAAGAAATCAACTAAAGGGCTGATGGGAAAGGCCGGAGGAAATTCTGACATCTATACAATCATGATAGATTTACAAAAAGCCCTGCCATTCCCAAAATTAACTGTTTCTGAGGTCTACTATAGGTGCAATATGTACTGCTATAATTTAGGTTTGCATGACGTCACAAATAACCTTGGCTACATGTGCGTTTGGGATGAGACCATTGCATCCAGACGTCCACAAGAGATTGCTTCTTACCTGACTAAGCATATTAAGTTGAACAAAAAAAGCATGAGATGATATACAGCGACACATGCACTGGCCAAAATCAAAACGTCAAGGTATCCTTATCGTTAATGAAACTGATTGAAGCAACTTCAGTTGAAGTCATAGAATTCGTGGTTTCCGGCGGTTCTTACCTTCTAAATGACTCAGACTTTGGGCTGATAGAGAAAGCTGGAAAAAAAACAAGATTATCTGTGTTCCATCCGGAACACAGATAATATTGTTTTTTATATATGAAGTCTGCCAGAAGACACAACAAGTTTATGATTGTAAGATGCAACAAGATTTTAGAAAACAGAAGCTTTTGAAAAAGGCATAAGAAAACGGAAGAAGAATGTTGAAGGCGAAAATGTAAACTGGTTGAAAATACAATGGCTCCATTATGAAAAGGAAAACCCATTCACGATTTTCTTCAAGTGTACATTGGATGAAGACATCCCTTTCAAGGAACTGAATGTCAAACCCAATAAGGAGGGTTGACCTAAGGGCTTGAAAAGTACTGAACAAGAAAAGTTGTATGATGGTTCCAGAGTGCTGAACTTTCTAAAGAAAAGAGACATGCTATACCTTCTCAAATACATCCCTCCAGTTCAGCATGCCTTCTTTAAAAAGATATTAGAAGCTCAAAAAAAGTTTATGATCTAGGTCATTTATCTG
The DNA here is from genome assembly GCF_048544385.1 of Mastigoproctus giganteus. Lineage (NCBI taxonomy): Eukaryota > Metazoa > Arthropoda > Arachnida > Uropygi > Thelyphonidae > Mastigoproctus > Mastigoproctus giganteus. Next base: position 88,469,683 of record NC_143586.1, on the reverse strand, counting down.
ACTACGATTGTTGTTTGTTGTTTGGTTTTTAGGAGCATTAGCAACTAAGGCCATATTGCTCCGGGATATGCGGTGGTCATTCCCTGACCTTTCCGCATCCTCCGTATTTGGTGGTGACGGGCTCGAACCCCGGTCTAATCAAGAAGCGTGTGCTACGCACTGCTGCTCCTTCCCACCTGGCTACGGAGGCGCCTATCTGACTACGAGGAAGAAGCATAAACAGTAGTTTGTTTATTAGTGATTATGACTTAAATTTCTTTAAAAAAAAAAGAGAACATCAACAAAAAGCAACTATAATTTTTTTTATATTTTATGTTCATCTTAGCTTTTTTATGATCATTCTGCAAAAACTAAGACAATCTTAACTATTTTGACAAAAAATTCCCAATGTACCTATTGCTCGGGTTTTTGAAAATTGTTATAGTGTACTTTTTACAGGGAAAAAATATAATCTCTTCTGTATGAAATCATAGTTTGATTACACAGTCATATCCTTACAGTAATTTACCATTTTAAAATAGGTAAACTACTTAGAAACATAATGGTGTAAGTCAATTATATAAACACTGGTGTCCAAAAAATTGAATATTAACAAAAATTGTCAAGCTCATGTAAATTTTTAAAGTTTTTTTTTAACTTCCATGTGTATCACAATTCATTAAATTAAATTTTTTGGGTTTTTTTATGAATGCAAACACAAAACACCTTGTTCTCAAAAATGGGAATATACTGACTTACACCACCATGAATCTCAACCCTCCATTATGCAAGAAAGCAAGCTTATACAGCATCAACCAAAAAAAAAAAAAACTTCCCATTTCACCCATTCAGTTACTCCAAATGTTTGTCTAGTTCAGCCTTAAATTTATTTAAGCTATCAACTTCCACAACAACAGATGGAAGTCTGTTCCAGCAATCAACTACCGGCTGGCTAAAGGCAAACTTCAGCACATCTATTCTACAACTGTCTTTTCTCAATTTGAATCTATGCCCCCTCAGTTTTGTAAGCTGAGTAAGCCGAAGAATCCCATCAGCATTGAGCCTGCCCAAGCCTTATACACCTCAATCATGAACAAGAAACATGTATTCAATAACGATTTTAATAATGTATAACAGATTCGGCGAAATTTATCAAAATTTCAATTTGTTGCCATTGTCTTCCTCTATTGAATGCTACTTTTTGTTGATAAGAGATCCACAATCAAAAGGTACTAATTAATTGTACAACACTGCTGCACTACGGTAAGTTAACTAGTTTATTTTGTAAACACAATTTACAGAACAAATACTACGTTGGGGAACCTTTGTTCCTTCCTAGATCACATCCGTAGTGTAGCTTGCAAACACAGATACGTAAAACGAATCTTTTATACAGTACAGTACATATGTTAGCAACGAATACGTCACTCCGCAGTTGTATGCTCTTGTTTTCAATTTGCTGAAGCGTGAAGTTGAGAAATATTTCCTGCCGGACGACAAACGTTTTCGAACCTTTTATTTTTTTACACCGTCGTTGAGCTAGCCGATCTAGGGCTAGCTCAACTCAATCCATGAGGGCTTCATGGTTTCTCTCCCGGAAACTCGGAATTTTTACCCAACAAAACGGGCAAAGTGACTACATGTATTTACAGACAAATACTGACACATCATAACAGTTGGAAACTATCATATTTCCAGGTTCTCCACAGCATGGAAGGAAGGAAGATAGAACCTGTAGAGATGCCTTCCTCCACAACTTACGGGTTATGAGTTGAAGCTGATGCGCGCGGTGATCTCTGGGATTAACAGAGTTGGAATTTGTGCCTAAACTCAAAATATTCCCCCCCCCCCAAAAGACTTCTATGATGACTTAATTTATTTTATTAATTAAAACGGTTTTAGAAATATCAGCTCTTTTTGCTAAATTGAAAAACAAAAACGAATGACGTTAAGTTTAAATCTTTTGTGTTTCTAGATTCAACTATTTTATTCAAAGATTTTCACAGATAGAAACTGTTTATCTGTGAAAATATTTTCGGACATAGAAACACAGCTAAAACAATTTATATTATTTTTTTTATTAGTGTAATATTATAAAATATTATACCTGATCACACCCTGTGGCCTCTTCCTTCAGCTGTACCCATGAGTGAAATCGTTGAGATCTTTTATGGACACCCTGTATATGCACATACTTTAATGTCTGTAATAATTATAATAATTGGAATTTAAAAAAAAAATGCATACACGTTGACACAGTAGAAAGCTCTTTACGTATGACGTTACATTTTTAAAGAGCCTCGATGGGATAAAGACAGCTTTATATTCAATAAAATCTCTGTATTCATTAAATCAACCGTAAAATATACAATATTTACGAGCTCGCTCTTTGATAGTTACTGTGATGGCCCAACGTAGCCCAGTTGTCAACACGCTAAAGTTAATGGAATTGCGCTCATTTCCGAAATCAGTTTTACCTGTTTTAATAACTCCTGGGAAGGTTTTTTATTATTATATATATATTTTTAAGGTCTAGTGGTACAGCCTACAGTCGAAAGCTGAACAGGTTGGCATGATGAAGAACAAAAAAAAAAAAAAAAAAAAAAAAAACAATTACGTTTACAATTTGTGGATTAGTAGGATTATAACGTATAACTGAGCGCAATAGATACAGATGAAGAGTGTTTTGAGTTCAGCAATCCTAGGATGATTTGTGTTTCTCGGCTTTAATTTTTAAGTGACGTTTCATATCTTTAGATTCTACCCTCCCTTTTGGAGGGGGAAAGAAGATTCATGGGGATCTGATGGTTGGTATGATATAGTATGGTTGGAACACTGAGATGTTAAATAATCTCATGGGGTTTGCTCAGAATTTGTAGTTATGCCTTTCACTCATACTTTTACGTTGGTGAAAAAACAAAAATAAACATTAGACTTAGTAGGAATGTGCAGATTACAAAAGGAAAATGGGGGAGGGGAGAATCCGCGCCAATAAGTCTTTTTTCTAAAAGTACTTTTTGTAAAAAAAAAAAAAGTGGTAGTTCCGGAACGCACCCCAATCCTTCTTCATTTATATTAGACCCCCCAGTTTTTCTCAATTATTTAAATTTAATTTGTTAGACGTCTGAGGGATCATCAAAAAATCCAAATGAATTATTTAGCATCGTAATAAATATTAACATTGATATCTGTTAATGAGAACTCTGTTTATTTCATTTAATATTGTGTAATTAGTTATATTTAAGTCTTTTTAAACGAGGTTCCCTATGTGTTAATCATAATAGGTATTCTACTTACAGGATGATAACAAATTGCATTATTAGATTGCGTTAAGTAAATGGATGTTTTTCTGTTTGCATCAGGGATATAAAGATGAAATTATTTAATTAATATGCTCAGAAAAAAAAATAATAATACATTTCCGAGCATGATGTCATGCAATATAGACGAACCTCCTTTCTCCCTGTCACGCTAGTCAGTCTCACTCGTGGACTTGCATAATTTATGAGCAGTCCTTTATATAAAAGTAGCTAAGTAGGGACCATAAATAAATTTGTTTTGCAGTCATATTTGTTCAGTTACACACACACACACACGCGCGCGCGCAAACGAACCAAAAGTTGAGAATTAGATTATGGAAAACATCCAACCTGTTGCCTTTATAGAATAACAGTGTTCAAAGCTCAGCTCTGACGTTTCGGATCGAATATGACGTCATTATGATGAGGTGAGTAATGGCCTTTATGACGCGGGATCCCCTCTTTCGAGAGAAAATAGCGGTAGCAGAGACTGTTCGTATTTTTAGAAGGATCATCTCAAAAGGTGTTATCTGACAAGTAGGGAAACAAGAAAAATACTTTCAGGTACTGAGAAGGAAAGTCATCTTGTACGTCATAATGTAATTGTGACGTGTAATTGTGAATAATAAATACTCATAAAACTACTGAAGTCTCTGTGAGAAATTATATATACGCATATAGTCATGGCTTTTTTAATTCTTTTTAACATGCAGTTCTACACAAAATGTGTTTTTTTATAAATTTGTTTAAGCAGCTTTATGAGTATTTCTCATATTCATCGGTAAGATGTCTGAACCACTAGCCTAAATCACTATACAATTTAAGGTGACGTTTCAGGCATCTTTTCGATACCCATCATCAAACCATGCTGTTGGGGGATAATGTCGCCATGTATATATAGACTGACTGAGAAAAAAAAAAGTTCGCGGACCCCATATATATATATATATATATATATATATATATATATATATATATATATGGGGTCCGCGAACTTTTTTTCATATATATATATATATATATACACACACGAATATGTTTCTCTCTGTGTGTATATTATTATTAATCATATGGTGCAATGAAGCCTGAGGCTTATGCTACACCAGCCAGAAAAAAATTCTAAGTTACCCTGAGAGAGAGAAGTAGAAAGGAATCACCAAGAAAGATGATATCCAGCTCAGGACCCTGGATATGCTACGCTCATACTCACCAGATGAGAGTATGAAACACTGGGTTTTCTGAAAAGAAAATTTGTTTTAAATATAAAACTGACTCAACTTTATTCTTACTTTTACAAAAATATATAATAATAACAACCTTATTTATCATCAGTTTGCTGTACATAAAACGAATAATATGACCAGTTCCAGAGGATCGTTTCGCGGACCCCCTGGAACTGGTCTACGGACCCCAGTTTGGGAACCGCTGATTTAGGCGATTAGCTTAATAACTATATTATTAATTTCACGTGGTATTATAGTAATAATCTTGATGGATAACAACCACGTAACGTCCTTCCCTAACTATATTACAGAGCATGTTAAACTTCAAGGCATATTTGGCCAGTTGGATATTTCAAGAAATACCCAAGTGGCCAACATCAAACATCTTGAAATATTTTTCAAGAAGTTGCTAAGGATGTTTAACCATCTAAGCAATCAGAACACAGTTTCTAGATCTACAGATAGTGTTTTTTTTTTTGTAATCCTTTGGTGACGCTCATTCAGTCAGTCTACGCATCGCGATTCCTTAAATTCATTCCCACTATATTATCTCTAATGTAGAGTAAAGAAAAATATTGGTTCTTCATGAAAAAAAAAAAAAAAAAAAACTTTAAATGACATTTTTATCATTTAGGTAATTAAAAACTCGTTGGCTCTGCGCATGATATAAAGCGATAACAGCTCTGTTATAATCAGAGTAAGTCAATGATAAAATTAAAGTAGAAAATATCCCTTAACACAACAAACTGGTTTCAAACCTCGTTCATTTTTAACGTTTTATCAAATTGTGCTATTTACTAAGACTAATTTTGCGACAGATTTCGTTGATGATATTAGTTCTCCTTATATGTTGAGATCGGCGGTCTTAATGCCTATTTTTATTTATTTATTATTTTTTTTAATTAGTGTATTTCTCTTAAAAAGACGAGCTAATAAACAAGACAATTCTCGAAGGTAATACTTTCAGCTTCCGATGTCACGGGGGAAATCAGGAGTAAGCTTTACTCGAGATTTGCAATCATCGATCTAAAAAAAGAAATTAACTGTTGCGAATTCTTCAGATTTTCTTCGATTTCTAAGGTAGATCGTGGACTCTGTTTTGATTACTCAGATTCTAGTACCAATCGAACTGAGATTAATTCATTAAATTAATAACAGGATTGCCATTTTGCTCTAAATTTTTCCTTTATTCCAAAATTATATCAGTATATTGCAATAACCTTATGGGGAGATGAGAGGGCCAAATAGAATAAATATACAATACAGGTCCAGGATAACCACTTTCCGTACAAGAGATAAATCAGAACAATTAACCCTCTAGAAAATTTTGGAATAAAGGAACCCCTCTCTCCCCCCCCCCCACAAAATTTCCCTTGTAGTTTGGAATTTCTAACAACTTTTTCAACTGGTGCTGACTCAGTAGGCTTCAGGAAGTACAGGAGTTACCTGAGATTTATTCCAGGATTTTTATTCTGCGAACAAATAAAGGCATCCAATTTACAGATATTAATACATTTTGTTGTGGGGCACATCAAAGGTTGGCATCATTGGTTTGCGGCACAACAGAAGACAAATAACTTGGACATATACCATCGTGTACCCAAGTCTTCGCGCATGTGTATTTGAACACAAAGAAATGGGTATTGTTAATGAAAATTTTTGACAGAACAGTGTACTATTTACAGAATTAAACACGCCGCATGTTCAACTCCACGTAATACCACAAATATCGTAATATTCTTTTGTCTTGTCACCTTTATCTTGTATGACCGTCTAGGAGGGGAAACAAGTTAAAATTATTATTTTAACTGCACCAGAGCTTGTCACTCGTATCTGTATGGTTCTTTTGTTTATAGAAGTGTGTGTGTTCGCAGGGAGATTTGCACATTGTGAGTTGCAAAACCTTACTCCTTCCGCCTGAGATCGGCTAATTACAGTCTCTATTGAAGAGTACTTTATACATTCCTCCAATCATCGACGGGAATGGAATCCAGAGCGCTCCAAACGATAGCCATATGACGATGTATCATGCCGACTAAATTACCACGGAGCATCCCAGAGTTTAAACAAAAACAAATAAGTAATTAAAAATATATTATTTTAACCGTACACAAAAACGGCTAGGTCATAAACCTAGAAGGTTTTGATTTGCACCCGCTAACTAAAAGGAAGCCAACCAGACAGTGATGGCCTAGTCTATCAACTGAAGTATCCTATAGGATCGGCAAATGATCGATCGCGATCGACTGGTCAATTGCGAAGCATTTTTGGTCGATCGCGGTGCATAAAAATATCATCTTTTATGGAAAATACTAATGCCAGAAATATCATTAATTGCTTACCTGATTTACTTTTTACGTTTTTTACTTCAAATTTATGTACCCAAATAATGTGTTTTTATAATAAAAAATTTATATAAAAATGCTAAAACCAATGCATTTTATTTAGTATGGAGAGTACGAGACTGTTTACAGCAGTTCATGGTGGAAAAAATTGCCGACCCCAGGTTGTAGGTAGTTTACTCTTATAACGTCTTCCGGCTGAAACTACGTGTACTTTTTGTGTGTCGCAGTGAAATGAAACCACTTTTCGCACATAATTACCAGCTCTATTCCATTTATTGTTAGATTCATTAGTGCTGAAACAAAATATAATGATGCTTTGGCGGAACTGAAGTAGATATCGAAGACCAATTAAGGCCATGCCTGTACGGAAAATTTCATTCAAGTCAGCCTCACTGACTGACTTCTATTTGGGAAAATAATTGGAGATACAATATTACAAGAGTAGATTTTGTTAAATAACATAGAAAAAAAGATACCCAAGATACCCTGTTACTTAGCCTAAAGTGCCTTGAAGATACTTCGGTTTTCTTTTCATTATCTAAAGCCAAATCCCAGACTTTTCAGCAGCTGAAAATCTGTTTTAATTCCGAAGCATTTTGTTGGTAGATTGATTTCCTTGTTCATCTCTCTTTCTTTCTTTACATGGCCTCATTACAGCCAAATAAGTTCATTTCCCTGTGCTCATTCATTCATTCAACTAAAAGAGTAAAACTTAAGTACGTTATCTTTCACTCCAATCAAGCGAAGCTTTTTATAATGCAACAAGTAGCTGCTATCAATATTTTTAATGTCATATGCATTCATCATTTCTGAACCGTAAATATATTTTCGTCCTTTACTTCAGCATTCGATGGTACCGCCACGACAAATTTATTAAATTTTCCTCGAAGATAAAACCATGGCTACACAGCCTCGAACTAACGCTTCTGACATCCTGTCAACCTTTTGTTACTTTCATTAGCTCTTTCCCCCACCTCCCAATAGGCGGAACATTGGTAGTGAGGCGATTTAAAAAAAAAAAAAAAAAAGAAGAAAATGCCGTAAACTTATTTCTGTGTAACTTTAAATCGACGAGAGCATAATTAGATTTGAAGACAGCAAAAGCCAGCACTTAGTGTTCCTTCAGGCTGCTAGACCCAATTTACTTTCTCGGTAATCTAATGAATTCTCTCTGATGGCGCTCTCGATGGGATTGCAAAAAAGTTTAAACAGGGTTGATGTTACCGAACTTCCTCGCTTTTGACAGCAGGAACAAAATACAAGCTGTTATGATTTGCCTCTTCCCTTTCAAAAGTACTGAAATTTGTTTAAGTGTAGTGCGAATTCCACAGGTGTGCATCTTCCTACTCATCGATATTTTTGCATCTAATCTGATGTCACCATAGAATGGGTGAAGGCGGCTGAAATGCGTGTACCGTTCATGGTTTTTGATGTCTTGCGCCTTCGTGGTTCTGCAGAAAATAAAGGGAATCATTTTCTCTATGCTTGTCATCACGTCGATATATTCTATCGTCTTTACTGTATAAAAATACCACGACCTGCTCGGAAAACAAGTAGTGACTCTGTTAATGCACCTATGTTTTTATAATTTCGCGTCTATATTTCGTACGTGAATTTAGTTTATAGTTTGGAAATGTGTGGGCAAGATTCCTATCTTTGATCAGAATTTTTTACTCTGGGCTGAGTAAAAAATTCAACAATCAGACCACACTAGGAATATTGCATCCATGTCTGCCCTGTAAATTACTAGTTTATTTTACTAACAAATCAGGAACCGGAGGGCAAAAATTTTGGGAGAGACAGTGGACTAGGAAGTAACAGTAGGTCTTAGGAAGTTTATCGTTGTTGGAATAAGTTGTCTGCAGAGGTAGCCGAAGTGAAGAATTTTTCTTTTGTTTAGAATTTCTTTATTATTTTTTTTTGAAGATTCGGAATAAGTTCATTTCCTTGCGTCATTCTAATACTAAACGAACCTCAAAAAAACGTACTTGATAGACACGACAAGTTGACTTCCCGTGGTCTCAGTTTCCTCACAATAATTTAACCTAATCTTTACGAAACGGCTTGGCCGAGTTAGTCAGTCAATCTTAGATGAAGATTGACTACCCCCCCCCCCCGGCAATCTAGAAAACAGTCCACAGAATATGCACAATAAAAAAAAAAAAAAAAATGAATAATTTTAACATTCAATACAATTGCTAATATTATTTACCATTAGCAGACACAATACATCGATGCAGAAATATAAAAAAAAATCTTCCCCCCACCTCTTTCTTTCCAGCAGACAGATGGTGGAAGGCAAAAGTCATGAACAATGTTTTCTGTCGTAAACTGAATGACGTAACCTAGCATATAAAATTTACTTGTGTACTTTCATCGAGTCAGAGCTGAATTGCTATTACCGCGTTAATCGTTTAATTACTATTGTTTCTCTAATATCGGAGAGTATTTCCTAGTTTATAACTGTTCTTATTATCCTCGTTCACTAAACTGTTTGCGGACCAGCCCATCATACGTTGCCTCATTACCCATTTTGTGAATAAATCATTGTCGTCAAGCTGCCATCTGTTTCTTCATTGTGCGTAGCACGCAACAGTTTGATGGGGCGCCAGGTAGGAGCCGACGACAGAATAGAGGGAACCACGCGATGAAGCCGAACACCGTACATCTGCCGCTAGTTATTACTACGTATTCAAGTACCGCGCAACGGGCAACTTCATTATGAACGCTATCTCCCATGGCTTTTTACGCAAAGCCAGTTCCTGGGGCTTGAATAAGTCAGAGTGTAGAGTGTATTAAGGGTTACCGTTGTATACATAATGTCATCTTTAATCTTATCGACACCACTTCTTAATTCAGGAACAACGAAGCTAAAGCTTGAAAAATTATCTCCATCATGAGCACCGCTAAAGGAAATCAAAATCAAACACCTTCAGGAGAAAGATCAGAATACCAAAATTTCTTTCATATCCTTCCGTATTCCATTTCTTCTGATCACCGTGTAAATATCGATCAAAGAAATGGAAATTCAGAAAATTAAAAACGTGTGGCCTACCTTTTAGACTTGATCCTTCTGGACTGGGCATATTTCTAACCAATTTATGACAGTACGCAGTCGACAGGGATGAAGCCACCTGTCACATACTACTAGCGTTATTAACACAGAGTAAGCAGTACAGTATATAATTGTCTTTGTTCTCGTTACTTAATTGTAGCTTTCTTCAAACCCACATTCGAAACGAGATGCTATGGGATCGTTCCATCATTCTATAATCAAAGAAAAATATGCAGCACACCCAGTCGACGGCTTCGTTAGGTTTGCACATGTTTCCAGCTAACTTTTTAAGAGTAATTTTCAAGGCTCAAACGGATTGTAATAGTTTGCAACGAAAAGTAGCTAACGGGAGAGTAGAGTTTGATTGTACGACAAACTCTACTTCCTCCATTATTCGAGAATATGACTTTCCATTACGTTATCTAGAAAGTCTAATATAGCAAAGATTACCGAAAATGGATTAAATTTACTTGATGGTGCTTACCCATGGATCTTTGTGACAAGCAGTGATGGCTGGTCTAGCTCCGCCCACTGGTTCGCAGTGACTGGGTGATCTATTCCTGATTTAAAACCAGCCGCAACAGGAAGAAAATCGTTTCCCAATTTGAAACCAGCGCCAAAGGGCGATATAGTTTGGGGTTCCCCCTATGACGTTAGTTTAAAATCGGGAAAGAAGATACGCATATGATGGATCGTCCAATCATTGCGAACCAGTGGGCGGAGCTAGGCCAGCTCTTCACTCCTTGTTATAAAGATCCATGCGTAAGCACCATTAAGTAAATTTCGATAAATATTTGGTTGATGGTGCACCCTTCAAAATGGCGGCGAGGAGAAGTGGGGGAAAGGCAGTGATTGACGGATTGTGACTCCGCCCACTCACTGCGTTCCCGCTATTCTCCTCAGCAGACGGATGTCAAATGACACGCGGGTGGCACAGCAACAAATACGGCGGCTGAAAACAGGATATATCCAATAATTTTAAAAGTTCAAGTTACAAAAATACACGTTTTTCGTGGTTCACAAAATGTCACGTGACATATGAATAAGTCGGATAGAGCAGAAAAGAAGAAAAAAAGGGGGGGGGGGGGAGGAAGGTAATTTTCGCGAAAGAAAAGGAACGGCAAATGAACAATCATTAAAAATAAAACAAAAATACACGTTTTTCTAAGCTATATTTTACGAGCATTAACAATTGAGGTTGGCTGAAAAGGAAAAAAAAAAAAAAAAAAAGACAAAACAGTAATTTTTAAGGAAATTTCACGATAGAAACGGAAAAGCAAATCAATTTTTATTCTAGATCAACAACGTGGAAAAAAAAAAAAAAAAAAAAAATAGAACGAACGGGAAATGGTAATTTTTTAAAAAGAAAGTAAAAAAATGCACGTTATTCGGGGACTGCAGTATGTCACGAGACATCACAAAGGCGGAGCTGAAATGAAGAAGAAAACGAAAAACGGCAAATTTTTAAAAAACAAGAGTAAAGATTTAGTTGATGGTGCACCCTTCAAAATGGTGGCACGCGTGCCAAATGTTTCCGTATATTCAGGAGAACACGTAGGCGCCTCCGTAGCCAGGTGGGAAAGAGCAGCAGTGCGTAGCACACGCTTCTTGATTAGACCGGGGTTCGAGCCCGTCACCACCAAATACGGAGGATGCGGAAAGGTCATTCAGGGAATGACCACCGCATATCCCGGAGCAATATGGCCTTAGTTGCTAATGCTCCTAAAAACCAAATAACAACAACAACAGGAGAACACGTGACACTGGGCGGAGTCAGCACCCGTCAATCACTGCCGTGTAGGGAGGGTGCACCAAGTACCAAATGTTAGCCTTTTTAATTGCATTAGCCCATTACTGTATTATTTGTAATTCATTATTTACATATTGATCAATATGCCTCTAACATTATCAGTTTCTGATGATGTTGTTCTCCTATACTGAGCAATCTGTTATTATTATTATTATTATTATTAGCTATATGGTGCAAGGAAACCTGAGGCTTATGCTGCACCAGCCAAAAAAAAATTCCTGAGTTACCCTAAGGTGGGGAGGGGAGAGACAGACAGACAAAAGTAGAAGGGAATCACCAAGAAAGAGAAGAATGATGATATTCAGCTAAGGACCCTCAGGATATGGATGTCTTAGCACTATGGCTGAACAAATTTACTCTTTTAAACAATAATCTATAAGTTCTGCTTTTTGTGAGAGGATTTTTACAAAAATATACCTTGGTTCCCCTGATTCTATGCGCTTTAGTAATAAATAAAGAAATAAAATTTCTGTTTATATTTCAGGGTGATAGAGGTATTAGTTTGAAATATACCATAAGGAGGGAAAGGTAAATGGTACACAATTTATTTTGTTCTGCATAGGTAATATAGTCTAATTGGAGTGTTATTACAGCCATACACCTTTTGGGGAGAAAAAAAAAAAAAAAAAAAAAAACACATCAGAATGATCTGGGACTGTTCCTGGATCTACTAGCCAAACTGTTGACAGCAGTCTTTGCCTGTTGCCAAACTGTTGCCTGCACCTTTACGATGGTGGGACTGTTAGTAATCCTGGGTATAACCTGTATGCACACTGTGGGTGACCACCCAGGTGTGCATGCACATGGGGATTATACCCTTTTTCTTATTGGAGGCTTGAAGTGGTGGAACCCAAGTTTAGTCTCCAGAGCTAAGTTCTGGTCAAGCCTTCCCCATCTCTTCCATAATACAGTATGATTGGATTTTTTTTTTTTTTTTTTGTTATGATGACCACTATGGTGAGATCCAAACTTCCTTACATTTTGAGGGCAAAGCTCTAAAGCGGTGTTCACAGGCCGGCCACTAGTTAGAACACTGGATCAAACCTATTGGTAACTCTCTAGGAGGCTTCTGGATAAGCTAGTATATAATCTTGCTGCATCTACTCTGCCAGATAGTGACTGGAGGGAGTCCAGGGGCACATTGTCGAGGCCACGTTATGCTAAGGATCAGAGTATATTCTTACTATGTGTACGCCATATCCAAAACTTTCATTACTTTACAGCATGTCTCCCCCCACTTTTCCTTACTATTGAATACACCATGAATTGCAAAACTAATAGAGTAAGCTTATCTGCAAAAAGATCTAAATTTCCCAAACACTTCCTAGTTAATTTCACAAATATACGTGGTCTCAGTTCTAATCTCAACGATGTCCATTTCCACTTGCAGTCTGCCAAACCCCATGTATTTTTTCTGACAGAATCGCAGTTATCGGTTGATTCAACCACTGCTCATCTCAGTTGCCCAAATTATTCAATTATGATTTCTTTTGCCTCAAAGGTGGTACTTGTGCATACATCCATTCTGATTTTCCCTGTCAGAGACTTGGTAATTTGGAATCTCCTCTTTTTGATCTTCTCTGGCTTAAAATCTCTCTACCTCATTATGTCAAATTCATCTGTTGTCTCTGTTGTTCTCCCAACTCCACTAATCACTTATCACTCTTTGACTTCCTCTCTCTGCAGCTTGACTTTCTCCAGTCCAACTTTCCTAACAATGAGGTAATTTTCCTTGGTAATTTTAATGTTCATAACTCTAGCTGGCTTCCATTTTCTAGTCACACAGACCCAGCTGGTCAAGATGCTGAGGCTTTTGCAATTACTAATGACCTCGCACAGATTGTTCATTTGCCTACCAGAATACTGGACAATTCTAACTATACAGCCAACATGCTTGATCTTTTTCTCACAAAAAACCCTTCTAAGTACATGTTAAAAGTGAGTGGTCCTTTACGTGCCTCAGAACTTGGTGAATTGTCTCTTCTCCAATGGAGCCTTTATCTCATGGCTATTCCCAACCTTGTGTTGTTTGACATTACAAGAATGCAAAATGGGATGACGTACGAGATTTCTTTTCCTTGGTTGGATTACTGTTTCAAAACTTTTGATATCAACGTCTGCTCAGATTGTGTCAGTGAATTATTCTTGTAGGAATGGAATCCTTTATTCCACGCTCCACTTTAAAATCTCGTCCTTTATCTAAACCTTGGTTTTCCAATAAATGTGCTAAGGCTGTTCAAGAGAAGAACGTTGCATATCACAATTGGCCTGTTTCTAATTCTTCAGTTTCATTTTCTGCCTACACCAAAGCTTGCAACAATTGTAAAGCAGTTATTAATCAGTCCAAACTAGAGTTTGAACAGGCTAAGGGTAGAAAACTTGCTTCTTGCCCTAATGGTAGACAAGCATTCTGGTCTCTTACCAAAGCTATTGGCCGCAACTTTTGCCCATCTCTGCTCCCACCTCTGTCCAAACCATATGGTTCTTTGTCACTTCAGCCAATGATAAAGCTGACCTGCTAGTATCCCATTTTCATTCCAACTCATGTATTAATGATCTTCATAAAACACCTCCCACCTTTCCTAGCACACTCTATCCAACGCCTCCTGTGGTCTTCCATCAAAAGGATGTCAGAAGGATTTTGACAAATCTTGTTGCTAAGAAAACTCCAGGTCTGGATGCTATTTCTTCACTTGTTCTCAGAACCTGTGCTCCTGAATTTACTCCTTTTTTTTACCACCTATTTTCACTTTCTTATTCCAAATGTATTTTTCCTTCTGCTTGGAAATTTGCTCATATCCAGCCAGTTCCTAAAAAGGGTGACAAATCCCTCCCATCCAATTAACATCCCATTGCAATTACTAAAGTTTACTCTTTCTAAAGAAATGGAAAAATCAATTAACTCCAACTTCTAAACTATCTAGAAACTTTCCGTCTGTTCAATGATCGCCAGTATGGATTCAGTTAGCGTCGATCCACTGATGATATTCTGGCTTATGTTACCCATTTATGGACAAATTCAATGGAATAGTTCGTGAAACACAAGCAGTTGCTCTTGACATCTCAAAGGCTTTCAATTGTGTTTGGCTTTATGCCAAACACAATTGAAATAATCTTTTAAATAAGCTTCCATCTTATGGTTTGTTTTTTGTAATTGGTTAGCCAGTTTCATCTCTGACTGCTCACTGAGGGTGATGGTAGATGGCTCTCTATCTTCTAACTTCTCCACTAATGCTGGTGTCCCCCAAGGTTCAGTTCTTTCCCCCACTCTCTTTTCCTCTTGTATATTAATGACCTTCTTCCATTGACTGGAAATCCTATCCATAGTTTTGTTGATAATAGCACATTGCATTCCACCTTCCAGTTTGAGAAACCTCGCCCTGCCCAATCAACTTCAATGTCTGGAATATCCACTACCAATTCCTTAAATGCTGATCTCCAGGTAATTCTCCAGTGGGGCAAAGACAACTTAGTTGATTTCAGTCCTAAAACAGTCCTGTCTTATATCTCGCAAAAAGGATTCTTCTGCTCCTGTGCTTATCTTTGGTGATACTCCAATTTCTAGGCAAGATGGTATATCTCTTTTGGGGATTACCTTGACCGCTAATCTCTCTCTTGGCACAAGCTCATTACAAATATTGCTTCCTCTGCATCTAAAAAACTTGGTTTTCTCTTTCGCTCTTGGTGTTACTTTTCTTTCAAACAGCTGTTCACTCTGTACAAATTGCAAATCCGTCCTACCATGGAATATTTCCCACATCTGGGTCGCTGCCCTCAAAACCTCTCTCAGGATTCCATTCAGAAGAGGGCAGTTAGGTTAATGACTTATCTCTAACAGAGTCTCTCCACTCTCTGTCTCATAGATGTACTGTGTCTGCTGCATGCCTTTTCTACAGATGCAGATATATGCAGACATTTCACACAAGCTTTATGGGATTCAAAGTCTATTATTATAACCATAGCGGGCAGATGATTTTGTACTCTTATAGGTATTCTTCAATCATGCCATCTCTGCTTGAAAAATTATCTCTGTGTAATGCATTATCATTCACAAAACAACTTCTCCAAAAATACTGCATGATCTTTTTTCGAGCACAAGCAGATATCTAACCTTCCACAAAAATTCCTGTTCACACTGTGAATGGTCTTTGATTAAAAGTAAGCGTTCTCTTTTGTGCTGAGGGAAAGAATCAAGCGAAAAGAAACCACTGGTAATCATAAATATATGTCGTAGGAAGGTTTGTTTCCACAAAATAATACAGTATAAATGGTTTTAAATTGGGTAACTAGTAAACCTGCATTTAGCTATGCTTTTAATGTTATGGAATCTCTGCAAAAGCCTTCAAAATGCCATTTTTGTTCTATTAAAGCAATGGCCACTCATTTCTATAAGTTTCATTGTAGGGGAGAGTCACAATGAACCAAATAGTTCTAGTGTAGTGTTTATATTCCACGGACACTGTTCCTCTGAAGTACTGCATACAGTGGTTTATTCAATAACACCTCTCAGCCCACCTGCTCAACCTTTCCAGATCCTGGCCCAGTAGTGTACTATCATTACTGTCATTATCAGCCCTGCAACCTTCGTATCATCTGCAAATTTAGACATTTATCAATATTTTATCAATATTTATCAATATCATTGATAAATGTTGAAAACAATAATGGACCCAGCACTGAACCATGGGGAACTCCACTAATAATATTAGATCAAAAATGACTGAAAAATTCAACTTAGGCAAAGAAATGCTCGTTTTCAACCAAACTATGTAGT
Organism: Mastigoproctus giganteus; assembly: GCF_048544385.1. Taxonomy (NCBI): domain Eukaryota; kingdom Metazoa; phylum Arthropoda; class Arachnida; order Uropygi; family Thelyphonidae; genus Mastigoproctus; species Mastigoproctus giganteus. Next base: position 88,453,198 of record NC_143586.1, on the reverse strand, counting down.
GGAAATTGAAGGATCTGGTAGTGGTGCCACCAAGATTGGAATGAATTGTTAAATGGTGGAAAAAGATATATGTGGTCTGACAAATCTCAATTTACGTTTGTTGTACTAATGGCAGGGTGAAAGTGTGGAATTAACCTCATGAAGCCATGCATCTAGACTGTCTTGTGTCCACCAGTACAAACTGCTAGAGGTGGTATCATGGTATGTTCTATTGGTAGAGACTGGTCTGCTTATACGAGTAAAAGGTCCTGTTCTGCCAATGAATATCTTTCTGTCATATGGGACCAACTTCACCTTGTGACAGTTAATTTTTGCCCAGACTGCAACAGATTCTTTCAAGACGATAATGTAACAATCCACTATGCAAAAATTGTATCTGAACAGTTGGAGAAACATTCCCAAGGTTTTCGGCATCTACCCTGGCATCTAATTGTCCAGATCTGAAGTCCAATTGAAATATGTGGGATACGTTGGAAAGGTAAATTCAGCTTTGCAGTTCTCTACCAATCACAATACAGCAGCTGATAAATATGCTAATATGCTAATGGAAAAATTATGAAATCTGGAGCTACTCTACCTATGACACCTAGTAGAATCCATATCATGATGTGTACAGGCTATAATTTGAGAAAAAGGTAGTCCTACTAGATACTGAAATAAAAGTTTAATTTTTTGGCCAGTGAGCATGAGCGCACTTATTTATTTTTCTGCTCAGGATGCTAATTCATTTGTGGCACTTTCCATTTAGAGTATATGGAGTTATTTGATATCATTTGATATTTGACTACTCAAAAGTACTAAGAGTGCATGTTAACCTTGGTTGACATCCTTAATCTGAGTCTTACCAGGCATCTTGTTCTCGTCCCCTGAACTTATAGTTTCCCTGAACCAGTAAGGCCTGTATGGCATCAGCAAAAACCCTTGCAACTCTCCTGTTAAAGTGAATTCCATCCTTACAAAATAAGTCTTAAGTTAATCTACAAGGCTTTCATCATATCATGTCTGGGGAGAATTTCAGATAATAACATTTTGACCTAGCCTACAGCATTTTTCCATCAGGACCTTATATTTCTTGACCAAGCTGTCAGTTAATTTTTAAGTCATTAATTGGCAACTGTATAACCATACCTTTCAGTACCATTGAGAACAGACAAATCAGTAAATTTTGGTACACGATAGACATACCCCTGGTTTTATTCTAACCATCTTGATTTCAGAATACATTATCAGTTTCCTCTGAATTGATTCATCCACTAGTATTAATCCATTTAGAACTATAGTACCTGCCATACGATGTCCCATCCTTTGGGAAGCATCCCTTAGCTTAGTATTGGACACTCGAAAAATTGCCAAGTTCCTAGTATTATCCCGCCGACCGGGCTAGCCAGGTGGGTAAAGTGCCTGCCTGGCAACCCAAAGGTCATGGGTTCGAATCCCGCCTCAGGCTTGGATCAGAGTAAAATGCAAAAACTTTGGGAGGTGCATTAAGAACCACAGAAGCCGATGCACCAACAACTAACAAAAAAAAAAAAAAAAAAAATATCCCAGCTCAATCTGGAAAACTTCGCACATTCTCTGAGACTCAGTCCTGTTCTTTATTAAGACAAGTTTTGATTTAAGATCATTGCATTCCCTACATGGGCACAGATATTTTTCAAGATCAGCTAGTTTTAGTTCAGCATACATTTGAGTTTATATAAGGAAATAGATCATAACTTATGGGTGAATACTTTGTTTAATTTGAAGATTCTGTATATATTGCTGGGTCAGGTTATACTGTAGTGCCATGTTTTATGTGACAAGGACTGCAAAGCATAAAATCAGCAGTAGACAAGCAGTGGCCATATAGAGACAACCTTATACAGGGTTTAAAAAGTATTGAAAATATGGGAGTAGCTGCAAAAGTCCTGTTACCTCTATTGCTTTTCAATTTAAAGAAGCAATTTATGGCTCTAAACAAGAATGGTAATTGCTTTTTGTCTTTCCAATATATTTCCCAGTTTATTTGCAGAAAGCATTTTTGTTGGGCAAAATATTAGAAAGATAATTTCAGCTGAGCAGTTTGTAGATTCAATGGCTGCCACTGAAAAATAAATATGCATTGGGTTCATAAATGTTGTTTGTAGGAAAGATATTAGGAATGGTATTTTTTAATTTCATTCCTCTGAAATAATTGACAGATATATTTTTAAAGTACATTTCTTTACAGATCTTCATTCAACGTACTACTGGATGTGACCACATGCACTGTACCAGATGCAAGACTGACTTCTGCTACAGATGCGGTGATCGGTTTCGACGTCTAAAGTTCTTTGGGGACCATTATAGTAAATTGAGTGTATTCGGTTGCAAGTTTCGCTACAAAGCTGATAAGCCAGTCCAAAGAAAGTTAGTGCGAGGAGCTGTGTTTGGTAAGTAAAAATAGAGCGAATTTTGCTGCCCAATAAATAGTTTATCTGTATGAAAATCTAAGTATTATATATGCAGTATTATCTCTTCAGTGGTAGAGTAAAAATAATGAAAGTGGCAAAAAAAAGTTTTGAAAGCATAATTTCACAAGTAATTGATTGAATATACACATCCTGAGGTTTTTGGATAACTTTAACTTTATAAAAGTTATGGCTGAATTAAGCATAAGCCAAAAAAGCCATGGCTTAGGGCCCGCATTATCGAAGGGGGGGTCAACAGAGAGAAAGGTCAGTTTTCTTTTGTGAAGATAAAAATTTACAATTACATATTGTGGGGTCTCTCACTTGCTTTGGCTAAGGGTGTCATCATGTCTAAATGTGGGTCTGTAAAAAGTACTTAGCATTAGCATGAGTAGGACATATGATGCAAGAAAGCAAGCTTATATAGTATCACCCAAAAAAACAAAAACACTCTTCCCATTCAACCCATCCATTCACTCCAAATGTTTGTCTAGCTCTGCCTTGAACTTATTTAAGTTGCTGACCTCCACTACAAAAGATGGAAGTTTGTTCCAACTATCAATCACCCACTGGCTAAAGGCGAATTTCTGTAAATCTTTTATATAATTGTCTTTCCTTATTTTGAATTTATGCTCCTCAGGTGAGTAATCTGAGCAAGAGGAAGAATCTCATTAGCATTGAGCTTATTCAATCCATTCAAGGCCTTATACACCTCAATTAGATCACCTCAAAAGTGCCTAGTCTCCAGAAGCTGCAATTTGCAGAACTTAATTTCTTGGTAATGCCAACCCTTTGTTCCACTCGCCAATCTCATTGCCCTTCTCTGTACTCGTTCCAAGAGCTCTACATCTTTCCTAAAGTGAGGCCTCCAGACCTGTACACAGTACTCAAGGTGTGGCCTGGCCATTGTCTTATACAAGGGGACAATCACCCCTTTATCCCTCCTAGCAAAATTCCTGTATCATTCACAAGACACTATGAGCTACTCTTGTAGCCTTTTTGCACTGCTCACAAAACTTCATAGTGGACTGCACAACCCCCCCCCCCCCCAAGTCCTTTTCATTCTCCACTACCCTGAGTGTTGTACCACCCAGTTGATACATTACTCTGCGAATACTGCTACCCATATGCAGAACTTTACATTTGTCAATTTTAAACTTTAGTTGCCACCTCTCAGCCCATCTGCTCAATTTTTCCAGATCCTGTTGCAGTAGCATACCATCATTAATGTCATTAACAACCCTGCCAACCTTCATATTGTCTGCAAACTTAGACATTAATCCTGATATATCAATATCATTGATAAACACCGAAAACAACAATGGACCCAACACCAACCCTAGGGGACTCCACTAATAACATTAGTCCATGAAGAGCAGTGTCCATTGATAACCACTCTGTCTTTTCTCACTCAACCATCCTTTAATCCATTGAAGCAACTTGCCCTTAATGCCATACTGCTCCAAATTGTACTGTAGTCTTCCATGTGTCACAGTATCAAAAGCTTTCCTAAAATCCAAATATATGATATCAAAATTATTCTTTGCATCCAATTCCTTTGTGACCACATCACAGTATCCAATCAAATTTGACAGACAAGACTTCCCCTCAACAAACCCATGCTGTGTCTGAACTGCAGTCTTGTCTAGATGATCCTGCATTGCTTCTTTTACCAGTGACTCCATTATTTTCCCTGGAACAGAAGTCAAACTAACAGGTCTGTAATTACCAGTATCACACTTTGATTCCCCCCCTTTGTGAATTGGGGGACACATTTGCACATCTCCAGTCCATGGGGACCTTCCCCTGAGTCCAAGAACGCTTTCATAATTATGGCTAAGGGTTTGCTTACTTCCTTTGCTGCTTCCTTTAATATAACTGGATTGATCCCATCCACTCCAGGTGCCTTCCTTATGTTTAACTTCAACGATTTCTCCTCCACTTTGCCAGTTATTTTGTAATAACTTTGCAGTTATTACAAAATCACTTATCTCCCTGTTAGAGTTTGATAAACTTCTGGCATACCCCTCATTGAATAACTTCTCATATGTGAATATAGATGCAAAATACTCATTCAGTTTATCAGCTATTTGAGCAGGATCATCAATAGTCGAACCATCTATGTTAAGTGGACCAATCTGATTCATCCCTTTCCTTCTAGAGTTTACATAAGCAAAGAACTCTTTGCTGTTTTTCTTTGCGTCCTTTGGCAACAATTTCTCATAATCTACCTTTGCCTGCTTAACTTTCTTTGTGACTTGATTACAGACTAGTTTATATCTGTCATAAGCTTCTGTGTTGCCTGATAATTTATATGCATCCCATGCATTTTTCTTCTCTGCCACGAACCTCATTTAATTATCTGACATCCATTTAGGCTTAAACTTTGAACAGTACAGTATTTCTTGGTTGGTATGAAAAGCCTAGTACACAAACCAAGATTAAGTCCCTGAAGGCTTCCCATTTAGAATTTACCGTTAGTAACATCATTAGTTGATCCCACTGTATAGAATTTAAAATCTCTCTGAGACTGCTGTAGTCACGTTACGAAAGCAAAAACCCTTCCCTTTACCCCTAATGGTTATTACATCTTTAAGTAAATACCACATCAGTACACTGTGATCACTGCCACCTAGTGGTTCCTTTATCTGCAGATCCTTAATGCATGAAGAACCACTGCTGAGAATCAGATCAAAGTATTACTCCCTCTGGTTGCCTCTCAAACATGTTGCTGTAGAAAACGGCATCTAATAAATCCACAAAACTTTTGCTAGTGACCAACCCACAAAATTCCAGTCAACATCTGGAAAATTAATATCCCCCATTATAACCCCAGGGGCTCACATCTGGTGAGAATGGGCTTGGCACTCCCAGGGTCCTGAGCTGGATATCATTATTCTTCTCTTTCTTGGTGATTCCCTTCTACTTTTGTCTTTCTCTCTTGTTCAGGGTAACTCGGGAATTTTTTTTTGGCTGATGCAGCATAAGACTCAGGCTTCCTTGTACCATACAGCTAATAATAATAATAATAAATAATAATAAGACATTCTGATTTACTGGCCCACTCTATTTTTCTGCAAAATTTCTCATTATACTCATCAGATTCATTAGGTCTGTAACACACACCTATTCTCATTTTCCCTTTCCCAGTGCTTATGTCACACCACACTGATTCAATATTGCATTGGCCACCAATGTCAATTGGATGCACTTCCTTAGATTTTATGTGTTTCTTAACTAACAGCATAATCCCTCCTCCCTTCCTGCCTCTCCTTTCTGTACACATTGTTCTCCCCAAATTCCAATTCTGCACTGCTTATATCCGTGTGGCACCATGTCTCTGATCCAACAATATCTGCTTTTGATGTCTTGACCAGCACTTCAAATTCATCAAATTTATTTATTATACTCCTAGCATTGGTGTACATGCAAGTATATATATATACCTATTCTTACTCTTAGTTACCCTAACACAAACGATGTATTTATCTGTTCCCTGATGACTCCCAGCAGCCCTTAAAATTCCCAGTAGCTCAATTTGCAGGCTTCTGCTCATTCGAATAGAAGCAGTGCAAGAATCACTATCACCTCTGCTTATTGCTACCATTAATCTATTAGTTTGTGAATCCCCCCCCCCCCAAGCTAGCAGTTTTCCGACCTACCTAACACTGCCTTGATAGCATTCGACATACCTAACACTGCCTCGACTTATATTTTATGTGGCATTTCTATTTTATTGGGGCGCCTCCGTAGCCAGGTGGGAAGGAGCAGCAGTGCGTAGCACACGCTTCTTGATTAGACCGGGGGTTCGAGCCCGTCACCACCAAATACGGAGCATGCGGAAAGGTCAGGGAATGACCACCGCACTGGAGCAATATGGCCTTAGTTGCTAATGCTCCTAAAAACCAAATAACAACAACAACTATTTTATTGGCAATCACAAGTTAAATATTTTACAGAAAAATAATGTATTTTTTTAAAAAATTATTAAGGTTGTTTTTATAAATTTTTTTAAGTTTGAAGACTTATATCTTTTGGAAAATGATATAACAGTGTTGAAATTAATAAAAAAAATGATTCATATTTCGATTTAATGTTCATATAAATATTTGATTTGCAGATTTAGTTAGTGACAATCTGGAAAATATAAAAAATACGTTTAAAAAATTAAGAACAGCTGCTGGAAAAATTGGACTCCAAATTAACCAAGAAAAAACTGAATATTTAAAAGTCACAAGAAGTGATAACAACCAAGACATAAATTTTATAATTGATAATTTGAACTTTAAAAATGTAACCTCATTCAAATACCTAGGTTCAACGATAAATAGCGAAAATAATATCAGCATAGAAGTTATGGCTAGAATCCAGGCAGGAAATAGAGCATATTTTTCAATTCAGCATCATCTGTTGTCTAAAATTTTATCAAATAAATAAATTTTTTCTGTTTACACTCCGGCACGACAACCAAGTCAGTAGAGTTTACAATAAATCGTCAATACAAATATTTATCGTATTTAGCAGTCACGGGCTTGAACCCCGGTCCACTCAAGGAACGCATGCTATGCACTCTCGCTCCTGACCACTGGGCTACGTCAGGCCTAGACTTATATAAAACCTGCATTAGAGCCATAGTGCTATATGGAGCAGAAACCTGGAACACAGCTATCCACAATAACAATAACAATAACGATTTGAAAACAAAATACTTAGAAAGATTTGGACCCATCAAAGACAATCAAACGGAAGAATGGAGGAGACATAAAAAAGAACTCTACTGAAATTATAAATTACCACTGATTGTTTACGAAATGAAGGCGATGTGACTTAGATGGTTAGGGCATATTGAAAGAATGGAAGATTCCAGTGCAACCAATATATATAGCATACCAATATATATCAACAGGTAAAAGACCAAGAGGACGATGGAAGGGCACTGTGCAGCAGGACCTAGGGGAGCTTGGAATAACAGACTGAACCTATCAAGTGGATAGAAAGGAATGAGGGAAGATTGTGTTTGCAGCCAAGAACCTTGGAGGTTCACCGAGCTGAAGAAGAAGTTCATATAAATACAATTAGCTGAATATTGCCTTATGATATTAATTAGATCAATGTTTCTCAAGAAAATATTGAAATTTTTGATAAATACATTAAAATGAATATGGAAATGTAATGCATACTTTATTTAAGAAAGCTAACTTGAGTAAAGTTAAGAGTCTGAGATATCAACGCAAACTCCACGAAAAGGTTGAAAATAAGTTATAATCATATGCTAAGAATTAATTTTCAATAAAAAGTTAGCAGTTGACATAAAGGTAAGCTACATCAGCAGACTATGCAGTCAAATAAATAAAGATATAAATTAGGTAGTATTTATCTAATATAGAAGACAACCAAAATATATTCTGTGTACTTGCTTTTTTATGCTTTTTCTGCTGAAGTAAATAGAATTTACATGCATTTGTGTTCATTTAAAAAGAATTTTGTTTATATATATAGATAAGGCAGCATATTTTGACAGTGATCCTGATGTGAGAACTTGCTGATCTCTGTGATCATCAATGAGGATGCAAAGCAAAAACCTGTCTGAAACACATGTTCCCAAATATTGTGTTAAAATGATTGACATATGCCATAAGAAACATTTTCACCAGAAACTTTAATCATAGTTAAATGTCGGTCACTCCTGATCAGGTCACAAACAATTGAATCATTGCTCTTTGAAGAGCAGCTAAAGTGAGAATCATCTTTGATGGACAAGAGGTTATTTTTAAACTTTGTGAACCACTGAAAAGTCTTTCAACATCATGTAGCATCTTCTCTAAAAGCTGTTTTTTAACATTTTTTGTGTCTGTTGCACTTTCCTTAATTTAAAAACAAATTTGCTGCAAATTCTAATCAGTTAGATAAGTCACCAAAGAATTGCAACTCTTGCTATGACCCACCAAGCCCAAATAATGGATAAATTCCTATGGTGGAATTGTCATGGATTCCGGTGATATATAGACAACATCAAGACCCTCATGAATAAGCACGAGCCAGTCTGAATTTGCTTGCAGGAGACATATTTAAAAATTAAAGAAAACCCATTAATTCATAATACTACTATCCTGTGTAAGGACAGAACTATGGATGGACCTGCCCTTGGAGGGGTTGCAATCCCTGTGGGCAATCAGACCCCATTACAACCTGTGCAGCTTTCCATTAACTTAGAAGCTGTGGCAATTCACCTTACGGTTGGGTTTTCATTAACAGTCTGTTTCATTTACTTGCCACCTGAGGCCAACATCTTCCAGACAGACTTTGATGATCTAGAGAGATTTCAGAGAGACCTAGATAGACTTCAGGAATGGTCAGAAAAATGGCACCTATGCTTTAATCCAACAAAGCCTAAGGTATTACATCTGGGAAACAGTAATCCCAAAATAACTTATTCACTTGGTGGAGTTCAACTAAACCCAGTACTGGAGGAAAGGGACTTGGGTGTTACGATACGGTTAGACATGAAATTCTCTGAGCATTGTAAACAGGTTGCAAGGAAGGCCCATGGTGTCCTATCAATGATCTATCGAACTTTTGCAAGTAGAGATAGGAACGTGATAATCCCATTATATAAGGCTTTTGTTAGACCACACTTGGAATACTGTGTTCAAGTATGGAGACTGCACCTAAAGAAAGACATCGAGCTTCTTGAAAGGGTGCAAAGACGGGTAACTCGCCTGGTGAGATCGGCAAAAGGGCATCCTTATGAAGAAAGACTTCGAATATGTGGGTTGCAGAGTTTGGAAACAAGACACCTTAGAGGAGATTGGATTGAGGTGTTTAAGGCTCTGAGAGGCATCAGTAAAATGAATGAGGATGAAATTTTCAAGGTTATAAATGATGCTAGAACTAGGGGACATAAATTCAAGTTATGGGGGAAATGTTTAGATTGGACTGCAGGAAGTTTTATTTTAACCAGCGAGTTATAAATTACTGGAATAAGTTGCCTACATGGGTGGTAGAAGCTGACAGTTTGGGGAAATTCAGAGATCATCTGGATAGTACCTTTGGGTGAGGGAAGCGCATAGGATGATAGATTTAATTTCCTTTTCTTTTATTAATTATTATTATTTATTTTTTTTATTATCATTGTTTTATTTGGATTTTTTTTTTTTTTTTTTGGCTGGTGCAGCATAAGCCATAGGCTTTCTTGCACCATGCGGCCATTACTAATACTAATCTCATAGTGCAGCTGCCATCTCCTGTCCTACTCCTTGGGGATTTCAATAGATATAACACCTTATGGGAGTAGTGCCGACATTAGTGGAAGGGGGATATGTCATAGAGCATGACAATAACCCTTCCCTTCTAAATATGGGAACTAACACCTTCTTCCACATGCTACCAGTATGTTTTCTGCCATTGACCTTTCTATCTGCTCCCCTTCTCTTCTCCCTTGTCTCACTTGTGAAGCAGAGGAGAACCCATATGGAAGTGATCGCTTCCCTGTTATAACCTGCCTTTTAGGTTACTGTGGCGGAAGATTGATCAGACTGACTGCAATTCTTTTCAATATCTGGCAGAGTTTGACATCACTACAGTCAGGAGCCTATCAATGATGCAGTTACATACATCACAGAAAATATCATCCAAGCAGCTGCAAATGTCATTGTGAAAATATCTACCCAGTTTCCACCTTTTCCAAAAACATGGTGGAACTCACAATGCACAGCAACAAAAAAGGCTCAAAACAAAGCTTGGGAGATATTCTGATGATATCCTACCAGGGCCATTTTAATAGCTTTTAAATGTCCACTAGTCAAAGCACGCTAACTCTGATGGCTACATTCGCCATCAGAGTCAAAAGGAATCATGGATCTGTTTTACATCACCCAGTCTACCAGCACTAAGATGGTCTGGGATAAATCTGGAAAATAAAGGGAAAATATATATCCCTTCATTCATTGATCTTAGAATATAATGGATGCACTATTGCAGAGCCAACTGCAGTAGCCAATGCTCTTAGGGAAACATTTTCTAACATCTCTCTGTGATATCTTCCTCTTCCCTAGAGTTCCTGGTCCTGAAACACAAAAGTGTAAAACAGGCACTAAATTTTGCACCAAAGGGCCTTTGTCCCTACAACGGGCCATTCACTATGCAGGAACTAAAAAGAGTTCTCACCCTTTCTAAGGCAAGCGGTGTTGGATAGATGGCATCCATTATGAAATGATTAAGCACCTTTCACCAAAATCTATGGATTACCTGCTTCTTCTATATAGCAGAATATTTATTGAAGTGCAGTTTCTGGATGCCTGGCACATGGTAACTGTTCTTGCAATTGCGAAGCTAGGAAAGGATCCTAAAATTCCTACTAATTATTATCCTATTGCTTTGACTAGCTGTCTGTGCAAAATCCTGGAGAGAATGGTTAATTTTTGTTTACTATGGTATTTAGAATGAAACATCCTTCTCTCCAGCATCCAGTGTGGCTTCTGAAGGAACTAGTCCTCTCTGGACCATCTTATTAGACTGAAAAGATCCATCTGAGATGCTTTCCTAAAATGTGAACATCTTGTGTCTGTATCCTTTGATATGGAGAAAGCATATGACACAACTTGGAGATTTGGCATCTGAAAATATTTGCATAGTCTTGGTCTTAGAGGAGATCTCCCCATTTTTATTAAAAATTTTTTAGCCAATTGGTCTTTCTAAGTTTGTGTAGGATCTTCACTCTCTCATCCCTTTTTTTAAGAGAAGTTCCATAAGGATCGGTATTAAGTGTCACGCTTTAGCCATTAAAGTAAATTCCATCACAAAAGAACTTCCTCCAACTGTAAACAATGCCTTCTATGTTGATGACTTTAGCATATTTTCTCAGTCATGCAACATGAGGGTTATTGAAAGATAACTGCAACAAGCCATTGATTGCCTTAATTCCTGGGCACTTGGTAATGGATTCAGGTTATTGCTGCAGAAGACCATTTGTGTACACTTTTGTTTTAAGCATAATCTTCATCTTGAATCCGAATTAAGGCTTGGGCTAAATGCTATTTCAGTAGCGTCAGACACAAATTTCTTGAGACTTGAATTTGAAAAAAAGTTGACTGTTCTGCAACATATCCATCAACTCCATACAAAGTGCACAGGAGAACTAAATATTCTTTGTTCTCTCTCATCTATGTGTTGGGGTGCAGACCGATATATCTTACTTTGCATCTATCATGCACTTATATGATCCAAACTAGATGGGTCCCAGGTATACACTTCAACCAGAGACAATATACTTCGATGGATCATCATCATCAAGCTATCTGTGTCAATACTGGAGCATTTCAAACATCTCCTGTACAGAACCTATACATGGAAACAAATGAATCACCACTATCACTTTGACGTAAACAGTTGTCTCTAAAGTACACTTTAAAACTTAAATCCCTACCTGAACATCCTATGTAATCAGTTTTTGATCCACATTGGGAAAATTTGTATAGTGCTCACCAGATTGCCAATCATCATTTCAGTATTCGTGTTCACAGAGTTTAATATCAGGGTAGACAAGGTTGCCCAAACACCAAAGGAAATTCTCCCACCCTGGCATGCCCATATTCCATCATGTGACTTTTTCCTTAAGAACTGGGTAAAGTCTGATATTCCATCATCTGTCTACCTGCAGCTCTATTCAGCACACCGAGCTGAACACTTTGACTTCCTTCCAGTTTACACAGACAGCTCAAAGTCACAATCATGCCTAGTATCTGCTGCTGCCTTTCCAGACACCACTATATCTTAGCAGATTCTCCCTGAATGTAGCATATTTTCACAGCTGCAAGCTATAGAGTTAGTCTTGGATCACTATTGATCACTTGGATTGGTAAATTCCAGTACCAACGGTTCATTTTATATTTTGATTCTTTGAGTGAGTGTCTTACAGGCTTTATCATCCATGGGATATAATCCCAGCAGAAGACTCTCTCTCTCTCTCTCTCTCTCTCTCTCTCTCTCTCTCCATGAATGTGAATACAATATTTTGCTTCTGTTGGATTCCCAGCCACACTGGGATTAGGGGAAATGACTAGGCTGACACTACAGCCAAGTCAGCAATTCCCACTAATAATTGTTGCTTGTCAGTCCCCCATACAGACTACAGGCAAATAAATTACATAAGATAAAGCCTGTAATTGAACTGTGGCAGTCTAGTCTGCACAGGAATCATTGCGAGGAAGTTGTTCTTGGCCAACTCCAAATAGGACAGAATCATCTTACACATTCCTTCCTGCTGAAGGCAGATGATCCTCCTATATGCGAGTCTTGTGACACTGTGTTAGGTATAAATAATGCTTTAATTGACTATACCAAATTTATCCGGGCACAAAACATGTTTTACTGCTTTTACCCATCTGACTGAGCCTTATACACTCAATCAGATTTTATCAATGACCACATGTCAGATGTTTTTAAATTTTTACAAACTATTAATTTATACGAAATATATATTTCATATAAATTAACGAATAATTTCGGATAAATTTTTACAAACTAATAATAATATATATATATATAGTGTTGAGCATTTATTTTTAGTCACTGTGTTGTATTGCATTTTATGTATTTACCTTTATTGACGTAACCTTTCTGGAAGGTTACGATATCTTTTATTCATTTGTATTTTTATGGTGTGGCATGCGCATCATAGCCTTAGTTGCTTTTGTGCCAGTAAAATCCAAATCCAATCCAATCATGAGCAGGGATTTCAAGATACAAAATCAGTCCACAAACTTTTTGATTACACCTTGTAGTTAGTATAAATAACCTGTTACTGACCACTGATGTAAAAAAGTATAGTGACAATTATTATGATTTTGATAACTGTTAGGAGACAAAAATGTTTATAAATGGGCACTGCTCTTTTTGGACTAATGAGTGGGATACCATCGGGGTTGATGCTGGGCCTCTTACTGTTTTTAATATTTATTAATGACATTGATATATGAATTTCAAGTGTGATGTCTAAGTTTGCAGGGTGATCAATGATAATAATCAAATATGCTACTGCAAGATATAGATAAACTAATCAGATGGGCTGAAAAATTGCAATTGAAGTTTAACATTTGACAAGGTACTGCATTTGGGTAGCAGTAATCCTGAATTAATATATCACTTAACTCAAGTTAGTTCATAAGATTAAAATCCTAGGGATAATTTTATGTTCTTTAGCTTACCCCATAAGCTAAAGCAGCTTATGGGGGTACCACCAATGATATACAGGAGCTTTGACAGCAGAAACCAAAGAGGTGATTATTCCATTATATAAGGCAATGGTTAGGCCACATATTGAATACTACATATAGGTTTGGCAACGTTATTTTAGAAAGGATGTAATTCTGTTGGAAAAGGGTGTAGAGAAGAACAACAAGAATAGTTGTTGCCCTTCCCTTGGATATTCTTACCCAGAAAAATTGGGATTCCATAAATTGCAATCTCTGGAAATCTGTGTGGTGACTTAATTGAAGTGTACGTGGCTTTAAAGGGTTAACCAAACTAAATTCGGATGGCATCTTTACTCTTTCTCAGATGACACACACACAGCAACATAAATTTCTCTCCAGGTGAAATATGCATTCACTCAGAGAGCAAATGATTACTGGAATAAACTTGCACCTAATGTTGTGGAAGCAAGTTAAAAAATTATTTTTCTTTTTTTTCTTGAATGGTGATATATATTCTTTGCTTCCTTGCATCATATTGCCAATACTAATAATGTGAGAGATCTAAGAATTTTAAAGTGAAGAAACAGAAGGGAGTGTTAATGAGAAGAATGAGAGCACAGACCAAATGGATGCAGAACAGTAATTGACAGTTTCCTAGCTAAATGTGATCTTCAAAGAGCCTCAATTACAATCTGAATATATTAACTACAATTAAGTTAAGGGATGCTTCTTATTTAAGTTGCATCTTTCTTCTTTGAAGGTTTTAAGGTTTTTTATTATTATTTTTTAAAATTCTTTCTGGGTAGTATGTACAGCAGCTAGAAGACAACTACTTTTGGCAGATGTACAAGCATGGTCAGTCTCATGAGCAGGGACATATTCAGGGTTGGGCAGAGGAGGCATAGGCCCCCTTTAACCAAAAATTTGAAATTAAAGAAACAGAATGCAGGAGGCATTCTCAAAAAAAAATCCTCAAAATCCTGGTCGCCATGTCCCCCTTACGATGTTACCTGGACCTGGTTGCCATGCCCTCCTTACGATGATACCTGGATATGCCACTGCTCATGAGCCTACATTTTTGGTCTTATTGGCCACTGCAACATGCAGTAGCCTCTTGTTGACCACTGATGTAAACAAGGATAACAAGAGTTATTATGATAATGGTCTCATATCACCTAATCAAACAGCAATAAAAAAGAACCAGTTACAAACAATAAATGATCTATTAAACATTCCTAAAATGATGTATAAAATCTGTTAGTTGGTTTAACAACATCCAACATTTCAATAATGTTTCAGTGGTACAAGAGGAGGAACTCTAAAATTATCAGAATCTGCTTCATATGTAACAGTTTTGTTACCTTGTTAGAGAAAGAAATAGTGTTCAGTACTTGTCATCTGCTACACTTGAAAGGTTTAAATAACAGATACCAGATGCAGAAGTTTACAGATATTATCAACATTTGGTCATCCTAGTGCCAGATGCAGTTTTTTTTGTTTAACATAGTCTAATTAGTTTCCATTCTTCTTTGTTACATAGAATAGGATGATGGTCAATATGAGAACAAAATAAAAAGTTTTATTTTGTTCTCATATTGACCATCATCCTTTTATGTTAGCATGCCTCTATTACTCACTTATATTAATGAATAATCATTTAGGTTGACCTAAGCATATTTAAAATTTTTCAGCTGTTAATTAGAAGAATACATACATTTCACCAATGTATTTTATGAATATTGCCAAATATAATATTCTTGAAGTGAATTGTTTGTTCACTATTGAAGATAGAGACAGGCTCATTTGTTTCCATCTGATCATTATTAAGTATTCTAGGAGTCAGTTGTCATCTTTTTTTCAAATATGTCAGTCCTCTGTAAACACTTGACTTTGGAAAGTCTGTTTTATATGTAGCTGCAGCATAACCTTTTTTTTTCTTTTTCCCATATTCTTGATTAAGTTTAAAAGATGCTTAGTGTAAGTTCATATTTCTTGGAAAGCTAGACAGGTTTTTAGTTATAATTTTTGCTATGCAGCTGATGCTTAAAACATTTGAAACCACTTTCTATTATTTAGTGGAGAGCCAGCTAATGTTACATAATAAAGATGCTAGATATAGTTCACCCCTTTCATTTTACTTCTAAAACAATTTAGAAGGGAAATGAATTCATTGCTCATTCCAATGAATATGTGCATGAGTAATATTTTTCATACTTGTCATACAAATTAAAAAAAAAAAATTAAATATTTTGAAAACAGTTGTTTTGCCAAGTAAATGGTATTTCAAGAAGCATCAAAGACTATTATATAATGTAGCATTTAATTAGTCAGTCTCAGACCGTTTGAAAGTTTTTTTCCCTAGAAACTGAGGTCTCTATCTGCAAATTGACAAACTGATCCAAAAAACGTAACATTATAAATTTTAAATGGCATATACATGTTACAAAGTTGCCACATCTAATTTTTCATTCATTTAAATTCCTTTGGTAGCATGGCTGTCCTGGATTATAAAAAAATAAACAATTTTAATCAGTTCTTTCACTGTCCTGTTCAGTAATAAAGACTGCAAAGTGATAATTATGAATTATTAATGAGAATAACAATAATATAACCAAGAATTTTATTTGTAGTTTGTGCAGTGTGCGTGTGTGGAGGGAAAGGCAGGATTTATTATGAAACTATGACTAATTATGGAACTATGTGAAATTTTAATTTAGGAATATCTTTCTAATACATATGTTATTTATTTTTTAAGAAGGAGGTGGGTCCTTAAACTGTAATGGACCAATTGAGAATATCAAGATGACTGATGACAGTGTATGTCAAATTTAAAAGCAGGTCCAATACACTAATGTTCAGTTGTGAGTTGCCAAAGGTTAAAATTTGAGTTAATATTTGAGATAATGATAATGCAATGTAATTGAAAAATACAGTCACAATACAGTCACTTCATAAAGAAAAAACCAAACACTAAATGCATATTTATAATATGTAATTGGA
This sequence comes from Mastigoproctus giganteus, assembly GCF_048544385.1. NCBI lineage: Eukaryota > Metazoa > Arthropoda > Arachnida > Uropygi > Thelyphonidae > Mastigoproctus > Mastigoproctus giganteus. The sequence continues at coordinate 88,436,577 of NC_143586.1, read as the reverse complement.
TTACACATTATAAATATGCATTAAGAAAATCAAAATAATTATAAGATGATTTATATTAGTGAATCAACATAAAATTTACAGAGTATGTGTCAGTTTTCCCCAGGGGCTCACATCTGGTGAGTATGGGCTTGGCACACCCAGGGGTCCCGAGTTGGATATCATCATTCTTCTCTTTCTTGGTGATTCCCTTCTACTTTCAAGAATGAAAGTAGAAGGGGGAAAACTCTCTCTCTCTCGGGGGGGTAACTCTTTTTTTTTTTTTTTTTGGCTGGTGCAGCATAAGCCTCAGGCTTTCTTGCACCATATGGCTAATAATAATTTTATTGCAATATTCACATTAATATAAAAATATTGATCAAGAATAAGTTTTCATTAAAAGGTGAATAATGAAACTTAATTTCTTACTGACCTTTTAAGTAAAAGTGCATGAATTTTAACAAAAGTGGCAAGTCTTTTATGTTAGCATGCCAAAATGAAATATTACTGAAAATGGGAGTGAACATTATTTGTTTATCACAGTAACAAATATACAAAAAAAAAATGTATTTATTATAAAGCACTGCAGCTTTAAAACAACACAAAAAAGATTACACTCCCAGGTATAACACTAAATGTTTTTTTTAAATATTAATTGATAATGTATTATGGTATTTAAGGCATGGTGCATGAATACATGAGAATATATTAATTCTTAAAGGGTAAGCAAACACAAGGTCATGTAAATTATGCTTAAGCTTAAGGAAATTTGAAGGTTACACCAAGACAAATTCTTCAAACTAAATTAATTCAAGCATACAGTCAATATTTTGGATTCAATATTTTCAACACTGCATTTGAAATGTAGTCTTGAAAATGCATTAAAACATTGCTTAGAACAGGCATTTTCAATGCCACTTTAACCACTGAACTAAATGAAGCTATTGTGCAGGAGTGCCGGACTTTTAGGGTACCATTCTCCTTTTTTCTTTTTTTTCAAGTATTTTCATTTATGAACAATAAAATGTGTTTCCTTTTAAAATAAATATTTAATATTACTCACTAAAAATATGATTTGTAACTATAAGAGGACATATGTTTTTTTTGCACAGGGCATCCAAATTTTTAAGATGGCTGTAGGCATTCTAATTTCATCTTAACATCCTGACTTTAGCTGTTATGTCTTCAAACAGTCCAAAGAGGTTCCAAAAACATATTGCACTTGAATTTAGTCTGAAGAATTTGTCTTGTGTAATCTTTAAATTCCATTAAACTAATTAGTTAAGTGAGTATGTGTTCATATCCACATTAAGCATTTGAGTCTAATGCAGTGTTTTAAATAATTTGCTTTTTCTATAAATGTTTTGCATGGATTACATATTCATATACATAAAACAGCACATTTACATATCATCACTTTTATGGAAGTAATTTTAATCCCACTATGTTTTTAAGACTCTTTTGCACCCTAAAACTATTGTTTACCCAGCTTTATCTTACAATACAATACCTTTCAGAAAAGTTTTCTCCTTGGTTTTTCTCTGTTAAACATTTAAGAAATTATCTGAATATCGAGAAAATGCACTTTGTGCAAATACTACCAGATTAATTATGGCACTGAACGTGCTTCTTGATGAAGTAGAAGCAGCTGTCTATACAGCAAAGTATATTGCTATCAACTTTTATGAAATGTTATTAATTTTGTTGGAAATGAACTGGTGCCATAAAAATTAGTGGTAATGTCTGTTTTCAATGTTAAACAGTGTTGTCGGTTAAATAAAAATATTATACTGTGTTACAATACATTTGTTATTCTGTCAGAGTATAATATGAAATTTAATTGTTTTCCTCCTCTTTCCTTTTAGGAAGTAAAATAATGGCTGCTCCAGTGCTTGGAACTCTAGCTCTTTGTGCTGGAGCTGTTGCTGTAGGGATTGGGATATTTGCATTACCAGTGTATGGAGGTGTCAAGTTATATGAACTGAAGAACAGAAGAAAAAATGAGCACAGGATCATTTACTGTCATGATCCATAGCTGAATCTTATTTTAAATTATGTCAAAATTAATATTCACAAAGTAACCCAATCCTGTGAAATATATAGATATTGATGTGATGTTAGAAATTTTGTCTTCAATAAAAGTCAATACAATGTTTATTAATCAGCTGATACATTAAAATAAGATGCTATTTATTGTATAGGTGTAGTTCATGATTGATACAGTAAGATGATTTTTTTAATCTGCTCTGTATTCATTATAACAAGGTTATTTTTATTAATTGTGCCCAGTGGCAAGGGATCAAATTCATAAGATAAAGTTGGAGATTCTTAATCAGTGGTTCAGCAAATTTCTTAATTTAGCAAGTAAGCATACAGAATATACATAGTGAACATGCATTCTCTCTCTTTGTCTGTTATTATTCTGTAAGTTATGCATATTTGCTTCACATTGAATATAATACTTGGCTCAGATGAACAAGTACTTAATAATTTGATTAGCTGCCCTTGAAAAAATATGGTATATTGAAATAAAAATACCGGCTAAAGTAAAGAAAGTCAACATGAAAACCACGGCAAACTTACCGGACAAACTGTTTGCCACTACCACAGTTTCTCCCTGCATTCTTGGTAAACAGTGTGTGTTATCAGTAGTGGTAGTAGAAGTTGAGAACAGTATATTGATTGACACGTAGGCATGACAGATGATGTAATGATTCATTTTTTTTCATTATTAAAAGCAGATTATTGGAGTTCATGAAGGTTTTCACTATTAAAAAAAACCATATTATTGATTTCTTTGTTCGTTTTTAAGGTTCATTTTCCTAATCTAATTCCTAAAATAATTCACCTTAAAGGATAGGTTAGGAAAAAAGGAAAAGGTTTCATTATATTTCAATAACGTGACCTTAAATGTTAGGTTATGAAATAACAGGAAATGTTTCCTTATATTTTCTAACCTTACCTTAAAGGTTAGGTTAGAAAGTAATAGGAAAAGAAAGAAAGATTCTTTGTATATTATACGTATCATAATGTCAATGAATCACTATTGCTATGATGTTATCATCTGTCAAGCCTATGTGTCAATCAATATATTGTTCTCGACTTCTACTGCTGATACCAATAATACGCACAGTCAGCTTACTGAGAATGCAGGGAGACATTGTAGTAGCAGCAAACCAGTTTGTCCAGTAAGTTTCTAGTAGTTTGCCATGGTTCTCTTGTTGGCTTTCTTTAGCTTTGCCAAAATACCTTCTCCACCCTGGTCAGGATAGCTCTAAAGGGTATTACTGTGGTGCTTATAATTATTCGAATTACTGCCATCTTGATACAAATAGCAGATTAAAAAAAAAACAGAACTATCAAGATACCTTAGGAAACCCTCGTACGTATTTAAAGTTTTGGAATGGACTGTAAACACAATTGGGGGTAGGGATAAACAGAGAGAGACTGATTTTATAAACCAGCTGTCCTTTTGAAAAGTAGGTTAATAATGAAACAAGAGGGAGTAATGGTGTCAAGTTAACTAAAGAGCAGTTTGGGACTACACTGAAATAAAAGACCTTTGGAGGATCTTTTGATGCTCATCACAATTCACAAAACGAACAATTGAGGTTCAACTTTATTCATCAAGAAACAAAACTATTTTGTTTATTATCAATATTATTTCTTTACATACAGAATTATCTAAGGGAATTCACTGCATACTGAATTATATTCAGTATGCCACATGAGTGGTGTGTTTGACACAAGCAGTTGTTGTTGTGGGTTGCACAACTAGGCACTTAAATATCATCAAAAGAATGAAGACTACATAAAAGAAACAACATATGAGGACAGCCTAACAAAGAGGTTTTTTTTTTTTTTTTTTTTGATTTGGTAGTTGTTGGCGCATCGGCTTCTGTGGCCATATTGCACCTCCCAAGGTTTTTGCAGTACTTTGATCCAAGCCCGAGGCGGGAATCGAACCCGCGACCTTTGGGTTGCCCGGGCAGGTACTTTACCCACTCGGCTAGCCCGGTCGGCTGACAAAGAGGCAATAGAGAGAAGTATACATAAAATGCAAAACATAATTATATGATAAATATATGAACATTATTAGTATACCCTATTTGATTTTTTCATTAAATACTAATCAAGAGCATATCTCAAATTAAGTAAAAATCTAACTGGTTGGGTGAAATAAATTTTAAATCTACACAATATTTACAAACATTTCATATTGTGGGGATGTCATCCTATTAAAATGTTATTGAAATAGGGGTTATTAGGTTTATTGGAGCAGATTTCCTTATTTATAATCCTTATTAACAGCATTTTCTGTAATTATTTTGTGGTTTAAGTGTTTCCTAATTTCAGTAGCTCTGGAAAAAAAATTAAAAATTTATTACCGGTCTCAGAAGAATGCAGTTTTTATAATAATAAACACAAGTTACAAAATTATTTTGTGGAATCAAAACTTATTTTCAAATATCACCAGAAGGGAGTGATATTTAAAAGCATACTGAGATCCATTCTCCATTTTTTTTTTTTTTTTTTCAAATATGAAATGAAATGTAAGTTTTTAATTGTCAGTGGAAGCTGGCTTATAACGTGTAATAATTCACTGCATTGCCAGAGTAATAGTAAATAAAAAAGTAAATACATTTCAATATTTATTGCTGATTTATATTTATTTTGTTTATACTGATTTGAATTTATTTCCTAAATCAAGAACAAAACAATGTGCCACTTTAAAACTGGCTCTTATTGTGCTCATACAGGAAATAACCCACACACGAGAGGTGTTTAGGAGCACTTCTCTATAGGCAGATGGATAGCAAAGTTGAGTCACAGAAAAACTGGCTCCAGTTATCTCATCCTCACAATGCATTGGGTGAATAAATAATTTGCATCACTTTAATACAATGATAAACTTAATTAAATGATCAGATCAGCGTGATTTAAATATTGTGGTAAAGTAATGTTCTATACAAAAAAAAATAATAATTTTGGCACTGCAAGTTGAAATCATCGGGCCGCTACTGTTAATTGCTACTAATAAGAACTGCTAATGATTTTTGTTATGCTTTTATTATTCTAATTATATAGGGTGTTCCAAAAGTCTGGAAAAAAATTTAAAATAAGTTATGAGAAAACTTTTGGTTGCAGAGAAAAGTATATTTTACAATAATACTCTAAAAGTTACAAGATTTTTTTTTTAATGGAATAAAGCTTTTAGTTCCAAACCTATCAGAAGGGTGGAGCTACTACAATAACAAATTTAAAGCAGATGCTGCTCAATGTGTTCATGTCTACATTACACTACTACATAATTGTGGTATTACTCTAGTGAAAGCAACACATCCGTTAGAATTGTAGCAACTTCTTGGTATGTGGCATTTTTCAGTGATGGCAGAGATATCTGATTGCTTGTGTAGACAGAAGACAGCCACCTTCCATAACCAAAAATTGGTTTATGTTTAGTGATAGCAGACTCTTGTGTCATGGGTACAAGAAAGTCTTAGATAAGCTACCTGATGTAGACAAAATGAACAGGTATTTTGCATAAATATTTACAAAAGAAAGACCCTAGTGGCAAGGAGAAACTGTGCAAATGAATATGGAATGTATTAAATTAGCAATATTGAAATTTTAGATTATTAGAATATCTTAAGCTTAAAGATGAGTAAGGCTCCTGGAGTTGATGGAATATACCCTATTATTTTGAAGGAGGAAGCAAGAGAATGTATTGAACCATTAAGGTTAATTATGAGGGAATCACGTTGACTTAAACATTATCATGTACACCTTTTGGCATCTCTCATATTGTGTGATTATCTTCACAACTGGATTGTCTTGTCTGCAATACCAGGATACCTGCCCATCCACCGATGAGAAGCCAACCAGCCTTGAAATGGTGCTGTCTGAGTGGTGGTGCCCACTGAGAATAAGTAACAATAGTCTTCTCTTTTAGGGAAGCATTACTTATTCGAGGTAGTGCAATACATGGCAACTTGTTGTGAAGGAGGTGCACAATATGAGATACAGATAAAATGATGCCCCTTTTACACTACTATCATAGTTTTTTCGTTAAGAGTTATCTATGGTGTATTTAAAGGAGTATTTTTGTTAGCTTTTGGAAAGTAACCATCCCCCTTCTTGTACTGGTTCTTAGTCCAGTGTAACACAGTTTTGCATTATACGAGATTTTGTAGGTTCCAAACTACCATGTTATACGAGGGTTACCTATACTTCAGATTGGACTAATATAAAAAATGTTCCCAAAAATCACTTTGCAGGTGCCGAGTCTCCAGATGCTGCAATTTGCAGAAATGAAACCTTTCTTGGTAAGAACACCCCTTTGTTCCCCTCAACAATCTTGTTGCCCTTCTCTGTACCCATTCCAGCAGCTCTACATTCTTCCTAAAATAAGGCCTCCAGATCTATAGGGAGTACTGAAGATGTGGCCTGACCACACTACCTTATACAATTTGATAATCATCTCCTTATCACTGCAAGCAAAATTCTTGAAAATCATAGACAAAACCCCATAGGCTGTCCTGCCAGTCTATCTGCACTGCTCAGAGAGCAGGGGTAATTTTTTCTTGTTTTTCTTTTTTCAAGACCATGTTTGTCTTGAAGATCAATAATTTCAAGTTGCAAGCTGGGATTGTAGTTTTCGGCCATAGAAGTAAATGGATTCTCAAACAAGACATAACCTTATGTCTTTTTCATGGGATCTTATATCAGAACGACTTTCAAACTCGTCAAAAAAGTAATTGTAATAACGAGAGCCAACAATTTTTTGGAAATGTCTGTTTCTCTTTTTGCTTGGTACAATATTCAAAGTGAACTGAATGTTTTCCCAATTTGTAATTTAAATAATAACAACTTATTCTGAAATGATTTGATGTCACCATACAAATCAGAGACTAGTTTTCCTTTCCTTTGTCGTTTTAAATTAAGGGCATTTAAATGACTGGAAATGTCTGTAAGAATTGCAAGATGAAACAGCCACTCCATATTTTATTGGTTTTCCTTTTTCTGTTATAAAAATATCAATTTCACGACGCAGTTTAAAGAAATGATATAACTGTTTGCCACGACTAAGTCATCTCACCGCACAATGTAAAAATTACATCTTCGTATTCAACTTCAATTTCTGAAAGAAACTGCTGAAACATACAATGATTAAGGCCATGTGATCTTATAAAATTTACAGTTGAAATAACCACATTCATAACATGTTGGAGGTTCAATACTTTCACACACACAGAGCTTCTTGATGCACAATGGCATTGAATTCCAATCAGAGGTTCATCTCTGATATCTATCATTTTCTTGGTTATTCCAATGTTTTCACCAATCATATTTTTTGCACCACCAGTTGTGACCCCTACCAGTTTTTAATATTTAATTCTAACTTTTCATTAGACTGGCAAAAATTTTCAAAAAGATTTTCACCTGTAGTTGTCGTATGCATACTCTGTAGATCAGCTAAATCAAACATGTACAACTGGTATTAATTCCACATATGAAGTTGGGCTGTGTCATTTCCATCAGTACTCTCATCCAGTGCCACACTAAAATATTTCATTTGTTTTAGGTTTCCAAAAGTTGTTTGAACAAATTCTTTCCAATATCTTCTGCTCTTCACATAATTGTTTGTCGAGACAAACTAATGTCTTGTATTATTGTCTCTGGACAAAAACTTCTTCCACAACTTTCAACACAAATAATGTTTTAACAAATTCATCATCATTGAAGGTTTACTTTCCAAAGTGCTCAAATGTGCAAATTGATAACTGGCACTTACAGCAGATAAATTTCTTGACTGATACATTTTCAGTGTGTTTTGTTGTTTTCTTAATTTGTTTTGTAACTTTGAACACTCCTTTATATTGATCATAACAGTTATGCTTGGAATCATAGAGTCATTTTAAATTATATTCTTTAAAAACTGACACAGTCAGCTTACATACCAAATACACTGCATTTTCGTCTTACTCAATGAAGAAATAGTCTTCAATAAACCTTTGATTAAAAACACGACACTCCAAATTGACTTTCCTCTTTCGGAACATTTTTAAGGATGATTTTTTAATTCAATACAATGAACAAGTTATATTAAAATAGAATTTCACAATCTGAAAAGATTGATATGTATATAACTGTACTTAGCGTATATATGACTACAGTGGACTACAGGTACATGTTTGATACAGTTTAGCTCGACGCTTGCATGCCTATACATGCAGTGGCACAACTCTAAAATACTGTTTAGTTCACTTTCTGCGCAGGCCATATAAAAATTATTAGCAGGCCGGATGCGGCCCACAGGCCAGAGAGTATTAGAATCCATCACAGACACCACATGGGCAGCAATAGTAATCAGGAATAATAAAATCACAGTGAACCAGGATAAACAATCAATGCACCCACCCATGCAGCTTGTGCACACATCACTTCTCCCTAGGGTCATTTCACATCACTTCACTTTGTAGGCCAGGCAAAAGCATTGGGTCAAGCATGCAATACTTACAAACAGCTCTCACCCTACTACCTGGTAACAGAATAATAGTATCCATGGATGCTAACTGCAGGTCACCTCTAAGACATAGTCATACAATAGACACAAGAAGCACTCATAATGGGCAGGAAATGGAGGACCTTGTAGCCACCACATCACTTAGAGTTATCAACCAGCCACACAACCTTGAATCATACAGTAGTACACTGCATGAGAGTAAAACTGATGTTACATTAACCACCCATGCTCAAAAATTAATAAACTGGAAAGTGCAGGAGGCCTGGACTATGTCTGACCACCGTGCCATCACCTTTCAACTGGTTCTGGTTCCACCCCCAATCTATGATACAATGAATACTTATAATACTTGATTACAAGTATTGATTATAAGGTTTTCAGATTCAATATAAAAAAGGCCAATTGAATTATATTGAATCAGGAAAGCCACAGAAACCTCCATGAAAAGAAAACAACCAAGAGTAGATGTAGTCTCCTGGTGATGTCCTGAGCTGGAGAATCTTTGGCAAAGGTAAACCGGGCAAGAATAAACTTTCAGAGATCCCGAGCCAGTTGGCCACCAGCCGAAGTACATACACCCGGAGGGAGAATTATCGTTCCCTGAGAAACACTTATACAAGCATGATAATTATTACTATAGGCTATATATAGATATATTAATATAATATACATATATATATACACACACACACCAGTGCTGCCCTATCTGCCAAATTTAGATTATAGTTGATCTTTGTGCTGAGTAAGATTTGCCATTTCATCTCGGATGGAGTTACTTGGTCTCAGCCAGAGCCGTATTTCAACTGTACACAGCATTAGGCAATCTCAAAAGAGGTGTTTTCTCCTTTTATGTTTAGTGAGAAACCAGTCAAAATATTTAGTGGTGTTTTGTTTATCGCAGCTTAACCTGTATTTTAATGTTATTATATGAGCGCTTTACTCTCTACACAATGAACATGTGTTTTTTTTTTTTAAATTTGCTTAATAATTAACTTTCACTGTTTCTTATAGAGCTTACATTTTAAGAAATGTTGGGTATTATTTTTCCTTTCACAAAATCACCTAAGGATATATTTCACTATATTATTTGTTTGGAAAGATTATGTTCATTAAAGGAAGATATAATGCCGATCACGTGTTTCTAGATAAACTAGGGATGAAAAAAATGTACTTTGTGATATAGTTGTTTCACTCATTTGGAGAAGTGCCTAAGTTTAAATTATGTCAAAGTGGAAGAATGCTTAAAGTCCTCTTAAATTTGGGTTGTAGTTGGTTAATTTCAGGTGCAAGGAGTAGGATTTTCCTTGCAAGTTATTTCAAGTTTTCAGCATACACCAGGGTGAGCAGATGTCCTAATTTTGAATGTGTCCTGTTATCTTGGCAAAGGTGAAACGGATGCAAAATAGTCTATTTTTTTCCAACAGTGGCATTTTATTTAGAGGATAAGCATAATACTCCCCCCCCCCACATTTATAGGTGTTGATCAAGTTGCCTGCACAACAGGAAATAATCATTGTCACTGCTGGGATTAAAACACCTATATCTTATATCTGTAACATTCAGTTTTATAATGTATGATGTAATATATAGATAACATTTCAGCCTAATAGTATGTAAAGAAAACAAAACAATTACAAAATGACGTTTACTGATTCATATTTGTTCCTAACAGATGAGTCTGTGATGCACAACAGCAACATAAGAGAAAGCATAGTCATCTGTAATAGATACACACTATAAATTTATAGAATAACTATGTTGAAGTCATATGTTTGCTATTGCATGCACTCTACATAGTCACACGTCATACATGTTACCCTAGCCTACACAACATGCAAATCAATGTCTATGAACATATACTTGTACAGATGCAATTCTCTGGTACAATATGACCCAAGGTGCTGATGCACTTTGACACTAACAATAATATGAAAACCATAAAATTTAAATCACACAATTCAGCATTCTCTGAATATTTATCATTTAAAATGGGATCTAAGGCAGTTTGTTTGTTTGTTATTTGGTTTTTAGGAGCATTAGCAACTAAAGCCATATTGCTCCAGGGACATGCGGTGGTCATTCCCTGACCTTTCTGCATCCTCTGTACTTGGTGGTCACGGGCTCGAACCCCGGTCTAATTAAGAAGCGTGTGCTGCGCACTGCTGCACCTGGCTACGGAGGCGCCAGGATCTAAGGCATGCATGCAGTCACCAAGAGAGAATCTTCTCTTTCCACTGTAAAAATACACTAAATGCCAATAGATCATTGTAATTAAAGATGTTCCCAAAATCATAAGCAAATCTCTAATGTATATTAAAATTAATTTTTCCAGTTGTGTGTATAAAATGGATATCCTTCAGAATTTTTCTTAATTAATGAATGTAAAGTAACATAACTACCATTAAAAGAAAAAATTATAATAAACTTTAAAAATTTATTATGTCAAGGAATCAACCAGAACATTCAGATTTAGAATTAAACTTATTCAAATCCCTATTTCTTGCATTTTAGTTTTACCATTAAGTTTACAACTAAATTTATGATATTAACATAGCCTAAACAAGTTTAGCATTATCTGATGCACTGTTTCACTTAATAAATATGTACTAAGTCAGTAATAGTTCTTGGAATTAAAAAAAAAAACAACAACAGATGGTTAAAAAAAATTAAAAAAAAAACTTTCCTTAAACACAATTAACTCTAAGAAAAAAAAAAATTCAATGGCCACATCTTTCATACCGTTGACTAAAATCCGAGAGTTGAACATCTATGCATTATTAAAAAAATGGGGAAAGAATATATAATCATTGACCATAAATCTACTTTTTGGTCATCCTAATCTCAACCAGGTGATAAAAATTGGAAAAAAAAAAATCCCAGAATCACTACATAAACATGGTCAAAAAAAAGGTAAATGTCCTTCCACTAGAACTTCCAATGATGAATATATAAGAGCTGCCAGAGAATAATGAAACAAATTTGGTGTGAGCAAATATGTACCTGCTTAATAACCTTGGCAGTATTCTTTTCCAAAGTAGCAGCCCTTGCTGTAATGAATCTATTTCAATTATACTTCCCATTTCACAAATGTTTCCTGTAGACCAATTACACAATCTGGGGTCTGAAGAAGTATTCTGTGAGTTATGCCTGAAATGTGTTAGGAATATTTAAAGAATAAGAAAAACATTTAAAGTTTTTGTAAAATTAAATTTATATGAAAGAATAAAAATAAAACTTTTAATTCTGGAATGGTTTCTTTTTAAAATGCTGTAAAAAAAAAAGCCTCAGAAATATTTTTAAATAGCAAAAGGGGGCTTTGTTTATCAAAGTATGTCATCACTTCTGGCAAATCTTTTTTGTAGTTAAATTCTGGGTCTGAATATTTTTTCTATCCATTTCCTGCTACACAGCTTCATGTTGGCACTAATGATATTAAGAGTAGGAGACCGGTAGAATTACTTAACAAGTACAAGACAATGCTGAAAAAAAGCCATGAATTAGAGTAGAATTTGAAAGTGTCTGTAATTCTGCCTAGACACGATAGGAGGGAGTATATGATGAGAGCCTTGTTGACCAATTCGGCCCTGGAAAGATTGTGCAAGGCTCAAGGGATAGAATATTTTTCAGCCTGGTCTGTACTTGTTAACAGGAGAGACTGCTTCTACAGGGATGGAATACACTTAAATAGAAAGGGTGCAAGAATATTTGTTGATGCTATCGAGGCAGTCTTAGGTGGGTCGGAAAACTGCTAGCTTGGGGGGGGGATACAAGGACTAATAGATTAACGCCACTGGCAGAGGTGAAAGTAATTCTTGCACTGCTTCTACTGGAATGAGCAGCAGCCTGGAAAACAAGATGCAGGATATTTCAGAGACTGCTGGAAGTCATTGCAGTACAAGTAAACACATGGGTTTTTTTTTTTTTTTTTTTTGGTAGTTGTTGGCGCATCGGCTTCTGTGGCCATAATGCACCTCCCAAGGTTTTTGCAGTACTTTGATCCAAGCGCGAGGCAGGATTCAAACCCGTGACCTTTGGGTTGCTAGGTAGGCACTTTACCCACCCGGCTAGGCTGGTCAGCTCACATGGGTTGTGTTAGGGTAGCTAAGAATAGGAACAGGTGCATGTATACTTGCATGTACACCAATGCTAGGAGTTTGGTGAATATATCTGATGAATTTGAGGTATTGCTCAAAACATCAAAGGCAGATATTGTTGGGATTTCAGAGACGTGGTGTCACACAGATATAAGGAATGCACAACTGGAATTTGGGGAGTACAATGTGTATAGAAAGGATAGACAAGATAGGAAGGGAGGAGGGGTTATGCTATTAGTTAAGCAACACGTAAAATCCAAGAAAGTGAAGCCAGTCGACATCGCTGGACGGTGCAGTGTCGAGTCAGTTTGGTGTGACATAAGCATTGGGAGATCAAAACTGAGAGTAGGAGTGTGCTATAGGCCTAATGACTCTGATGAGTATAATAAGAAACTGTACAGGGAAATAGGTCAATAAATCAGAGAGTCTTATAATAGGGGATTTTAATTTCCCAGATACTGACTGGAATTTGTGGGTTGGTCACTCACACACTAGCAAGGCTTTTGTGGATTTATTGGATGAGTTTTCTACATCAGCATGTTCAGGAGGCAACTAGAGGGAGTAATACTCTTGATCTGATTATCGGTAGTGATTCTCCATGCATTAAGAATCTGCAGATAAAGGAACCACTAGGTGGCAGTGATCACAGTGTGTTAAAGTGGGATTTACTCAAAGAGGTAACTACGATCAGGGGTAAAGGGAATGGTTTTAGCTTTCATAAAGGCGACTACGATGGTCTGAGACAGTATTTAAATTCTATATAGTGGGACTAACTGATGATGTTACCAACAGCAAATTCAAAATGGGAAGCATTCAAAGAACTTATCTTGGAAGCTACTAGGCTTTACATACCAACTAAGAAATATTGTTCAAGGTTTAGGCCTAAACGGATGTCAGATGAACTAATGAGACATATGGCAGAGAATAAAAATGCATGGGATACATATAAATCAATGGGTAACATAAGTCTATGATAGATATAAGCTGGTCTTGAACCAAGTCACAAAGGAGCTTAGGCAGGCAAAGACAGATTATGAGAAATCCTTGGCAAAGGATGCAAAGAAAAACAGAAAAGAGTTCTTTACCAATGTAAACTCTAGAAGGAAAGGGATGAATCAGATTGGTCCATTGGATATTGATGGTTCAACAGTTGAGGATCCTGCTCAGGTGGTTAACAAACTAAATGAATATTTTGCATCTACATTCACACATGAGGAGTTATTCAGTAAGGGGAATGCCAGAGGTGAAGTAAACTCTTCACCTCTGGCATTCCCCTTAAAGCAATATTTAGGCCACATCTTGACCTGCATACAGGTCTGGAAGTCTCCAAGAAAGACTTCAGTTACAAAAATTACAGCACTTGGAAACTAGGCATCAGTGAGAAAAACTGATTGAGCTGTTTAATGAATTGAATGGACTGAGTAAGCTAAATGCTGGTGGCACACTTACGATTGCTCAGACAACACACAAGGGGGGACATAAATTGAGAAACAATGGTTGCAAGATAGATGTGTGGGAATTTACTTTCAGTGAGTGTAGAAGTTGGTAGTTTGACTAAATTTAAGGAAGAACTTGATAAACTATGACAGCAGTTGGATAGGTAATCTGGGAAGTGTTTTTTTTTTTTTTTTTTGCTGATGCTGTATAAGCTTGCTTTCTTGCACATCATTTGCCACTACTAATGCTAACTCCTAAATATTCAAACAGGCTAAACCAGTGGTGCCCGATCTATAGAACATGTACCATTGAAGGTATATACCCTGTTGTGAAGTGGTAAGTAAAGTAAAAAAGTAAAGTGCAGCCATTATCAACCCACTGCAGGGTGGAAGCCTCCTCAACAATTCATGCTGAGGGAAATGGACCATAATCTGCCACGCTGGTCCAGTGCGGGTTGGCAGATCGACCGTATTCAGCAGTCAGGGGCTTGAACCCCGGTCTACTCAAAGAGCGTGTGCTACTGCACTCCCGCTCCTGCCCACTCGGCTACGGAGGCCGTGTGAAGTGGTACATGGGATAATATAAAAAGCATTATTGTTTTAAAAAAAATAATAAAACAGTAGTGTGGGGAGGGGGGGGATTGTAATTTTACAATAATGGATAACTAAATTAAAGTTTGGGAATCCATAGTTTAAACCAATTTAAAAGGATACTTTCCCTAATATTCAGAACTGCCAAAAATGTTTACATTTTATGGCATGAGATTAAGGTATTTTTTAAATGGAAATTTGTAAGCTTTTCTGCATTGTTACTGGAAAAAAAAAAAAGAAAGAAAAAAAAAAACCTGAATTTTTTTTACATATCTTGCTAAATGTATCAGTAATTTGTTTTTCATTAATAAGTTGATTCAATTAATTGCATACACAATTCTTCCTAAAGCTACATGCAGAAAACTTTAAGCTTAAATTTTTATGCAAATGAATTAAAATTTTAGACAACTTTTTCTGTCTTGATAATTACTCATGAATGTCACCTTAACCTTTGATATTTAGGTTTACAGAAATAAATTGAAATCATCAGTTCCAAACCATGTGCCTCTCACTGAAATCAAACAGACTTACAATTGTATTTTTTTATTTCAACTGTTTTGTTGTTTCTTACAGAGCACTTCTGCTGTAATTTCATGTAAAGTTTTTGTTACTTTTTTTTTCCTCCCCTGTAATGTATATTCTGTAGACACAACTCTCTAGCAGATTTCCAAATGACCGAACTTATATTTGTGGTAACACTTAACCAGTTTATACTGTTGAGTTCATTTTAAAAAAAAACATTTTCCATTATAATAGGTACTGAAGGTGGCATTATGTTTCAAAGGATAAATTTCATCTGCATATTTTCAAATACCAGAGGAAATTTTACTACTAGACAATGAGCCGAATTAGTCCATACAGGGATGATTAATAACTACCTTTTGCAGTTATTAATCGTCCCTTTTTTATTTAATGCACCTTTTAAAATCTTGGCTAATTTTCAGAAATATTTACAGAAAATAGAAAGTAATATATTTTATGTTATATGATTACTGACAGATTATTTTTAAAAATATATACACCTATACATACACATCATATACACAAAGCTAAGAATTTTTTTTAACGATGTATTAATGCCAAATATATACTAACTGCTTGAAATATTCTAATCCCATGCTAGTATTATTTTATTTTATTTTACAGATCAGCAATTTAAAGCATACAAAACAAATCCCTTGTATCAACTGTGCTAATCTTCTCTTTGCAATGCATATGAAGATTGTCTTTATTTGGTATGGTGAAAAGAAGCTAGAACCATGCCAAATTCATGTTTATTTATAATTTTGTTCCAACAATAAAATTACATACATGTTAACATGGCATACTGCATCAAAGTGTTTACATTTGTTACCAGTGCAAACACAATTCTTTCAGAGTGAGTTAAGAGAAATACAAGATAAATCAATTAAGTTATGGTTGATTTATCTTTGCAAAATAAAAACTCACTGTTAGTTCCAAAGATAAGCAAAGATAGTATAATTATTAAAGAATAATTATTAACAAGGTAGCTAATTTCAATTACTTAAATTCATCTAGTAATTATATTGATGCAACCTGATTAGTGATGCCCATCAAAAAATAAAATATGTGCCTAACATATCCATCACAGATCCAAAAAATATAAAAAAATAAATAAATAAAAAATATAAAAAAAAAAATAATAATAAAAAATTTAATATATATATATATTAGAAGTAAACTGAAAATGAAAGGCAATGTTAAAAATATCATGTGGTGTAATAGTGTCTTTAACTTCTAATAATGACAAACTGCGTATCATTACCCTTTCAAACAATTTAATTCAAACCTTAGCAAAACAATATGCAAATAAAAACAGAATTCCATTTTATCAATGACAGCGTTTTTTTGTCAATTTTTGAATTACTTTTAAAATAGTAAGCATAATCCCCTCGTTAATCACCAAAAAAAACAAAAAAAAAAAAAACAGTTTATTCTGCTATGACAATATCACAGCATTTTTTTACACAGTTTAAACTGTGTAGACAGAAATGCATATAAGAGCATGGGTCCTGTGCTTTTCATTAATATATAATTTGTACAACCTGGGTCCAGTTTCTTAAAAATTACAACAATCAAACATAAATCAAAATTTATTATATATATATAAAAAAAAGGGTAATTTGTTTCTTTGAGAAAGAGCAAAACTGTCTTCTAGAGTTTATTTGAGAATGGATCTGTTGGAAGTGCGTTTTACATTCACAATTTTGACTTAAAATTCAGATTTTTATGCTTTATTCCTCTTTATCTTTAGATGCAATTTATGCCTTTTTATAGGCATAAATTGTCAGTGTGTGTTTGTTTATGGCACATAACGGGTCTTACTACTGGAAATGTCTCGAATTTATCATTCTACTGACCGTGTTATTAAAACAAAAGTTTATATCAATCAATGTGCTTATTTTTAAAATTCCTACATAGTGATTTATAATTATCATTCTTTTATTACTATGAAGTGAAAGCAATTCAGGCTATTATGACAAAGAATATCTAGAGAGAATTTTTTTAAGATGAGTTTAAGTATTTAAGACTAAGACTGGCTATCCTAATAAACATTTTTCTAAACAGCAAAAATTAAAGTCCACAACTGACATTAACAATAAGAATAGTGACTATTTAACATATGAAAAATTCTGAAAGAATAAACTTTCTGTATATATGTACAAAATTTAATTTAATGTCACAATTTCGACTCACACTATTATGAAAAAAAAAAAAAAATTAAGAAGGTAAGGATGTAAAAAATATATTAAGTGGATACTGAGGTTTCAACTTCAACATCATTTTCCAATACATGCAGGGGCTGCATGGTTTATTTCTGGTAATAAACATTTCCAGAAATGTTTATTACCAGAAATATTAGAAGTCTTTTACAAAAATATTAGAAGTATAAATTATTGAACAATAAAACAAACAATGTGCATAAAGTGAGAAATGTTTCAAATTTCATATGATTAATATAATTATGGTTTTAAAAAATGAAAGAATTGCCTGGCTGCAAACAGTTTTTAGATACACAGATTTTAATGTATCAAAATACAAAGTTAATCAGTAGTATTGTTAATGTGCTTAAATATATCCCTATGTCTTAACTTTGTATGGTACTAAACAAATGATTTCCTGTAAATTTACTAACTCTGGAATTTATCATCTCTGTTGGAAACAATTCAGAATCACATCACTTTATTTCATTAAAAAATAAGCCAAATTACATTTCTTAATTGTTTAATGACATCCTGATACAACTAGATTTATTAGTTTCTTTTATAACAAAATAACGTATATCAAATATTATTCTTCAATATCAACAGATGTTACAATCTCGGCAAACTTTATATCCTGAAAATTATTTAAACTATAAAAAGTTACAAAATTTTAAGCTGATGTGCAGCAATGAATACGTAAGAAGAAAGAACAGTAAATGTCTTTAAAAGAAAAACAGAGGTAGCTTACAATAGAGAAAATAGTCTTGATTAACGTAGTATATTCACTCCTGGAAAACATGATTCAATAAAAAAAAAAAAAAAGGCTTTTCTGTAAGTGCAATGTTTTAAATTATGGCTCCATTTTCTGCCAATTGATCAGAAATATATTTAATAATAAAGACGAAAATCTTAAAAAAACTAAAAATGATAAAAAAATTACAATTATATAAACATCAACAATAGGTGGTGGAAAAACCTCTTATACTTTGTAAATCATGTGAAACTAAAAATCAGTTCTGGGTTACATTTAAGTAACATTATAGTTTAACCTTAATATTTGTATTTGAAAAATAATAATTTATTCAATTCATTATTTTAAGAAAATACAGCACTTGGGGTGCAGTAGTACTGAAAATCAACTTTATTTTATATCACTTTTACAATAAAACAAATTTAACTTACAGTCAATGGGGAAAGTTTGATGTGCTTTCATTTAACAGGTGCCAACAATATGTTATATCAAGTGACAAAACTCAAATATATAGGTTTAAAGCTGAGCATACTCTTCTCTTCATGCCCTTTCTTCAGACATACAATACAGTTCAGCTTCAGCAACATTAAAAACTTGCCTAGCAGTATGCACTTGCTTATTCTTGAAGAAGCTTACTTTTATGAAATTGTTTTATTTCCATAAATCAGGGATTCTCAAATGACCCCCCCCCCCAAATGCTAAATGCATTTGTGTGAACCCCACTCCATGTATAAAACAAATGAGCATATGGAGGTTAAAATAGGCCATAAATAAATATCTCAATAACTTCGATAGCTAATATTTTATTGGAAATAAACAAAAAAAATATCAAATTTGAAATCCTGTAGTAAGAAATATAAATACAGTTAACTAATGAAAAGACATCAAATAAAACATCATTAACCTTACATTTTTTTTATCACAAGTACACCTACCAACACTATTATAAAATTAGAAACAAACCATAATAGCATAAATACCATGCGAGTGGGAAAAGGGATTTTTATATTGTGCTTTCTTGTGTTATTAAAATGAGTGTTAATAACATTTTGGGGTTTAACCCTTATTTTTACTAAGAATTAAGACAAATTTTTATACATTACACATTCAATTGTATCCAGCTGCAATTCCCCTCTAAGATGCTTGCAATCCCCCAGGGGGTTGCACCCCACAGTCTGAGAAATGCTGCCACAATTGATAAAGCATAAGGTTATTTTAAATGTTAAAAGTATAACGGACAATTAAAATTAAGAATGGTGAACAATGAAAATCTAAGAATGTCAACCTGTGTAGAGTGTAATCTGTCTTTAATTTATTTAAGGAATAGAGATAATTCTCAAATTTTTTGTGGTAGTTCCTACATCATTTGCAGTAAACACTGCATAACAGGTAAAGGTTGGAAATTAAATTATACAGAGTTCTTTCTTTAATCAAGTTTGAGCTTACTTAACAATCAACTGATTAATTAATAGACAAATTAATAGATTAATTAATAATATTCATAGATCAAATGTTAATAAATAACAAAAATAAAAATAACTCAATAGATCCTCGGCAAGTAAAGAACCTGACGAAAAATAATACATTACCATCTCATAAGTCCCCCTCCAACCAAAATTTGTGAACCAAATAATAAAAATTGCAAAGAAATGATACAGGATATACACCATTAAAAATATCATTAATCTCCCCCCCCATCCCCACCTGACAAAAGCTCTGTCTACAAAATATCCTGGAAATAACTTTGGAATGTTGGATTGCCAAAAACATCATATTGGACATAACCAAATCTGAACCAGTTTACAATGTGGTGTGAACATCACCAGTATAATTTCAGCAATCTGTCTTAACCACAAATAAGTACTACAAATGTAGACTTTATAAACAGCTTTCATTATAGAAATAACAAATAATATTAATCAGAATAAAGACTAGGCTTTTTTTTTTTAAATATTGCTTTTGAACATATGCACATACATATTTTCAAAAAATAAAAAAAAACAATAATAATAACAATAATAAATAAATAAATAAATAAAATTACAAAAAAAATTTTAGACAAAATAGAAACACCAGTCTCTCCCATTTTCAGGTTTAAAAGACTTGTGTTAAAATTTCAAACATGCATATATTTCAGCTTATTATGCATATTTTCTTCTTCTTTTGATGCTGTCTCCTATTGGAGGTTGGCGATCACCATACTGTACTTCACTCTGTCGTGGGCAAGATGAAATACTAGCCACATCTAGTGGGAAGCAAAAGCAACAAATCTTTAAAAAACAACTAGAATAAGAATGTAGATATTACTGAATAATGGGAGAAGAAAAACACGTAACCTGAAACAAAGTGTCTGCACTTGGCTGGTACTACCATTCTTCAAGCAAAAAAGCCAAATAATTGCAAAGACAGTGACAGGTTCTTATGTGAAAATTTTGTATGAAAGCTCATTTAAAAAAAAAAAAAAAAAAAAATCGCTTCAGAAGCTATTAACAGTCAATGTTTAACTATATTTAGGAGGTAGAAAATATATCAGATTTTTAACCATTGATTAATGATGCAGAAACGTTTATTTTCAAGGGTCACCAGTCAGGTACCCTGCCACTGCCATCACATCAATAATCATGTTTTTGACCAAAGAGAGCAGAAATGCTAAAGAAATTCATGAAAGAACAACTAGAGTATTTGGGGAAGTATCACCCAGTTGTGCTACTGTTGCAAGACGGTCAGCAGAGTTCAAAAGAGGCCAGAAGTCAGATGGGGATGATCCATGGTCTAGGTGGCCATCTGAAGCAATCAATTCTGAAACAATTGCCAACACAAAAAAAAAAAAAAAAATTAGAAAGCAAAAGAATTAATGTGTCTGAACTTGAAAAAGCACTTAACATTCCTTAAGCATTTTAAAAATAATACATGAGCATCTGGGAATGTCCAAAATTTGTGTAAGATGGGTTCCCAGAAACCTTTCCATTCATGACAGAGATGGGTGGAATCATCAAAAGAGAATTTAAAATTAATTCTTGCTAATCCAGATAGATATTTATCCTGTTTAGTGACTGTTCATGAAACTTGGCTACATTTTTATTATCTTGAATCCAAATTTAGAAAACATGCAGTGGATGCACAAGTGCTCTCCAACCCCAAAAAAGTTTTGAGCCCAACCATCAGCTGAAAAAGTGATGGCCTCAATTTTCTGGGACACAAAAGTATTATATGACCACACCTCATACAATATATAATAAATTCATATAATGTGTCCATACTGTGTGTATTTTACACCTATACTTCACTGATAGTGTAGTGTAAAATTTACATATGCCAGTCACTTAGTAAGCCCCTGATTAATATAAAACCAAACTTAATTTTAATAAATTAAAATTTCCTAAAAATCATATAAAGGATTAAATCCATCTGGGCACCATCTTATTAGGAACCAATACATTAGCCTTGGTGAATGAATGAAAGAAACATAACATCTGAATAACTCCAAAACCTTGCCTTATGGGGCTGGGTGTTGAGAGCCTCTAGCCATATGCTATGACAACCTGAATTATGAAGTACCCACTGAGTAAAGAACCGAAGAAAGCAAAGTTTTCAAATAAACTCTTAAATAATTCCTCGATGAAAACTTACATCAGAAATTCTGAAACAAGATTAATTAGAAAAGAACTACTGCAAATAAAAAATAAATAAAATAAATAAACCTGTAACAAAAGACAGTAAAACCTGGATATCATATAGAAATAAATTTGTTAGAAAAAATAAAAATTTAGGATCAATTTAAGACTTATTTCTAATTCCAATTTTTTTTTTTTTTTTTTTTTTAAGGCCAGTTTAATGTAATAACCAGATTTTATTTTACTTTCCTCTACTACAGGTTTATTATTTAATTTTATTATTATTATTTTTTTTTTTATTTACAGCAGTTCTTTCTGATGAATTCATTATACTTCAATATTTCTGACTGAAGTCTTCATGAAGAGTGCTACCTAGAGGTACTTAATCATATCTTGCTTGCTTTCTTCAGCTCAGATTTTTATTTAATAGGGGCAACACTTCTCTATGATGGGATTCGAGTTATCAAAATGCTATGACCTTTGTTTCTTTCATTCACTGAAGCTGTGTAGTTCCTGAGAAGATGGTGGCTGTGATGAGCCACCATCTTTCTTTACCTAATATTTAGTGAATTTATTGTTGTCTGGAATTTATTTTTTGCAGATATTGAAGTTTGGTTTTCACATTAATCACACCTTCCTGGGCCGACCGGGCTAGCCGAGTGGGTAAACTACCTGCCCGGCAACCCAAAGGTCGTGGGTTCGATTCCCGCCTCGGGCTTGGATCAAAGTACTGCAAAAACCTTGGGAGGTGCAATATGGCCACAGAAGCCGATGCGCCAACAACTACCAAATCAAATCAAACAGCTTCCTAAGTGACTTGTAATGGGAAACAGTAAATTTCTTGATTATTTAGTGGAATATTCTATTAGTGGCTTTTCAATTTTATTTTATTTCATTATATGTATTTTTGCACCCTTTGGAAGTTTCAAAAAGACAGTCTAAGAAAAAATAATAGTAAAAAATAATAAAATAAGAATAATAATAATAAAATAATAAATGTCTAGTCAGACAAAAAACATAGTCTAAGTCTAAGCAAGCATTTATGCTTCTGATCAGCATGTTGTTAACCATTAAAATAAATGGCCTTTGTGGGTGACAAGAAGAATATGACAAATATAAATGTGTAAATAAGTTTTTTTTTTTTTTTTTTCCTGATGAGCAAATGTCTAGCTTGCTTCCTTCAATATTTTGGCCTGTACTTTGGTCTGTACTAACAGGTATGCTTTTTTTTCAGTGTTTAATTCAAATATTCATTTAAAATCAATGCAGTGTAGTATAAAATATGTAAATTTGGAATTCGTGCTTCATCACCCTTATTTTAAACATACAGATATCCTTTGATAGGGCAAAAACCTTTCAACCAACCTTCATATTATATACATTGCAACATTTTTTAAATAAAACAATTATGATGCAACTTTCAAGTCTAAGTATAATTTAAATGAAATCTTTCAAATGTTTTATTAAGAAAGTCTACTAAAATTCATTAAAAAATCATGGTTTACATAATGAATTATAAAATGAATTATTAAAATGTGCTTTATTTTATAGAATTAAATTGAGGAGTAAGGTTAATTACAAGTGACTAGAGGGCTCCTCAGTAATCTTCTATTAATTTACTTTTTTAAGAATGTTATATTATAATCCATTACTTTTTAAAATTTATCTGCTAATTAATGCAATAATCTCAGTATTTCTGAACTCCTTGAACTAAAGCAGAGAACTTTGTTACTTTGTCACTGTCCACAGTTCGCAATTATCCTTTTAGTAGTTTGCAACATCATTTTTATATAATTATTCTGTGCATTAGTTACTAAACATAAAATATTCATCATTAAAAATTGAAATGTATGCATAGATATTCAACATATGTTACCTGCTTTTCTATATAAAGAGCATCAAATTTATTACAAAAGGACTACCATACAAATGTTGGGACTTATTAACAATTTGTGCTATAATTTAAGTAGAAAATGAAAAGAAACAAAGACAGTAGAAAATTGCAGGATATATAAAAATTTAAGCAATGGTAATACAGTAGGACTTTACCTGAGGTTCAATGGGACAAAGACTGCCTCAGATAACAAAAACCAAAGTGGTCTCTCTCTTAATCTTTACATGAGTATGCAAGTACACACATTTTTTTTTTTTTTCCATGTAAGGGACAAGACAAATATGAATCTATATAATATATGTTTTGAAAGTTCTTTCAATGCAGTATCAAGAAATTGTATACTCATTACATAACAGTTTCAAAAATTGATGAAGGGGGCATATCTTTTCAAAAAAAAGATTCAAGATGACATGAGCATAATTGAAGAAATTCTCTGGAATTTGGGCTGAGAAGTTCATGAAACTGAATCAAATAATATACATATAAATGTGTATGATATTACTACAAAATAGAAAAGTAAATACTCACAAGTTTGTTTGTTTTTTTTTAATTTTTTTAACAAAATTTAATTTTATTTTGGACAATAAGCCTGCTCTAATATTCACCTCTAAAGTCAAAATATGAAAAAAATTAATATTTCAAAGAACTTATGTATACAGTTTTTCAATTTTTACAAATTTCCAAATTACTTTAAAAAATTCATTCTGGGCGGAATGCATACCTGTTCAGAAAAACAATTAACAAAAGGGTTAAAGAGGGTTTTAGATTCATTTATTACTGAAGAGTATTTATTATATAAAGAATAATTGCAATAAAATATATGCACACGAAAAATAATTTTTCAAAGATTTTATTGAAAAAAACTACATAGAGTAGTATGTTTTCTTAGGACATTTAATAAAATGTCCTAAGAAAACAATGTTCTAAATGCATCAGTTGATAAGATTATTTTATAAAATTATGCAAAAAGTGTTTCAGCTGTTAATTTTCTCCAAAGTTTTCTAAAATGTTTAATGGTCACTTTCAATTACAAGTTCAAGGGCATTCATAATTCATATCATCTGAACGTCAGAACTGTGGAAAATATAATGTATATGTTTGCATGTGCGAATGAACTTTTTACAAAAATGTTTAATATTCTTTTTGTTGCCAAATATTAGCATTCTGATTTCTAATATTTTCCAGCTGTGATATGAATCATCAGCCCATACACTTTTGCATAAATAATTCCACTGCTAGTGCTACTGACTGGTACAAATTCTCATAACATCTAGCTTATTTATGCATTTCTTTAATAGTTTATACTGTACTGCCACAATTATTTTTTTATTTTTTTTACCAAGACCCTATGGTATCTGTGTTAAATGCATACTACACAGTGGAACAGCAGCAGCAGCAAAACATTATAGGGTGAAACCTTGATGTTACATTTCTGAATGGATTAAAAAAAAACAATGTAAAAATTATGAAATAATTCTATTCCAAAAAGTTAAAATAATTTGTATTTATTTATTACACAAGAGCAATAAAAATTTTCACTACACGGCAGTTTGCATTTTTGTCTGCACATACATTTACAGACTGGTTTACATGTTCTGTGGTGTGAAAAACCTGGAATGCCTAAAGAAGAAACCACTACTGGGGGAGGACAGCTAACTACATCCTCAAGTGAAAAAGATTAAGAAGGATCAGAACTCAAATTCTGCAGTATATCTTTTAAATTTAATGTAATTTGAATTAAAAATTGGGAAAATAACCATTTTGCTCTGTGATAATGAAAGCAGAGGAATATAATCTGAACATCAGGTTACTCATGTGATCACATGAAGAAAACAAGCACCACAAACTGTACCTTAATCATCATCAGACGAACTAGAGTAATCTGACTTAACTAGAATTTATTTGTATAATCACAAATCATTGAAGTGACTGATAATCTAAGATATATTGATACTACAGATATTTTTCCACTAGAATGCAGCCTTGAAAATACAGAGAGCGTGTGCCACTGCACTCGCGCTCCTGACCACTCGACTATGCAAGGTACTGCATATGGGTAGCAGTAATCTCAGAATAACATACCAATTGGGTAATACCACACTCAAGTTGGCGGAAAATTAAAAAATATCTAGGGGTAATTGTATAGGCTGACACGAAATTCATGAGTAGTTGTTGTTATTTGGTTTTTTAGGAGCATTAGCAACTAAGGCCATATTACTCTGGGGATATGCAGTGGTCATTTCCGTATTTGGTGGTCATGGGCTCGAACCCCAGTCTAGTCAAGAAGCATGTGCTATGCACTGCTGCTCCTGCCTACCTGGCTACGAAGGCGCCAAAATTCATGAATGTAGACAGGCTACTAGGGCAACTCATGGGGTTCTATCAATAACATATATAATAAATCTGCCAAAAGGGACAAGGAGGTGATTATTAGCATTAGCAGAGGCATATGATGCAAGAAAGCAAGCTTATATAGCATCAGCCAAAAAAAAAAAAAAGAAGGCAAATTTCTGCACATTTATTCTACAACTGTCTTTCCTCAATTTGAATTATGTCCCATCAGGTGACTAATCTGGGCAAGAGGAAGAATCCCATCAGCATTGAGCTTTCTCAAACCATTCAAGGCCTTATACACCTCAATCAGATCACCTTGCAGTTGCCTAGTCTCTAGACACAGTAATTTGCAAAACTTAAGCCTTTCTTTGTAAGAGCAACCCTTTGTTCCATTCACTAATCCCACTGCCCTTCTCTGTACTCGTTCCAGCAGCTCTACATCCTTCCTAAAATGAGGCCTCCAAACCTGTATACAGTACTCAAGGTGTGGCCTGAAAATTTCCATATACAAGGGGATAATAATCTCCTTGTATACAGCAATTCCTGCATAGAAAAATTCCTATATATTATTGGCAAGACACCATGAGCTGCTCTTGTAGACTTGTCTGCACTGCTCAGAAAACTTCACATCTGACTGCAAAATTAACCCATTCCCCAATATTTCAAAATTGTTCATATTAAAAGAGTAGGAACAATTATAGGCATGTTTTGCAATCTATGATTTCCTAGTATTTCCCTTTGCTACATGTTTACAATGTTCTTCCACCCTCATGTCAAATAACCTTCCTGTCTCCCAGATGTAAACTTTCCCACATCTACACACGCTTTTGTAAATAATGTGCCTGCATCGCATCAAGGAAATTGTGTCTCTCAGAAAATAACCTGTTTTGTTTATTGATTCGAAAACCACATCTAAACCCATATATTTTGCATATTCTCATGGTTTTTCTCTCCTATTCTTTTTATGTAAGGAATGTGATGGCTTTTTAAATTTGTCCTTGTTCTGTATGTTTATTATTATGAAACATGTTTGCAAAATTTTTATAATATCTGCATGTTTCTGTCACTATTCCATGTTGAAACCCACTGTTATAAAGTGTTAAGGTAATATTTTAAGTTCCTCATCTAATTTTTCTTGATCACAAATTCTTAATGCTCCTACACATTGTCTTGATAATACTATTTTTGATATTTATCAAATGTGGACTTGAAATTAACATCTGAAGTGGAACATGCCATCCGAATAACAAAGCCAGGCAAGGCCTGTGGACCTGATCAGATTCATGTGGAACTGCTGAAACAACTAGACTACAGCAACATCCAACAACTAACGAAATGGTTCAATCAAATCTACAACAACAACGACATTCCATCCGAATGGCTCCAATCCATCTTTGTGGCCCTACCAAAAAAGGCTACCAGCCGGAAATGCGAAGACTTCAGGCTGATCAGTCTAATGAGCCAGGTGCTAAAAGTCTTCCTCAAGGTGATTCAGCAAAGGATAAGATGTAAGTGCGAAAGTGCACTAGGAAACACACAGTTCGGATTCTGCAGGGGACTAGGCACCAGAGAAGCAATTTTCTGTTTACAAATATTGCTACAAAGGTGCTATGAACATCAAAAAGACGTGTATATATGTTTTATTGACTACGAGAAAGCCTTCGATTCAGTAGACCACGACCGCCTAATTGACCGACTGAGAAAACTTGGGCTTGAAAACAATGATATCAAGTTTATTACAACTCTCTACTGGAATCAAACAGCCCGGCTTCGCTATGACAACGATCTGACAGACCCAATTCCAATAAAAAAAGGCGTCCGGCAAGGCTGTCCATTATCTCCCATTCTTTTTAACATCTATTCGGAAATGATCTTCGACCAAACACTGGCTGACAAGAACATCGGCATAAAAGTTAATGGACACTACATCAATAACTTAAGATATGCCGATGACACAGCACTAATAGCGGATTCAGAACAAGATTTACAGACCATCTTGAACGAAGTGGACATAGAAAGCCAAGCATGGGGGCTACGAATCAACAAAAAGAAAACAAAGGTGATGAAGGTCAGCAGGACTGCAAGCAAAATCACGATCAAACTAAACAACGAAAAATTAGAGCAAATACACCGCTTCAAGTATCTCGGAGTGCTCATTGATGACCAGCTGAACCATGAGGCCGAAATCAAAAGCAGAATTGAACAAGCCAGGCAGGCATTCACCAAATGGAGAACCCTAATCACCGACAGAAGCTTGAACATCGTGCTCAAATTACGCACATTGAAATGCTACATCTGGCCAATACTGCTCTACGGTGTAGAAACCTGGACTCTAACATCAGCCACTACAAAAAAGCTCCAGGCCTTCGAAATGTGGCTCTACCGAAGAATGCTGAAAATTCCGTGGACAGCCAAGATAACCAACGCACAGGTCCTGCAGGACATGCACACGGAACGGGACCTGCTCAAAACCATCATCAGCAGGAAATGCAAATACCTAGGTCACATCGCTAGGAACCAACAAAAATATCACCTACTACCACTCATCCTGGAGGGAAAGATCGAAGGCAAGAAACGCCCAGGCAGACCGAAAATGGCATGGCTAGATAACATCAACACCTGGCTTCACATGACAACAGCACAAATTCTACACGCAGCGCTAGACAGAGAACAATATCAAAACGAAGTCGCAAACGCCATTCGGCAGCATTAAAGAAGAAGAAGAAGAAGAAGACTTGAAATTAAAAAAAAATTTCTGAAGTCCATCTTTTTCTATACACCTGAGTGATAATTGAATTTTGTTCTCTTTCTGCACAAGACATCTAAAAATGGTACTTTCCCATCCTCTTCTTGTTCCATTTTGAATTTAATAGTTCCATGTTCTCACAGTATTCCTATGTCAAAGAAATGCTGTTTGCATATCTAATCCCCATTGAGGATCTTAAAGTGACAAAAACAATAGCTCTCTCTCTCTCTCTCTCTCTCTCTCTCTCTCTCTCTCTTCAAAATTCTTCTATGTATTAGTGTTATTCACACAAGGTATAACAGAGATTATTTTGAAAGTATGTATATAAATTAGTAACGGATTGAGAAAATCTGAAAGAAATAAGCATTTAAAATATTTAAGCAAACTACAGAGAACAAGTAAATATAAAATAACGTTTAAAAATGTGAAAAATATACACACAAATTACATATTGTCATACACCTACAATCTAGGTGACTTTCTTGTGGGTCAATCAACAAGACTGAAAGGAAAAGAAATATGTAGATCTTCTGTTTCTGTAATAAACAATATGCAGTATGGCTTTCTAGGAGTGAATTATACTAAAAATTAATTGATCTAATTTTAAGAAATAGATATGGGTATTAAAATTTTTATAAATTTTAAATGTAACACATAGCATTGATTACTGATGACCCAACAGAGAACAAAATGAAAATTATAACTAAACTTATCACGGTCCAAGTAAAGAACCGTGTGTAGCCCACAGCCACTAAGAGAATGGAATGTGGGGGCCAATATACACTAGAGACTTCAGAAAATTTGGAAAAGTGGTAAAATGTGTGATATTTTTCTTGAATATATCCCAATATTGATGTATTAAATTCAGGCATAATGAGACAACAATAGTACAGTGATAAAATAGCTGATGCAGTAGGGAAAAAAAAAAATCATCTAAACTTCATAAAGGCAAAAAGATAAAGATTCTCCTTTATCCTCATCACAGCATGCCCTAATAATTTTGGAGAAATAAAGATGATAAATTTTCATATAGTTATAAGTGGAAGCTAAAATACTTGATTGCTCAATCCTATAGGAATGGGCAAGCAACGTGAGCTTACCTGACTGACTTACTGACACACACACACACACTCTCTCTCTCTCTCTCTCTCTCTCTCTCTCTCTCTCTCTCTCTCTCTCTCTCTCTCTCCTGGCTGTCTCTAGACTTATCTGATTAAACAGATAATGAGGGTAGAAATATTTATACAAGAGCCCTTTTGTAATAAATGTCACCATAACTACATAAAAGTGACAATTCAACAATAATATATGCCATGTTGATAAAGTTCTTTTCGTACTTTGAAAACTTTCAGCAAGTAAACTGAGTTCTCCCCCCCCCCCATTCCGTTCTGGGTGGACAATAACGTTTCAGGTTCTATCCATTTATAAAAAATGTATCATCATTAGAAGTGCAAGTTAAACTTTTTAACAACGAATTTATTATTTTTTTTTAATTAAGATGTGTAGTTTAAATATAAAATGATGTTGCTGATACAAAAATTAAAACTTTATTCAAAAAATTTATATTTCACTGTAAAACTATGCAGCAGGAACAAATTTCACATCTCTGTACAACATTGGCACTTAAAATTCCAAAATAACTTACACATGAAAACATATTCATTGTTGTAAAAAACACGTCACTACATATTCAAATATACAATAAAATAAATTCTTGGGATGACTTAAAAAGCAACTGTTATTAAATATTTCTTCATGGTGCAAAAAAGATTCATGTGATCAGTGATATTTAATGGTGTCAGTTTTACTTAAATCAAGAACAGTACTTGAAGAAAAATCCTAACAGCCATTAAAAATAAAGTATTAAAAAAAATATTTTAAATATTGTATTGAATCACAAGCTATCACATTTTATTCCCTGGCAATGAAGAAACCCCATTTATCAAAGCAATACTGTACAAAAAAGTGGACATTTCAGCAAAGGTTCTGTCGCTGACTATTATCAATTGGAATGTCATGCTGTAATCTGAAGAGCTACTATTTAGTACAAGAATGTCTCTCAAGAATCTATGTTGTTATACAAATGTTTATCACTAGCACCAAAAACTAGGTTTCAATTTTATGTACATCTCTGACTAGACCATTGGGCCTGCTATGCCCATTTGATGTTTTAAATGATAGAGGAAGCCTCCTTGATTCAAAAAGTGTTTCTGATTCTGAGTCCGATGTCATTAAACTGCTCTTCTGTGATTTACCTACAAAATAAACAGCATCTAAAGTAAATATAATTTATATAATTTTTTTCATAAAAAAAAAGGTTCTATATATATATATATATATATATATATATATATATACACATATATAAAAAATTATTTTTAATGTTATGTGTAAATCTTTAATTTAACTTATGCTAATAATGAAAATACCGTGTACCCTGGGAGCGATGTATGTTGAATAAAGGGGGAAGAACGGAAAAGAAAAGTGTAACGTTATAAACAAAGTGCAAATTTTGAAAAAATGCAAAATTTGAAAAGAACGACCAAGGTAGAAATAGCAGATTTTTGAAAAGAACGACCAAAGTAGAAATAGCATTGCAATATCTTTCATAATTTCTGTGTCTTCTTCAGAGGTCATCCACCTAAATTATGAAAAAGAACAGCAATACTCTTACTTCTGTAAGTATTGCTGTTCTTTTTCATAATTTAGGTGGATGACCTCTGAAGAAGACACAGAAATTATGAAAGATACTGCAATGCTATTTCTACTTTGGTTGTTCTTTTCAAAAATCTGCTATTTCTACCTTGGTCGTTCTTTTCAAATTTTGCATTTTTTCAAAATTCGCACTTTGTTTATAACGTTACACTTTTCTTTTCCGTTCTTCCCCCTTTATTCAACATACATCGCTCCCAGGGTACACGGTATTTTCATTATTAGCATAAGTTAAATTAAATATTTACACATAACATTAAAAATAATTTTTTATATACATTATGGTTGTAGGGTACCTTTGCTCTTGCAGTGTCCCTGATCCATAATTCATATTATCGATATTTCATTTTATCTCTATTCAAATTCAAATCCATTTTCTTTCTTAATTTTAATTTTTTATTCATAATTATATATATATATATATATCAATGAAGGATACACCTTGAACAATGGCAAACTTAATATATTAAAATATATGAGTTCAGAGTTTTACATATGGCATTTGGACATTTGATTGACAGGCATTTGGAGGGAATGGTGTGATTTTTTTTTTTTTTTTTTTGGCTGATGCTGCATAAGCTCATGCAGCATCTGCTGTGTGATGCAAGAAAGAAGTGTCTTTCTTGCATCACATGCCACTACTACTACTATATGATATATAATGCCATTCCAACTTAGACTTGCAAACGTAAGTGGTTGATCTATCATATAGTAAAGACATATTTTATATGCAACCTTTATGAAGAGGTGTGGGGTTTATAATTTTCTCAGTTCAGAAGTAAAATGAAATTGGGTATTACTTTCAATTCAAACATAACAACGTCTGATCAAAGTTATTAAATTAATTAGTTAGTGTGCTACTTAGATTAGCAAAATACTCAGGTCATAATAAAAATATTGAAAAACCAAATGATCTCAGTGCAAGGCCAACTGCTACACCAAGGGCTGAAAACCTTTAATAACAAAATGTCTCATGATTTATCCAATCTTTTTACTAGTTTATTGCCGACCGGGCTAGCCTGGTAGGTAAAGTGCTTGCCTGGCAACACAAAGGTCTTGGGTTCGATTCCCGCCTCGGGCTTGGATCACAGTAAAATGCAAAAACTTTGGTAGGTGCAATATGGCCATAGAAGCTGATGCGCCAACAACTAACAAAAAAAAAAAAAAAAAAACTAGTTTATCTCTAAATTAAATAAAATACTGATTGTATAATTATATTTTTTTATTATATAAAAAAAACAGCTTCTGTAAGTAATATATATATATATATTTTTTTTTTGTTAACACAGGACTAAACGAAAAACTAACATAAAAATATAAAGCAATATTTATCTGAGGAATAGACAAACAGAATTTTGTGAATATTTTATTCTAGGAAGAAATATTTCATTAAACAAAACTGTTGGTTTTAAGGACAGAATTTCATTCAAATGTTATAATTTTCTAAAGAAAACAAATGGGCCATTGTGTATTTATTTTAAGACTATAAGCAGGTCGTGTAAGCTATTACGTATTTGGAAAGCCTACTATTGACTTAATAAGACAAGCGTGACTTTCACTTGAAGAATCATGCTTCATCTCATCCAAACATGCTCAAAAGTATTGAAGGGACTATGAAGCTGTTTTTTCTAAATTTTAGAAGTCTTAAATTCAAAGTGCCATCTTGATGAAGGTTGCAAATCATTCTCAAAGGAATAATCATCACAAACAGTTTCAAAAGAAGTTGCTTGTTCAGCTAGTAGGAGATGTCCATTCTTTCAAGAAAAAGGCTATCAAGTTTAGATGCAGAAGACTGAATGTCCATCCTCATTTTGTGATGACAGAGGAGAATTCAAATAAGAAATACTAAGCAGCATTTAGTGATAGAAATGTTAAAAGTGGGAGAAAATAAAGAGTTTGGTTTCAAAATACTGGTTTTCAGGAGCACGAGACATGCTTTTATATCCCTTGTTTTTATATCACATTATGTGTTGTTTTAGCAAGAGTAAAAATGCCAGTTTACTTAATTCATTCAAAGTCTTAAACACCTCAAAGAGATCTGCACCTAGCCTCCAGATGCTGCAATTTGCAAAACTGGTCTTTTTTGCTAAGGGTAACCTTTTGTTGCCCTCACTAACCTCGTTGCTCTTCTCTGCACTCATTCCACCAACAGCTCCACATTGTTGCTAAAATGAAGTTTCCAGACCTGTATTTACTACTTCAGATGTGACCTTACTATTGCTTTATACAGTGGAATAATTACCTCCTTATCACTACATATCATTGACAAAACCCAATGAGTTGTCCTGGCAGCACATCTGCACTGCTCAGAGAACTTCATGCCTGACTGAACAATTACCCCCCCCCCTTTTCTTTTCCATTCTCCATTATACTGAGTGAAATACTATGCAGTTGGATTACTGCTATCCATATGTTGCACTTTGCATTTGTCAATTTTAAACTGAAATTGCCACCTCTCAAGCCTATCTGCCTAATTACCTCCTAATGTATCCTAATTACTGTTATTAACTACCCTGTCAACTTCCATATCATCTGCAATCTTAGTCATTAAGCCTGATATGCCTTCATTAATATCATTAATAAATGCAGAAAACAACAATATCTCAACTGAACTGATGAGGACTCCACTAAAAACATTAGTCCAAGAAGAGCAGTGCCCACTGATAAGCACTCTGTCTTCTTCCACTCTGTCAATCCTATATCCATAACATTAGCTTGCCTCTGATGCCATACTGCTCAAAGTTGTAAAGAAATCTTTCATGTGGAACAGTATCAAAACTAAGTATATGATGTCAAAATTACTTTTTTGCATCCAGTTCCTTTGCTACTGTGTCATAGTATACAATCAGAATGGTCAGACAAAATTGTCCCCTAAAAAAATCCATGCTGTGATTACCATATAACTGCATTCTTGTCTCCATTACTCCTTTAACAGTGGTTCCATTATTTTCCCTAAAACCGAGGTCAAGCTTACAGGTCTGTAATTAATCACTTCACCCTATGATTCTCCTTTGTGAATTCAAGACATATGCACATCTGCAATCTACAGGGACCACTCCTGAATCCAAGGATGCTCTTATAATTACGGCGAATGCTTATCTATTTTGCTGCTTCTTTAACATAATTGGATAGATCCTATCCAAGGTGCTTTATTTACCTTTAGATTCAACAATTTCTCTTCCATTTTATTCTCAGTTATCACAAAATCATTTACCTCCCAGTCACAACTTGGTGTACTTCTGCTATTCTCATTCCTAAAAACTTCTTTGCAAGTGAATAGACATGCAATATATTTATTTATTGCTTGTAAATAACCTGGAACAGGATCATCAATTGTTATGCTATTCATATCTAGTGGGCTAATGTATTTCACCCCTTTTCTTCTAGCATTAACATAAGCAAAGAATTCTTTAATATTTTTCTGTGTGTTTCTTGACAATGACTCATAGTGCAATCATAGTGACTTGATTGCAGACTAGTGTGTACTTTCTGAGGGTTTCAATATTCTCTGCTAATTTATAATCAGTCCAGCATTTTTTTTCTAGGACTAGTAGGATGGGATTAGTGGCACTAGTCCCATCAGTTCATCTGACATCCATTTAGGTCTAAACCTTGAACCTTGAATAATATCTTTTAGTTGGTATAAAAAGCTTATTAGCTTCTATGATTCCCTCTACAAATACTTCCTATGCAGTTTATAACACCAGCAGTTGGTCTCACTGAAGGGAATTTAAAAACTGTATATGGCCACTGTAGTTGCCTTTACAAAAGTAAAATCCATCCCTTTTACCATTCACTGTAATGATATTTTAAGTAGATCCCACAGAATTATATAATACTTACTTCTAGCTAATAGCTTAATACTCTCCTTTTCTTTATCACTGAATTCTTCCAGAAGCGTATATCTGTGTCGTTTCCTTGGCTTATGTAGCCTCATTCTAAAATGAATAAGGCAAATTAGTTCTGCAAGTTCAAAAAGAAAAAGTCAATTTGCAAATATAATTTTTATTGACAGTAGCATGATTTTATGAAGGTAAATGGCCACCGCTGGGGTTTAAAAAAAAAAAAAACTGAACAAACTGGTAAAGTTTATGATTCAACACATTGAAATAAATAACAGCATGCTTCTCTTAAGAAATCTGTTCTCTAACTTTAGAAATTACATGTTATTTATGAGTCAATCTAAAATTAACATTATCACTTTTGATTTGACAGCAACACCACAAAAGTTGAATCTGCTATTAGTTTAAAAAATCCAAGGTACCGTCTTAACTCTCTCAGGACTTATTGGTCCCACATCAGAGGGATCAGTAAGTCCTGAGTAGCCAAGCAGTATGTGCAAGGGAAAACTTGTCAAACAATTAATAAATACATGTATTATATTTAATCTCTAATACTGGGGTTGTGTTAGCCCTCCATAGCAAATTAGTAAAGGCCAGGAGGATTATATTTCAGTGCAGGTACTGAAATTAAATAGTACTATTCTTCTGTGTTCTTTTCTACAGTAAGCATTAAAAGTCCATTACATTTACTAGGGAGTTTAAATCCTACCAACCACCAAAAAAACTAGAGATGATGAAAATGTCCTCTTACTTTTCATAATTTTGATAGGCCAAGATAGCTGATGCTAATTTATAATTTCAAAGTTGAAAATTACACATACTTTATGAAATGCAATAAACCACATTTTAAAGTTATTTGTTTTAGTTATAGGTTCTAAAAGTAAAGTAGAGAATTAATAATTCAAACTAATTGGGACTGAGGGGTGGTTCAGACTTCTGATTTGTTTGGATTTTCGAACTTATCAAAAATACAGTTCTGGAGACTAAAAAAAAAAAGGTTTAGTAAGTGTAGGAATAAAAACACTAAGCTGTACTTACATATTTTTATTCATAGGTAACAAAACAAATTACTTATTTTTTGCTGCACCATTTTCAAACTTCATTTCTTTGTTGCTAGATCTCTCACTGTTTTCAGCAAGAGTAGTTGAGTTGGACAGTATTCAGCTTGTTGCTCATACCTAGCCGTCATGAGTGTAAAAGACATAAGTTCGAGTCCCATCAAGGATGGGATGAATTTTTATGGGCCTTTTTCACAACGTGGCTAAGTTAGTCCATCTCAGGCGAGGGTAGCATGGTTTTTCTCCCTGAAATTTTGGATTTTTGCCCAGCAAACAGAGAATCGACAACAGAACACACAATTTACAGACAGTATACATGGAGCAATATGGCCTTAGTTGCTGATGCTCCCAGAACCCCAACTACAACAACAAACAGCATCTTCACGGGATGGGTCATTAGCTGTTCTCATAGTTTTTCTTTTTTTTGCATCATCATCTGAATAAAGTTTCGATGCAACTTTAAAATTTTTTCCTTGTTGTTTTTAATTTCCTTTATGGTTGACTTTCCAACCTCATAAAATCTTGCTAACAAAGGCCGGCTTTCTCCCTTTGAAAGTCTGTTTAAAATCTCAATCTTCGATTTAATTGTTAAAAATTTTTGCTTCCTTTTAAAGCTTCTGCTTTAGTATGGTAAAATAAAACTCTGTAAATGTTCAGAATCTCTTCATTCCTATATCTAAACTTTGTAAACATTTTACTCCGTACTTCACTTGCACGTATCATTTTAGTTGCAATTTCTGCATGCCATGTTCTTTGCCATTGATTGACACTATCTTTTTTTAAGGTTTTAGATTTTACAACCCAAAAAGGTGCCTCCGTAGCCAGGTGGGAAGGAGCAGCAGTGCGTAGCACACGCTTCTTGATTAGACCAGGGTTCGCGCCCATCACCGCCAAATACGGAGGTGCGGAAAGGTCAGGGAATGACCGGAGCAATATGGCCTTAGTTGCTAATGCTCCTAAAACCAACCAAACCTTAAACCTTAAAACAACCCAAAAAAAAAAAAAAAAAAGTCAGTGAACAGAAATATCAGATTACAAAGTGTTATATTTAGTTAGTACTGTATGTATATTAATTCAGCTATGTACGTAAATGTAAATTTATTTTTATTTTGCTAACCTGTGGATAATATTCTTCTGATTTTCACATATCACTTAATTTTGTTAATTGGCAAGGTAAAATAAAAGTATAAATTTGTGGTTTATATCTTCATTTTTATAGCCTCTGGATAATATTCCTCTGATTTTTGCTTATTACAATTGCCATTTAATAGAATCAAAATTCAATTCGCAAATGTGATCACAATAACCAGTGCTCGCTGCAATTATCTTATGGCACCAGCATAAAAAAAATAATAATAAATGCTGGCCCATTCAGATGATTGACATTCAGATTTTTGACGCCCTACTGTACTTAAATCTTTTTTTTTTTTTTTTTTTTTTGTTTGTTTGTTTGTTTTACATTGTGTACAGTATTGGCTAATGAAAATTTCTGCAAGCTGGGATCTGTTTTCATTACATGTGAGAGAGAGAGAGAGAGAAGAAAAACCCTGGGGAAAGACAAAAAATATATATACACAGTATTTTAAGATTAAATACGCAAGACATAATATGATATGGATTTAAATTAACTATATAATATCGGTGTAGATACACCATAGTTACACTATGTATGTAGCTAAATTTATGGGTAAACTGCGGCATATCTACACCAATATTATATAGTTAATTTAAACCCATATATTATGCCTTGCACATTTAATCTTCAAATATTGTGTTATTCTGTACACCATTTGGCATCTCTCAATGTGGAACAACTTCGCAACTGTGATGGCATGTTTGCATTATCAGGGTACTTGCCCACCCACTGGTAATGAAGCCAACTAGTTTTGACACAGCCATTTGGGTGGTGGTGCCCACTGAGAATAAATAACAGTAGTCACCTCTACTAGAGGAGTGTTATTTATTCAAATTAATTATTGCAAAGCTGGTATCCGTTTGTGAAGGCAGCCACAATATGAGATAAAATTAAATGATGCCTTTACACTATGTAGGTAGTTAAATTTATGGGTAAACTATGGTGTATCTACACCGATATTATATAATATATTTTTAAATAGTATGAACTTCTCTTATTATTTTCTAAATAAAATATTTTTAACAGAATTTTATGAGATTATTGTAATTTTTTAATACAGTAAATCTTTATTTTTAAAATTACCATAATTGTATAACATGCAAAAATTTATTCTGAATACATAACCTTTCTTCATCTAGGGTTATGATATGGAAGCCAACCGGGCTAGCCAGGTGGGTAAAGTGCCTGCCTGGCAACCCAAAGGACACGGGTTCGAATTCCGCCTCAGGCTTGGATCAGAGTAAAATGCAAAAACTTTGGAAGGTGCATTATGGCCACAGAAGCTGATGCACCAACGACTAACACAAAAAAATAATAATAATATGGAATGCTATATGTAGTAGCCATTTTCACTTGATCTCAGGAAATCTGTAGGAAGTGTGTTTCATAGGAAACACACTTCTTACAGAAGTTTTGGCTATGAAATGTTCTATATTTAATAGCTAAAACAGATGACTCAAGCATTTTACTGAGCATGAATGGGTCTCAAACATGCTCATTTACACAATGTTAGGAAGAATAAGGATACACAAAACAATTTGAGATTATTTTGTATCTGAAGTTTATCACATTCTTCCATGAATCAGAAGTTTATCACATTCTTCCACTTGTCTCCATTCACAGCGCTGTTCACGAGATGTTATTCCGGAAATGACGTATTCCCAATACACTCTTGATACTGTCGAATGGGGATAGTGCAATTTCTGTACCGCCTCCGCAACAGAGTGACTCATGCGTCCGGCACCCACTATCATCCCTCTTTCAAAGTCGGTTAACTCATGACGTTCATCCCTACTGACATCAAATTACTATCTTAGTGAATGCAGCAAACCTATATACCTGCCAAGCGGTGGGTTCATCCACTAGCAAGAGGGGTGACAGTGCACATTGCCCAGGAATCAGGTATCTCACGAATTCTGTCCTTTCAGTGTACATAGCTAATGTTAGTTGTCCCCTGCATAACTCAGATCAAAACTTGGTGATGGTCTCTTCTCCAACAGAGACCATTTCTTGTGGCCATTCTCAGCCTTGCATTGTTTGCAATTACAAAATAGGATAATCTGCATTATTTCTATCTCTTTTCCTTGGTTGAATTGCTGTTTTAAACCTTTTAATTCTAATGTCTGTTCAGATTCATGTGAGTGAAATTATTCTTGTGGGGATGAAATCCTTTAGTTCTCATTCTACTTGAAAATCTCATCTTTTATCTAAACCTTGTTTTCCCAGTAAATATTCAAGGTAAGTAATGCAGCACACTGAAATTGGCTTGTATCCAAATCTTCAGTTTCATTTTCTGTCTATACTAAAGCTATAAAAAGTTGAAAAACAATTATTAATCTATCCAAACTCGATTTAAACAGGCTAAGAGTTGAAAACTTCTTGTTCAAATGGTAGCCAAGCCTCCTGGTCTCTGGGTGAAGCCAGTAGATACAACTTTTGTTCATCTATACTTCCACCTCAGTTACAACCTGATGGTAATTCTATTGCATTCTAGATAAAGCTGATTATTGAAATCCTACATTTCTTCTAACTCTAGTATCAATGCCCATGGTAACTCACCTCCTACCATACCAAACACAATCTGCTTAATGCCTCACATGGCTTTCAAACAGAAGAATGCTGCAAAATCTTGATGGCAAGAAAGCTCCAATTCCTAATAGCACTTTTACACTTATTCTCAAAATCTGAATTTGCTCCTGTTTTGTGCTGCTATTTACACTTTCTTATTGCACTGGTATTTTTCCTTGTGCATGGAAATTTGCTCATAATCATCCCGAAAGGGTGACAAATCCCACCCTTACAATTATCACTGAATTGCATTTACCTCCACTCTTTACAAAGTAATGGAGAAATCCATCAACTGCTAACTCAAACTATTTGAAAACTTTCCATCTGATTAATGATCGTCAATATTTATTTACTTACTGGCAATACATTACCTTATGTTACTCATCTTTGGACATTACATGAAAAAAATTATTTAAACTCAAGCAGTTGCTCTTGGCAATTCCAAAGCTTATGACTGCTTGGTATAAAGGACTTCTAAACAAACCTTCTTTCTTATGGATTGCCATCTATTTTTTGCAACTGGGTAGCCAGTTCTCTTCCCCACCCCCTGACTGCTCATGCTATAGTTAGTGGTAAATGGCACTCTTTCTTTCTAACTTTTCAACTAATGCTGGCATTCTCCTAAGATTCAGTTCTTTTATTCTTGTATATGACTATCTTCCAGTGACTGTAAATCCTATACAAAGTGTTGCTGATGATGGCATTCTACATTCCACCACAATCCCTGAACAAAAACCTCCAACTTTAATATCCACCATCAGTTCCTAAAATGCTCATCTCCCAATAATTCTTAAATGTAGAAAAGAAAACTTGGTTACTTTCAAACCTTCTAAAACTTAGTCGTGTCTTATTTCCCACAAAAAAATCTTCTACTTTAATATCAATCATTGATGCCACTCAAATTTTCCGACAAGATCACATTATCTATATT
This sequence comes from Mastigoproctus giganteus, assembly GCF_048544385.1. NCBI lineage: Eukaryota > Metazoa > Arthropoda > Arachnida > Uropygi > Thelyphonidae > Mastigoproctus > Mastigoproctus giganteus. The sequence continues at coordinate 88,395,642 of NC_143586.1, read as the reverse complement.
GGGATTTATCCTGACTTCTGCTCCTACTGGCATAAGCACTTCACAAATAACATAAAAAATACTGGGGTTCTCTTTTTTGCATTTGGTATTACTTTCCTTCTAAACAGCTACTGAATCTATGCAAATCCAAAAAACGTTATACACTGTAGAACATTTTTATATTCCATATAGTACTATGTGATATAAGTACAAGACAGTATCAAAACTGTCTTTTGCTATGTGTATGTGTGTGTGTGTGTGTGTGTGTGTGTGCGCGCGCGCACATGTGGATTCTTTTTTTTTTTTTAAGGAATTAAATTGTTTTTTGCTAGACTCACACTTCATAGTGAAAATTACCCATTCATATTTCGAGAACTTTTTGTTTTCCTATCAGAAAAAGTACTACTTTTTTCTGGTAGAATATGAATTACTATTTGAAAACTGTTATAATGCATGCCATACACAAAACTGGCATCTCTATTATTCCTGCTTGCTGAATTATATGGTTTCGGCTTTTTGTGACCCCCACTGAAAGTGGGGGTTACATCTTAGCCAAAGGCTGATCACAACATGAGATATTCGTATAAGTGTATTACGCTCCAGGACATTTGATTTTAACCCTAAAACAAAAGAAAAAAAATCTATAAACAGTAATCCTATCATGCTATAAAATGCAAGATAGAATATTAATATCAACAACAAACAAATAAATTTGTTTCAGATTGTAGTCAAACTAATGAAACAAACTGTTGCTGCTAATGATCATTACATTCAAATACTTTTAGGAGAATGACATATATGTTATACTAAACACAACATAACACAAACAATGTATAAAATGCAGCTTACCTTGTGCAGCAACATGCAATGCCCCAAATACTTCCAGCCAACGAAGTAATCACAATGAAGGAAACAATGATAACATACAAAATGCTCCAGTCTGAAAATAGTTAAAATGTTAAAAACAAATAAAAGATGATTGAATATTAAAAGATTTAGCACCCTTGATTAATAATGCAGGATGAATAAAAAAAACTTTACTGCTATATAAAAAAAGAGTTTGACAGTATGAACCAGAGCTGTAATGCGCAATATGTTCTACATTGATATCAATATTTGTAAATAATAAGAGAAGTTTACCTCAATATAATACGTAGAACACTTCCACATGATACTCTCCAGCAATTAAAATGAAAAAAATCGCAAATCTTACATTACAGTAAATTATAAAAAATAATTAAAACTCAATTGAATACAATTAAAAGATTAAAAAACAATTGAACACAATTAGAAATCAAATGAACACAATTAGATATCAAATGAACACAATTAGAAATCAAATGAATGCAATTAAAAATTAAATTAATTTAACAAAAAAAATTGCAAAAAATGATTTTCTTTCCTGAAGCTGACAATGCTTTTCGACTGTATGTCGTGATCACAGGAACGAAAATTACCAAATATGGGTAAGCATGACACTTAAATGGGGATTGTTTGTCTTCATGCATGCACGCAAAAGCCCACAAATCAGAGATTAGAAATGGCCAGCGAACATTAACAGAATTCTCATGTGATTTAATTTTGACAGTTTCTGCAATTAATAGTCTGGTATAATTCCGCTGGACACTAAGTATTTTGACCTTGTTAAATAAAAAAGTATGTTTTTCGTTGATGGCACGAAAGGCTAATTCTGATGCTGCTGAACAAGAAGCACAAACTGAGGCCGTGTGTTGATTTACACGAAAATTCAGAGGAAAATGCATAGAACCTTGGTACAACGAGTTGCAATCCCTACAAGAAATGTTGTATACCAGGTCATTTATTTGTGTTGCAAACAAGGAAAGGACCGAGCATTTTTTCAGTATAGTGTGCAGTTTCTGTATTGGCCTGGCCACTATTAAATTCGGTATCTTTAAAAAATCTGTTAAGCTGTTTGTGCCACTGTTCAACATATGGGACAGAAATAAAGTATTTTTTATCCTATCCCTGGCTTGTACCCTAATTCAGTTTATTGTAGCAAGGGGATAACCCCTGTTTAAGAATCTGCTGGTTAATATTGAGCCCAAAACTCTGAACCCAAAGCAGATTCCGTCGTTTAATATTTATAGGCATTTAGAAATTGATTAAAGATAATAGATCTCTTGTAGGAGAACAGGTGATAGCTGTTAAACTGGATTTTATTTGAGTCCCGAGTAAGCGTGAAATTTAGAAAATTTAATGACTTTGTATCCGTACCCTCCCTTTCCAATGTAAATTTGAGTCTAGAGTGAATATTATTAAATGAATGTAAAATGTCTTGGATAGTACTACTATCAGTAATAACTAGAACATCATCTAAATACTTTCCATAGTATGTGATATGGGGTAGAAAAGGCGTCAAATGTATACGCCAATCGTTGAGAGATGTATCTCTGATATTAAGCCGCTCAAGCTCAATCCCATCAACAAACCAAAAATTTGTTTGTATACTTTGTCTAATTAAGTGAGTTTAATTAAGTGAAAAATTTCTTTAATAGGAAGCGTTGTATAATTAATCGGTATAGAGTTATTATTTAACATATCCCATATAATATCTAACATGTAGTCAACATTTACATTCGTATACAACGAGGTAACATCTAGTGAGAATAAATCATCATTATCACCAAGTCTACAGTCCTTAAGATTATTAAATAGTGTATCATAGTTCTTAATCCCAAATTGTTTTTTTTTTCTTTTTTTTTTTTTTTTTTGGTAGTTGTTGCCGCATAGACTTCTGTGGCCATAATGCACCTCCCAAGGTTTTTGCAGTACTTTGATCCAAGCCCGAGGCGAGAATCAAACCTGCGACCTTTGGGTTGCCAGGCAGGCACTTAGCCCGGTCGGCCTCCCAAATTGTATCGCCTGTCTAAAGGGTTTTATAATGCTATATACATGTGTGGCCAAGGATGAAAATGCCAAGTTTCTGTAGGAAACAATAGGCTGAATAGGAAAGCCGGTCTTATGTAATTTTACCTGCTCGAAAAGTGCAGGAATATTGTATGTTTTGGCCTTCAATTCCTTTAACTGAGCCATATAGTAATGTAGTCGTTTTTTCGATACGTGGTTAACATTTTATTGTATTCATTGACCAAATTGGTAAATAGTGCATGGTCTACTTCAAGATAAGTGAAGGAATCTGAAACAACTGTATCTCCTTTATCTGCCCTCTGTAGATGTTATTAGATATTATTTGGGATATGTTAAATAATAACTCTATACCAATTAATTATACGAAGCTTCCCATTACACAAATTTTTCACTTATTAAACTCTTAGTTGAGGCCAACTATATCACCTTTCGAGACAAAGTATACAAACAAATTTTTGGTTTGCCAATAGGATTGAGCTTGAGCGGCTTAATATCGGAGAGCTATCTTTCAACGACTGAGCGTATAGATTTGACTCCTTTTCTACCCCGCATCACATACTATGAGAGGTATTTAGACGATGTTCTAGTTATTACTGTTAGTAGTACTATCCAAGACATTTTATATTCGTTTAATAATATCCACTCTAGACTCAAATTTACATTGGAAAGGGAGGGTATGGATACAAAGTCATTAAATTTTCTAAATTTCACGGTTACTCGGAACTCGAATAAAATCCAATTTAACATCTATCGAAAACCTAAAAACACAGGTATGCATCTGCATTATAACAGCTATCACCGTTGTCCTATAAGAGATCTATTATCTTTAATCAATTCTAAATGCCTATAAATATTCAACGACGGAATCTGCTTTGGGCTCAGAGATACAAATATTAACCAGCAGCGTCTCCATTGCTAGGTGGGAAGGAGCAGCAGTGCGTAGCACACGCTTCTTGATTAGACCGGGGTTCGAGCCCATCACCACCAAATATGGAGGATGCGGAAAGGTCAAGGGAATGACCACCGAATATTCCCGGAGCAATATGGCCTTAGTTGCTAATGCTCCTAAAAACCAAATAACAAACAAACATTAAACAGCAGATTCTTAAACAGGGGTTATCCCCTTGCTACAATAAACCCAATTAGGGTACAAGCCAGAGTGGCACAAACAGCTTAACAGATTTTTTAAAGATACCGAATTTAATATTGTGGCCAGGCCAATACGGAAACTACACACTATACAGAAAAATCGCTCAGTCCTTTTCTCGTTTGCAACACAAATAAATGACCTGGTATACAACATTTCTTGTGGGGATTGCAACTTGCCGTTAGCATTAGCAAAAGGCACATGATGCAAGAAAGCAAGCTTATATATACAGCATCAGCCAAAAAAAAAAAAAAAAAAAAACCCCTTATTTCACCCATCCACTCGCTCCAAATGTTTGTCAAGTTCTACCTTAACTATTTAAGCTATCAACTTCTACAATGACAGATGGAAGTTTGTTCCAGCAATCAACCAGCCGCTGGCTAAAGGCAAATTTCCACACATCTTTCCTACATCTGTCTTTCCTCAATTTGAATTTATGCCCTCTCAGGTGATTATTCTGAGCAAGAGGAAGAATCCCATCGGCATTCAGCATGCTCAAACCATTCAAGGCTTTATACACCTCAATCAGAACACCTTGCAGGTGCCTAATCTCTAGACACTGTAATTTGCAAAACTTAAGCCTTTCTTCGTAAGAGCAACCCTTCGTTCCATTCACTAATCTTGCTGCCCTTCTCTGTACTCATTCCAACAGCTCTACATCCTTCTTAAAACGAGGCCTCCAGACCTGTATACAGTACTCAAGATGTGGCCTGACCATTGCCTTATACAAGAGGATAATCACCTCCTTATCCCTGCTAGAAAAATTCCTGTATATCATTGACAAGACACCATGAGCTACTCTTGCAGACTGTCTGCACTGCTCAGAAAACTTGATATCTGCCTGCACAATTACCCACAGGTCCTTTTCATTCTTTACCACTGTCAGTGCGGTACCACAAAGTTGATACGTTACTCTGGGATTACTGCTTCCCATATGCAGTACTTTACATTTGTGAATGTTAAACTTCATTTGCCACCTTTCAGCCCATCTGCTCAACTTTTCTAGATCCTGTTGTAGCAGTGTACTGTCATTAGTGTCATTAACAACCCTGCCAACCTTCATATTGTCTGCAAACTGGGACATTAAGCCTTATATACCATCATCAATATCATTTATAAATACAGAAAACAACAATGGACCAAACACTGAACCCTGAGGGACTCCACTAATAACATTAGTCCATGAAGAGCAGTGTCCATTGATTACCACTCTCTGTCTTCTCCCACTCAACCATCCCTTTATCCATAGCAGCAATTTGCCTCCAATGCCACACTGCTCCAATTTGTACAGTAGTCTTCCATGTGCAACATGTATCAAAAGATTTTCTAAGATCCAAGTATATGATATCAAAATTAGTTTAGCATCCAGTTCCTTTGTGACCACATCATTGTATCCAATAAAATTGGTCAGACAAGACTTCCCCATAACAAACCCATGCTGTGTCCGAGCTATAACTGAAGTCTTGTCTAGTGACCCTGCAATGCTTCTTTAACCAGTGCTTCCATTAATTTCCCTGTAACAGAAGTTAAACTAACAGGTCTATAATTACCTGTCTCCCTTTGATCCTCCTTTGTGGATTGGGGTCACATTTGCACACCTCCACTCCATAGGTACCTCCCCTGAGTCCAAGGAAGCTCTCATAATTATGGATAAGGGTTTGCTTACTTCCTTTGCTGCCTCCTTTAATATAACTGGATCAATTCCATCCACCCCAGGTGCCTTTCTTGTCATCGACAATTTCATCAACAAATCTTCAACAATTTCTCCTCCACTTTACTCTCAGTTATTACAAGATTATCTAGCTTACTGCCAGAGTTGAATACACCTCTGGCATTCCCCTCCCTGAATAACTCCTCATGTCTGAATGTCGATGCAAAATATTCATTTAGTTTGTTAGCTACCTGAGCAGGATCATCAACAGTTGAACCATCGATATCAAGTGGACCAATCTGATTCATCCCCTTCTTTCTAGAGTTTACATAAGTAAAGAACTCTTTGCTGTTTTTCTTTGCATTCTTTGCCAAAGATTTCTCATAATCTGCCTTTGCCTGCCTAACCTCCTTTGTAACTTGGTTACAGATCAGCTTTGTATATCTATCATAGGCTTCTGTGTCACATGTTTCCCATGCATTTTTCTTCTATGTCACATGTCTAATTAGTTTATCTGACATCCATTTAGGCCTAAATCTTGAACAATATTTCTTTGTTGATATGAAAAGCCTAGTAGCTTCCAAGATTAATCCTTTAATGCTTCCCATTTTGAATTTGCTGTTGGTAACATCATCAGTTGGTTCCATCGCATAGAATTTAAATACCATCTCAGACCACTATAGTCACCTTTACGAAAGCAAAAACCCTTCCCTTTACACTTGATGGTTGTTACCTCTTTGAGTAAATCCCACTTCAGCACACTGTGATCATTGCCACCTAGTGGTTCCTTTATCTGCAGATTCTTAATGCATGGAGAATCACTACTGACAATCAGATCAAGAGTATTGCTCCCTCTAGTTGCCTCCCAAACATGCTGCTGTAGAAAACAATCATCCAATAAATCCATAAAAGCCTTGCTAGTGTGCGAGTGACCAACCCACAATTTCCAGTCAATATCCGGGAAATTAAAATCCCCCATTATAAGACACTCTAATTTACTGGCCCACTCTCTTTTTCTGCACAATTGCTCATTTTAATCATCAGCTGCATTAGGCCTATAACACACACCTACTCTCATTTTTCCTTTCCCAGTGCTTATGTCACACAAAACAGACTCAACATTGCATTGTCCACCCACATCAATTGGATGCACTTCCTTAGATTTTACGTGTTTCTTAACTAACAGCATAACCCCTCCTCCCTTCCTGTCCTGTCTATCCTTTCTGTACACACTGTACTCTCCAAATTTAAGTTCTGCACTGCTTATGTCTGTATGACACAATGTTTCTGATATCCCAACAATATCTGCCTTTGATGTCTTGACTAGCACTTCAAGCTCATCGAATTTATTAACTATACTCCTAGCATTGGTGTACATGCAAGTATACATGCACCTGTTTCTACTCTTAGTTACCCTAACACAGCCCATGTATTTACTTGTTCCACTATGACTCCCAGCAGTCCTGGAAATTCCCATTGCCTTGCTTTCCAGGGTGCTGCTCAATTGCATTTCAATAGAAGTAGTGCAAGAATACGTTTACCTCTGCCGGCGGCTATTGTTAATCTATTAGTCCATGTATCCCCCCCCCAAGCTAGCAGTTTTCTGATCCACCTAACTTTGCCTCGATAGCATCAGCAAATATTCTTGCACCCTTTCTATTAAAGTGTATCCCATCCCTATAGAAGCAGTCTCTCCTGTTAACAAGCACAGACCAGGCTGGGAAAAATTCTACCCCTTGAGCCTTGCACAATCTCTCCAGGGACGAATTGATCGACAAGGCTCTCATCATATACTCCCTCCTATTGGGCCTGGGAAGAATTGCAGACACTTTCAAATTCAATAAAGTGTCTGCAATTCGTACCAAGGTTCTATGCGTTTTCCTCTGCAATTCGTACCAAGGTTCTATGCGTTTTCCTCTGAATTTTCGTGTAAATCAACACGCGGCCTCAGTTCGTGCTTCTTGTTCAGCAGTGTCATAATTAGCCTTTCATGCTGTCAACGAAAAACATACTTTTTTATTTAACAAGGCAAAAATACTTAAGTGTCCAGCATAATTATACTAGACTATTCACTGCAGAAACTGTCAAAATTAAATTACATGAGAATTCTGTTAATGTTTGCTGGCCATTTCTAATCTCTGATTTGTGGGCTTTTGTGCACATGCGCAAAGACAAATAATTCCTATTTAAGTGTCATGATCCCATATTGTCCATGTTCATAACGCAAATAACAAATTTGCATACAAGGTAATCGCAGTGATATCAAATGCTCATTTACAACATCCAGTAGAGGCAAATGAGTAGAATATGGTGGATGTATAAATCCATTTGACGTGGCCATAGTTGGTATCTGTCCCTCTTTTATTGAAGTATGACGGTATGACATGTATCACACATCATGAAATTTTTTTATGAAAACCCCAAACACGAGACATATTAGAACCTAGAGTACTTAGTACCGTGCAAGGGTTGGAGGTTGAAAAGACGAAAGAAGATATTTGTTTACATTAGATTTGAACTTCTCTAAACTGTAATTTGCAGGAAATATGTATGAAGGAAGGTTGTTCCAGAGAAACGGCAGTTGAATAAATAAACAAGGAAGATGAAAAGTTGGTTCTGTGAAATGGATGTTGGCTGGTGGCAGCACATGTTCTGACTTTTTTGAAAGACAGAGCGGAAATTATAGAAGCTAATTCAGAAGAACAGTGCCCGTGGAAGTATCTGTAGAAAAGGCATGCAGCAGAAACAGTACATCTATGAGACAGTGAGTGGAGAGAATCTGTTACAGATGAGTTATTAATTAACCTAACTGCCTTCTTATGAAAGGAATCTAGAAGCCTGAGAGACGTTTGGGAGCACCACCCCAGATATGGGAACAATATTCCATGGTAGGGCGGATTTGCTATTTTTAAGAGTGAACAGCTGTTTGGAAGAAAAGTACCGCCGAGAGTGAAAGAGAAAACCAAGTTTTTTAGATGCAGAGGAAGCAACATTTGTAATGTGCTTGTGCCAAGAGAGATTAGAAGTCAAGGTAATCCCCAAAAGAGATATATCATCTTGCCTAGAAATCGGAGTGTCACCAAAGATAAGCATAGGAGCAGAAGAATCCTTTTTGAGAGATATAAGACAAGACTGAGTTTTAGAAGGATTGAAATCAAATAAGTTGTCTTTGCCCCACTGGAGAATTATCTGGAGATCGGCATTTAAGGAATTGGTAGTGGATATTCGAGAAGTTGAAGCTGATTGAGCAGAGCAAGGTTTCTCGAACTGGAAAATGGAATGCAATGTGCTATCATCGGCAAAACTATGGATAGGATTTCCAGTCAATGGAAGATGGTCATTAATATACAAGAGGAAAAGAGCGGGGGAAAGAACTGAACCTTGGGGGACATCAACATTAGTGGAGAAGTTAGAAGACAGAGAGCCATCTACCATCACCCTCAGTGAAAACTGAGGGTGATGGTAAACAAGAGAAAACTTGAATTTGCATAAAGGGTAATCGCGGTGATATCAAATGCTCAGTTACAACATCCAGTAGAGGCAAATGAGTAGGATATGTTAAATATATAAATCCATTTGACGTGGCCATAGTTGGTATACATCCCTCTTTTAAAGAAGTATGACATGTATTACACATCATAAAAGTACTCACTTCTTGTAAGGCACCTCCATAGCGAGGTGGGCAGGAGTAGCAGTGTGTAGCACACTCTTCTTGATTAGACCAGGGTTCAAGCCTGTGCCCACCAAATACGGAGGATGCCGAAAGGTCAGGGAATGACCACTGCATATCCCCCTGGAGCAATATGGCCTTAGATGCTAATGCTCCTAAAAACCAAATAACAACAAACAAACTTCTTGTAAAGAAAATTCATTTTGAAGTAATTCATATGAAGTTGTTGCAAATGGTTTCAAATCTAATTGAAACCATAAATGATCACAAACATTACGACTAAATCCAAATGGGTTTTGTACACTAGTTTTTCAAACTCGCTGTCAGCTCATGTAGACACTATAGGGATGTAATCAGGAACATTATTAGCCATTTCTAATTTCCCTTTTTTTTTGTGCACGATATTCCTTCATTCGTTCTGCTGGAGTTTTAGATTACTGATAAGTATGAGGCATAGTAGAACTCTGTGGTTGACAAGTATCAGGCATAGTAGAACTCTGCGGTTGAATTTCATTTATGATTTGAAATAGTTTGAATTTCTAATTTCCTTTTCTTCTGTTCATGATATTCCTTCATTATTTCAGCTCGAGTTTTTTTTTGGGTGCAGTTTGAGAACTCCCAGACATAACGAAACACTCTTGTTGAATTTCATCTGGATTCACATTTCTGTCCAACTTCCCTTTCTTTCTTTTACGATATTCCTTCAAACACTGGGCTGTAGATTTTGGCACAGTCACTAGTGTATTAATCATTATGCTGATATAACGTAGCATGTCACTGCTCAATTGTACTTGTTCTGTCACTTCAACTTGTTGCATCACTGCACTTGTTGTGTACAATTGAATTTTCTTGGGTGCATGCATTGTACTTGTTGCGTGCAGTGACGCAACAAGCACAACGCATGCACATCACATTTCATGATGATTTCTAGGTAATGTAATGCTTTTTTCCAAATAACACCATTAAAAATGTTTTTAACATAAAAAATCCCATATCACCTATCCATCCCTTCCAATAGTTTGTCTAGCTATTCCTTGAATTTATTCAAACTACCCACTTCTACAACAGCAAATGGAAGGCTGTTCACAATCAACTATACACAGGCTAAAAGCAAATTTCTGTACGTCTAGCCAACAGTCACCCTTCTTCAATTTAAATTTACACCCCCTCATGTGTAGTCTGAGAAAAGATTCCATTAGCACTGAGTTTATTCAATCCATTCAAAGCCTTAAATACCTCATCACATCTCCTTGCAGGTGACTAGTCTCCAGATGCTGCAATTTATGGAACTGAAGCCTTTCTTGGTAAGAGCAGCTATTTTTCCTCTCACTAATCCCACTGCTATTCTCTGCACCTGTTCCAAAAGATCCACATCATTCCTAAAATAAGGCTTCCAGACCTACATGCAGTACTCAAGGTACGACCTAACCAATGGCTTATAAAATGGGATAATCCGCTCCTTATTCTTGCTTGAAAAATTCTATATGTCATTGACAAAATCCCATAAGCTGTTCTGGCAGCCTGCGTACCCTGCTCAGAGAACTTCATTTCTCAATTCAAAATCCCCCCCATCATTAATCAACAGGTCAATCTTTTGTGTCATCTGCAACCTCAGACATTAAGACTGATATGTCTTCCTTAATATCATTAATAAACATAAACAGCATTAATAAACAATCCACAGCAGTAATTTTCCCTAGTGCCATACTGTCAGTTTATGCCATGATGGTTCAGTATTACATCTTTAACCAGTATTATTTTTCCTGGAACACAAGTCATACTAACTCTCATCTCTAATTATTACTTGTGTCACCCTTTGAGTCTCCTTTTGTGAATTGGGGGTATACTTTTGTACATCTCCAGTCCATAGAGATCTCACCTGAATCCAAGGAACCTCTTATAACTATGGCTAAAGGTTTGCTTACCTCCTTTGCTGCCTGCTTTAATATAACTTCAACAGATAATCTGCAAAGCACAGTAAAATATGACAAAAGAGAAACACAAACTGCAATAGTAGTGAATTTAAAAAGAAAAGTAAGTATTCTTCTGCAATCACATTTTGATTTTGTCACTTGTCACTCATTTAGAGAGGTCTGGATTTGAACCTATTGGAGAGCTCTTAAACGGGGCTATAGTTAGTTGATCTAAAGTGGAGGAAATAGTGGTTTTCTCATGAGTTATTCTGGGATTGTCGATCCACATAACATACAAATTGGTTGGCAAACACATAACTTGTATGGATATAATATAGCTGGCACAACGGTCTAAGATGTTGATACACCATAAAACCAACAACAACAAAAATGCTCAAACTATGTTTTTAAAGAAAATATAGGACAATAAACTTCAATTGTTTAAAGTGCTGGAATAGAAAATGCAAAAAAAAAAAAAAAAAAAACAAACTTGAACTGATGGTGATTTCATTAAAAAGGCTAAGATTCTTGGAGAAGAGAAAGTTGCTAAACATTTTAAAAATGTGCCATCAAAACAGACTATCCCTGTGAGAACTGAGGAAAAAATTTCAAAAAAATATTAGAAACATCCTTCGTAATTCAGTTTAGTGTAAAACTTCTTGGTCAAAACTGACTCAGAATAAAACTAGGTATACAAATCAGTACAATGAAATTGTACTGATTTGCTCGAGTGAGCGAGTGTGTGCATGCATCAGTGGTCCTTCAATTAACATTCATAATTGGTTCCATGGCAATGACCAAAATTACCATTAATCAAGTGTACAAAATACATGTTAAAGGCTTAATCCATTCCAAGACCACGGAAGTTGAACTTTTTCACTGAAAAACCATACTTTTTAATATAGTATTCCACAGTATTTGAACATTTAATATTAATAAATAAATATTTATGCTAACACTGTTAAATGCATATCTAAGTAATATATTACATATGAATTTAACAATGTACATAGCTAAAAAGATTGCATACCTTAGAATGACCTTTTCATATTTTAGAATAATTTCATGTTTTATTTGCAGAAAAATTAATTTCTTGTTCCCCTCCCCCCTCAAACATTTACTTTTGGGCCATAATTATTGATTTAATTTAGTAAAATCGCAACATATTCACAAAAATGAGAGGGGGGAGAAAAAACTTCTTGTTCCTCCCTCTCTTTAAACAACAAAATTATGCAAGTCAGTGTTTGCACTGAAAGGCAGAATAAACAAAAAAGGGAGGGACTCCAAGTGCTGATAAACAGAACTATGTGACTAGAGCACTGACAGGCCAAAATAAATGTAAGGACTTTAAAGAGTGCCTTGAATGGCCAAAAATGCTGAACAAGTGGTTCAGCATTTTTAGCCATTCTCATCCAAGTAAAGTGCTTGTAAGCACTTTAACTTGGATGAGAATAACACCCCAATGTTATTGTACTGATACTGTTAATTGCAACTTTCATCATTAATCAAATGCATGGGATCCAATGAGTTGCAATGTAAACCAAAATATATAAAAAATCCCTGCCCTGCAATGGGCATTATTTAGGCTATGGTAAGCATGAGATGGAAAACCAACACAATGTGAATATATTTCCTTTGTTAATGAAACAAGTCATTTTTATTATTTTTTTTATTTTCTGAATCTGTTCATTTATCTGTTTTTTACAGTTTTAACAAAGCATACGGAAATGTGTTGAATTTATTCACAATTTACAAATTTTGTTAGTGAAACAGATGTTTTTTTTTTTTTTTATTATTATTACTAGGAAACTGAAGTTACTACACAAGTAAGTAAGCTAGGTTTTTCATTGAGCAAATATCTTTTCCAATACCTGTTCAGTGGCCACTTAACATGACTAACTTGTCAATTAATGATTTCGATTTGGTGAAGTTATAGTTTTGTGTTACAGGTTCCTCTCCCCCTCCTTGCCAAACATTCACAAATGTTTACCCCTATAAAAAAGATTTATATATATTGGATTTGTCACCAGCAATGATGGAAAAACCAAGTGTGGGTCAGCAGTAGTATACTGATATAGCAAGAACTCTCGGCTCTCTATATCAGTGAAGATGGGAGGCACACTTGTGAAATGCATCATTTCCAGATTTTTTGTTAACATTGATTGACATGTCTCATAACAAGTATCAGTTTTACTAGCAACTTCACAAATAATTAAACGTCATTAATTTCCAGTCAGATAATGAATATGAGCACTTGAATCACTGGATTTGAATTTGAAAGGTAGCCAGAGTGAGGATCATCTATAACAAGTAAGCAGCCCTCTTTAAACTTTGAAAACCACTGAAAGTCGTTGAATAGAACATACCATCTTCTCTGAAAACTCTTTTTACTATTTCATGAGTTTCCTCTGCACTTTTCTTTAATTTTAAACAAAATCTGATGCAAATTCACTGTTCGGTAAAATTTGTAAAATGTTACAAAAACACCTATTCGATACATACCAATTAAGAATTACTGTAGGTAAATGAGTGATTCGTGAATTACTAGTGAACATGTGACAATCTGCAACTCACTACAACACTCATATTCAAGATATAAAGTCACTCTCAAACTTTGAGTACACCTTGTATTTAAGAGCTAGAGAGCATCAAAAACTGGAAAGAGCGTGATTATGGAACATTTTTTCCTGTGCAATGCATGGTTTGACTTTGCATTGCATAGGAGTACTCTTCAATATACAATGCATCCTGCAGAAAAGACAGTTACGCCAAGATTTTAGTATGAATCCTAATGAACATACTCAAATAAAAATGTTATCGGCCAATGCCAGAACAAACCAGTAATCGAATTGAACCATTTAATGGCATTATGAGTGAAGCTTAATTAGCATTTATATAAAAATTTTGGGGAGAATTCTTTTGCCTGCATCAAGGCAGTTATAGTGGGAATAAATGAACTTAAATGCCACTAAAAGCAATTTGTCTGTCTGGATACATTTACTGGCAGAGAAAAGTATGTGTATGTACACACACACACACACACACACACACACACACACACACACACACACACACACACACACACACACATATATATATATATAGAAAACATACCACAATTGCTAACTTGGTCACCAAAGTGGGCTCGAAAAACATCTTCCATCCAAAACGCTTCACACATGCATCTTTTGCTATATGGGTCACAGGAACCATGTTTTGAACACTCATTTTGGCAAACTAAGAATATAAAAAAAATCCAACAATGAAATTTATTACTGAAGAATAACTTAGTATTATATGCAGAAGTTTAAAAGGTTATATATATTATAAAAATACTTGCATAGTTTACTATACGAATAACTTCTCTTTCTAAACCCAAAACCTGGCAGTGATGGCACAGAATCTAACAGGTCCACCTGTGAAACACTAGTACCTTAATCATCAGTTTGAGATTAGTGGCTTTATATCTCTCTACCTTCCTAAATATATATAAAAGTTTTAATCTTAAATAGGTTTAAAAGCAAATGCTGTTTATGTTGGGTTAAGAGAAATATCCTGATAGACGAGGCACTACCGTAAGTGTTACTATTTTTGCTTCCACCTTGTTCTGTTATTTCTGATTTCAGCGTGATATAAATAAATACAATTTTCACTGAACAAATGCCGCTACTGCTACAGAAGTTAATTACTTTATGTTTAAATTACTAAGTAAAATGGTTAGCCTTAATTATATTTAACCAATAAATCATAGTAATATATGCCCACACCTCAGTTTGAATTTGTGTGCTCATGGGTTTTATAAACTTGAAAATGGAAATGATTAACAATTTAATGTTTATAAATTGGTTTCCAACAGCTTTAACAAAAGTTTTGCTATGCTGAAAATAAAAATAAATTATTAAAAAACATATTTTTATAGAGTATTTTAGGGCATATTTTCATGAGGCAGAAGTATTTTAATATGTTAAAACATATTTTTATAAAAATGAAAAATGCATTAATAAGCATCACAATTCATTGGAAAAAAGTCATGCATTGGTAAACTGCAAGCAGAATTAAAAAAATTAAAAACTTCTTTCAGATATAAAAAATAAAACCTCACACCATGACAATGCTTACTACAATAAGGGCTAGATTAAGCCCAAATAAATAAATAAAAAAAAAATAAAAAAAAAATATATATATATATATATTAACAAATAAAGTTGCACATAAGTTTTTATTATTTTTTCAAAATAAAACCATATTCCTATGCAGTTATCAAAAAAAAAAAAAAAAAAAAAAAAAAAGCTCTCTAAACGATTTAACAACAAATTGATAAAAACAATCCACCCATTCACCTTCCTTACCATGCTTGGGAAGGTTGAACTGTACATTGATTTGAAATGCAGTAGAAAATGAGCAAAACAAGGTGCAAATAAATAAGGAAACAAGGCAGAAGTAAAACTTAATCAGTTTACAAAATTTTTCTCTCTAAATAACTACTCTTATACTATGTGAGTTTTTAAAATTAGTTTATTCAACCTATTGACTAAATATACTATACAATTTGGTAACATTTCAGGAACCTCGTCAGACCCATCATCAGACCATATTTGGCTGAACTGTTTAACAGCCTCCTGCTTGCTGAATGCCTAAGTCTCCTTTATTCTAGTGTTTGTGCCCTGAGAAAAATTTCCTGGGAATTTCCCAGGAAACCAAATGCATTTTTAATTAAAGAAATATAAATAAATTAAGATTTTATTTTGTGATATTTTCTAAAAATTACGTTATTTCTTTCACTCATACAGAAATATAAAATTGCTTTTTATATTTTTTGTAACAGATTACTAACTTTTTATAAGTAATAAAGAAATAACATAAAATCTAAAATAATAATATACTGAAAATACTTAATGGACAGGTTTGTTTTTTATAAATTTTACTGGAAAAATTTGTTTATAGCGAATTGGACTTTTTAGTTCAATTTGAAATGTCAAACTGAAAAATCTAGACGAGAACTCTTTGAAACATTTGTTACATTTATAGTTTAAATTTTATAATATGTATTTATCCGGTTAAGCATAAATGGTAAAAATTATAATTCTCACGAAATTGTAATTTATGTAAAAATTGTAAGGTGTACACTTGAATTAGAGGAATGAGTTCAAAGAAAAGGAAAATTGCACCAGTGGGAAACCAATCTCCAGCCTGGGAATATTTTATAAAATCAGAAACAAAACCCAGTTATGCAAATTGCAAAAATTGCAATTCACATAACTGGGTTCTGTCCAACTGAATGGAACTAGTGGAATATTGAGACATTTAACATTGCATGAAGTTAGTTGGTTCGGTGATAAGTAGCAAGAAAACATCAGAGGAAGGAAACACAGAACTGCCAACGTCGAATTCGAAATGATCTAGGGTCCAAAGAATTCCATCAATGTTTATGTATCTAAAGCAACAATCACCCAGTGAAATTGTTGCTAAGCTCACTGTGCTGAATGGATTATCCATATGAAAGATAAGATCACAATTTATTCGACAGTCTATTGAAAACAAAGGCTACAAAATTTCCAAAAATGAAGCCGCAGTAATGCAACTGATTATGGATGTCTATTACCTCATACATGGCAAAACTGATGAATTTGTGAACATGAACTGGTGAAGAATTGGAAAGCAATGAGTGGTTTTTCAGGTTCTTGACAAAATTAGCTTATCAATGAATGAGTGAACTAACTAGGCTAATTGCCATTATATGAGTGTTAATGTTCACTACAGCAATGGGAATTATAATTTAGGACTAATATGCATGTAGGAGTCTTTAACATCAAAAGAAATGGTTCAATTAATGAGCAAACATTTACTGCAGTTTAAATTCTCCATCAAGTCAGATGTTATTGCCCAGACAACTGATGGGGCAAGAGTTATGGTAAAAATATGGGATAGAATTTTGTGATTCTGAATATCAGCAATGTTTAAACCATAGACTACATTTTGGAGTAACTGATATTTTGTATGAGAAGAAAAAGAAGGAAAATGAAGATGACAAGTGATATGAATTGGAAAGCAATGAGTGGTGAAGAATTTTCAGACAATAAAAATACTGATGACACTTCCAATTTTGAAGAATTGTGGACAGAAGATGAACTTTACAACGAGGAAATCAAGATTATCAAATTCCAATTCCATATTAAAAAAGATATTGCTACAGTAAGAGCACTTGTCCAATTATTTTGATGTTCACCCATCAGGAAAGAGATATGTTGCAACTTGAACTGGATTGCAAAACCTGCTAGTCACTGCTTGAGCTCATGATTGATAGAATAATTCTTCTAGCACCATTGATAAAAAAAAGTTACAAGTATTGAAATTGATTAAATACTGAAGGAACGTTGACATTCTGCAGCTGAATGAAATTTCTCAAATGTTGATGTCTATCAAACTTACTGCTGATGCTTTGAGTAGGAGGGGTGCTAACTTGCTTTTGAAGGAGTTGTTCATTTTCTTTTTTTACCACTACAAAGGAAAAATACAGAAATTTCAAGAAAAGTGGAATTTTTCATTTGACATCAGCTCACTCAGTGAAGAAATAAGAATTTTACTTTTATGATTTCGTCATGACCCACAGGCAATTGAATGTGTGGAAAATAATTTTTTGCAATGTGTGCACAAAATGATATAATCAAGCTGGCCAAGAAATTCCTTGAGTGATTGTTTGGAGTAAATGAAGAAGAAACTGAATCACTGTCATCATCTGAACCAAGTCCCAATGATAATTCCAGAAGAAGACATGATGTTGGCTCTGAAACAAAGCATTCAACACACAACAATACCTATTAACACTATGATAACATCTGACATGTTGAAATAGCTGTGGAAAAAATAGCTGTGGAAAGAGTCTGGTGTATTTCAGGCAACAAAAAAACGAATGGCAAATTTGGATTGCTGTACTAAGCTTTGTTGTTGATATAACGTACATCAACTGAGAGCAAGAGATCATTCTGAGATGAGCTTATTTTTTTTTTTTCTAAACTAACTCTATATCAGATTGAATGACAATGCTCTCAGTTGTTTATCCTTCTTGAAAGCATATTTTTTAAAAATGGATAAATTGAACAATAAATAAATTTACTTACTGAGATAGCTAAATGACACTCTTATTTTAAGTCTTCTTTTTATTACTGTTTACATCCACACGGTTTTACCTCATCACATTTACTAAAGAGCCTTTTCTATAGCCTTATGCAATTCAAATGATAAATAAATATTGATTTTAAGAAACCAATAGGTAAAATTAATTAAATTTCCTGAGAATTCCAACGAAATAAAAAAAAACTTGGCAGGCATAATCCCTACTTCATTTGAAATATTGACTAATATATTAACTTAAATTCATGTGGTAATAAGAGTGGCTATTTAGTGAGAAAATTTTCATGGAAAATTACTACATAACATCCTTTCCTTACTATATTGATCAGTTTAATATTCAAAAAACCTTATTTCAGAATAGGTATGCAGTAGTCTATATTTAACAATAACTATAAACATCCTAAAAAATAAGTACACCCTATCTATGAATTTTTTCAATTTTAAGAGAATTTTTGCAAGCACCAACAAAAAATTATTATACCTACTGAGATTACCTTGTCTCTTCTGCCAGCTATGAAAATTCAAAATGTGTAAAATTTGTAAAATAATTTTTTTAAATGCAGTAATAAAATATCTCAGAAACCTGGAGAAGCCCTTTTTTTTTTTATTCCTTACTTATTATAAAATATAATGTGTGGAACATTCTATAAACTGCCAAATTGAGCATTTCCTAGTAACTACCAAGGGAAGAAAATGTCTTGCAGAATCTACAGGATAATTTGTTGGCACTTTTCAAAAAAAATCTTAGATGAATTATTAGGAAAAGTGAGAAGAGTGTCAATTAATCCAAAATATGATTTTATTTTTACACATAACTGTGTAATATTACATACAACTACATTTAATACATGTTCATAACACCATGCATATATTGCATTTGATGACATATCCTTTATGTGAGCTTGAAGGTCATGATACTGACCAGACATATTTGCAGCACTATCAAAAGTACAGCCCAGTGGCACGCAAACTTATTTCACTTGCGACCCCCTTTATTAAATATAAAATTGACATGACCCCTCAATGTAAACCCCAAGGGAGGATGACAAGATTTTTAGAGAAGAAAAATGGTATTTTATAAATTATGTACAAAACAATTTTATTTGAGTACTGAGAAAGGAATAAAAAATTGTTTCCTTTTTAATTTACACATTACAGTAATTGTTTAATATTTTTATAGAATACAGCAAAAACAACATATCAAATTATTCGTCAATTAAGATTACAAAACATTAAAAAATGAACAATTACAAAACAAAACAATTAATGAGAAGGATGAGCCTGGACAACTGATAATACTTGGTCCATATTTGGATGCAATATTGGATAACCAATAATATTTGGTCCATATTTGGATGCAATATTTAATCTCATGTCATCTGGATAAAGTCTGGAATGCTGTTTTGTTTTTACAGCTGTTAATTTTAAGAAACAAACCTCACATAAATATGTAGACCCGAAACGTAGCTATCTTTGTATCACCATTTTCGATAATTCTGGATACTCATCTCGAAGAGAAAGGCAAAATTTTTCACAAGTAGTCTGGAAACGAGCACATAATGCTTTGTCAGACAACAGGTTGATAAGGTCTTCCTTTTTGCTCAATGGTAATTTCAGGACATGAAGAAATATCAAAAGCAAAGGGATCACGAATCTAATACAACATTTTTTTCTGGAGATACATAATCGTTTGGAAAAATTCCTAATTAGCATTGTTAGGTGGGTGGCAATGACATCCCTAAAATGTCAATATTATTGCTATTAACAAAATCAGAAAAACATGGGAACATTTCAGTATTATTACATTCAAATTCAGTTTTCCAAAGGTTAAGTTTATTTTTGAAAGCTTCTGAGTATTAATATGTTTGTTTCCTGTCCTTGAAGACTTAAATTTAAATCATTAAGTTTTTCAAATATATCAACAAGGTAGCTAAGTTTTCCAAGCAATTTTTTAATTGTAAACAATTGAGCAAGGTTCTGATCTGTATGTGATAAAAACAATAAAAATTAGTGTTTGAGGCCAAAAAGACATCGCAACACTTTACCACTGGACAACCACCTCACTTTCGTATATAAAAGAAGCATTTCATAAGCGAATCCCATTTCATTAAAAAAAAGTATAGTGAAAAGTCTGATTTTTAAGCTTCTATTTTCAATAAAATAGAAATAGTCTGGAAACGAGCAGATAATGCTTTGTCAGACAACAGGTTGATAAGGTCTTCCTTTTTGCTCAATGGTAATTTCAGGACATGAAGAAATATCAAAAGCAAAGGGATCACGAATCTAATACAACATTTTTTTGATTTTTTGTGCATTTTTTGCACAAAGATACAGTAAGTTGATCACACTTACTCCATCTTTATGAAAATCAGTTTGCATGTCTTTCGCTACTAATGCTTTCCTACATACACTGATGAGCCAAAATATTATGAGCAGTGAGTCATTGTGCAAATCGAAGCAACTGCAGGTGAACTATGGCACGGGTCAGGACACTGTATAAAACACACCTGATACGAGCTCCGTTAATCAGTTGTTGTTATTTGATTTTTAGGAGCATTAGCAACTAAGGCCATATTGCTCCGGGAAATGCGGTGGTCATTCCCTGACCTTTTTGCATCCTCCGTATTTGGTGGTGATGGGCTCGAACCTCGGTCTAATCAAGAAGTGTGTGCTACGCACTGCTGCTCCTTTCCACCTGGCTATGGAGGCACCTCCGTTAATCAGTGTTACTCTTGTTCTTCAGATGGGAAAGTCAGCGGACTTAAGCGAGTTTGACAAAGGCCAAATTGTAATGGCTAGATGACTGGGTCAGAGCATATCCAAAACGGCAGGGCTGGTAGGATGCTCACGGTCAGCCGTGGTTAGTACCTACTGAAAGTGGTTCAAGGAGAGAAAACCCACAAACCACTGGCAAGGTGTTGGATGACAACGGCTCACCGATGCTCGAGGTAAGCGAAGGCTCTCCCAGATGGTACGTGGCAACAGAAGGGCGACTGTGGCGCAACTTGCCGGTAATTGGAATGCTGGTGACGGGAGTAATGTGTCACAACACACAGTACATTAAACCCTGCTGAAAATGGGGCTGCACAGCCACAGGCCGCTCTGAATGCCCATGCTAACTATGGTTCACTGGTGACAGCGCCTAAAATGGGCACGCAAGCATCGAAACTGGACCTTAACTGGTTGGAAGAAGATTGTCTGGTCCAATGAATCATGTTTCCTGTTGCACAATGTGGATGGCTGGGTACGTGTGCACCATTTACCTGGGGAAGTGATGGCACCTGGATGCACCGTGGGATGAAAACAAGCCAATGGCAGCGGTGTCATGCTTTGGATGATGTTCTGCTAAGATACCCTGGGTCCAGTCATCCATGTGCTGGGCATTCTGAAGTCTATCACCTACCTAAACATTATCGCTGACTAGATACACCCTTTTATGGCAACAGTCTTCTCCTCTGGCGGTGCTGTCCTTCTGCAGGATAATGCACCATGCCGCACCAGATCGTTTGAGAATGGTTTGCAGAACATGAGGAAGACTTCCAGGTATTGCCCTGGCCTCCAAATTCTGCAGACATCAATCCCATCGAGCATCTGTGGTTTGTGTTGGAACAGCAACTCCGATCTACGGACCTTACAGGAGTTAAAGGATCTGCTGGTACTAGATACCACAAGACACATTTAGAAATCTTGTAGCATCCATGAATACGAACTGTTTTGGCTGCACATGGAGGACCAACATCATATTAGGTAGGTGGTCATTTTTGCTCATCGGTATAATGTAATGATTGAAAACTACATTTGGAGCAATTTCCTTTACTTTCCCTTTTAAACCATTATTTTTTCCTGTTAATGCAGCCATCAGTATAAATCACAACACAGTTGTTCCACATTAGATTATTTGTTTGAAAGAAAATATTTATAACATCAAAAATCTTCTGGCACGTCGTTTTTTTGTACTACCTATTTGTACTAAAAAATCCTCAAATATCCTCCTCCTAGCAAGTATCTCACATATACAATAAGCTGAGCAAGATTTGAAATATCTGTGGATTCATCTAACTGTATTGCAAAAATTGGACTTTCTCTCAACCGATTTAATAAATTGAATTTTATGTTGTCTTATAACTGAAAAACGCCTTGCAACTCTGTCTCTGGATAGAGGAATGGTTTTTAAATTGTTGCTGTACTTTTCTCCATGTATAACTGAAATAATGTTTATTGCAGCAAGGAGACTGCACCGAATTACAAAACAGAATAAAGTTGGCATACAACCAGGGCCGGCGGAACATTGTAAGCCTGGTAAGCAGGGCATAGGGGCACTAAAGTTCAAAATTTTTATTATAATATTTAAAAAAAGTATCTCCAGGGCACAAAATACATTTCTGCCTAGGCACGCCAAAAAAAAGTGTGATGCATGCTGCGACTGCATGCAACACACTTTCTGTGTATATTTACTGCTACTGCACATTCGCACCTCTGGCCTTTAGGAAATTTGAGAATTTGTGCTGTAGGAAGCACGAATTAAAAGCTAAAGGGATTAACGTAAGGGATTAATTGAGTAGTACTTCTCAGTACTACTTAGCATTTGATTAGTACTGAGAAGTACATATTAATACACACTGAGAAGTCACACTAGTCAGTGAGCAAATTAAGGCGTATTCCCAACATGATGGGTTCATTCGTATCTGAGACTTAGTTCAAATAGCAAGGTCTCTACACCTAGAGTACTGAAAAAGTAATTTTAACAACAGATTTTTAGTTCTTATTTACACAAAAAATAAATTTATTTAAAAATTTCTGCGACCCCCAGAGGGGTTACACCCCACAGTTTGCACACCACTGGTACAGCCAATTATATTTTTTTCCATGTTCTTTTAAGGCATTTTGTAAATAATTTTTTAAAGCTACACCTGTTGATTTTTCTATATTTAAAATAGTTAGTCTTTCTTGTACTTTTCCTTCGCTATTTACATTAGCAAGGGCACATGATGCAAGAAAGCAAGCTTATATAGCATCAGCCAAAACACACACACACACACACACACACACACACACACACACACACACACACACACACACACACACACACACACACACACACCCTTCTTCTCATTTCACCCATCCATTCACTCAAAATGTTTGTCTGGTTCTGCCTTGAATCTGTTTAAGCTATCAACTTCTACAATGACAGATGGAAGTTTGTTCCAGCAATCAACTACCTGCTGGCTAAAGGCAAACTTCTGCACATCTATCCTACAACTGTCTTTCCTCAATTTGAATTTATGCCCTCTCAGGCAATTATTCTGAGCAAGAGAAAGAATCCCATCAGCATTGAGCATGCTCAAACCATTCATGGCTTTATACACCTCAATCAGATCACCTTGCAAATATATATCTGATTATAACTGAGCACTGCTCCATTGCACTAATATTTTGTGTACTACCTATTTGTACTAAAAATACCAGCCATATTTACTCCTGCAATAAGATTTTGTATTTCTTTACAAATAATTAACATTATTTTATTAATGTTATTTTCACTCAGAAAGGTTACCAATTTACCACTGCCTCTCCTTTCAGGTTTTTAGACTTTATTTGAGATTTTTTCTAGATAACTAACTTTTAAAGAACTTGTTGTTAGTTATAAGTAAAACTAACTGTAAAAAATTTTCTTTATACCTTATTTTGGTGTTGTTTAGAAGATAAGCGCCTTCAATTTTTTCTCTATAACTTATACCTTGTTTTGCAATAAAGTAAATTATATCTATCAGTTTTAATAGCATTAATCTATTTTAGTATTAGCAATGGTCACATGGTGCAAGGAAACCTATGGCTTATGCTGCACCAGACAAAAAATAAAAAAAATAATAATAATAAGAAGAAGTTTTAAAATATATATATTCTAAACATCTCTCCCCTCCCATAACTTGAATTTATGTCCCCTAGTTCTAGAATAATTAATAACTGTGAAAATTTTGTCCTCATTCATTTTACTTATGCCTCTCAGAACCTTAAACACCTCAATCAAGTCTCCTCTAAGGTGCCTACTTTCCAAGCTCTGTAAACCACATATTCAAAGTCTTTCCTCATATGGATGCCCTTTTGCCACTCTAAGTAAGTTACCCCATCTTTGTGATGGGGTAACTTACTTAGTGAGATTGGCAAAAGGGAGAGATGTTTAGTGAGATTGGCAAAAGGGAGAGATGTTTAGTGAAATTGGCAAAAGGGAGAGATGTTTAGTGAGATTGGCAAAAGGGAAAGATGTTTAGATGCAGGTGGTTTTATTTTAGAAAGTGAGTTATAAATTACTGGAATAAATTACCCCACATGTTTGGTAGAGGCTGACAGTTTGAGGAGGAAATTCAAATGTTAGCTGTATAGTTACCTACAGGAGAAGGGAAATGCATAGGTTGCTTATTTCCTTTTCTTTTATTAATTATATATATATTTTTAAACCTTTTTCTTCTTTTTGGCCTCAAACACGAAGTTTTATTGTTTTTATCACATACAGATCAGAACATTGCTCAATTGTAGGTGGTAGATGACTTTCATCAACCAGTGAAATACCACCACTTTGCTTATTGGAGGCTTGAAGTGGTGAAACCCATGTTTAGTCTCTAGAGCAAAGTTTCCGGCATCCCCCTCCCCCCATACTTCTCCTTCAACCCATGCACGGTACTAAGTACTATAGGTTTTGATACCTTTCGTGTTTGGGGTTTTCATAAAAAAAAAAAAAAAAATTGCTTGGAAAACTTAGCTACCTTGTTGATATATTTGAAAAACTTAATGATTTAAATTTAAGTCTTCAAGGGCAGGAAACAAACATATTAATACTCAGAAGCTTTCAAAAATAAACTTAACCTTTGGAAAACTGAATTTGAGTGTAATAATACTGAAATGTTCCCACGTTTTTCTGATTTTGTTAATAGCAATAATATTGACATTTTACAATTTAGGGATGTCATTGCCACCCACCTAACAATGCTAATTAGGAATTTTTCCAAACGATTATGTATCTCCAGAAAAAAATGTTGTATTAGATTCGTGATCCCTTTGCTTTTGATATTTCTTCATGTCCTGAAGTTACCATTGAGCAAAAAGGAAGACCTTATCAACCTGTTGTCTGACAAAGCATTATGTGCTCGTTTCCAGACTACTTGTGAAAAATTTTGCCTTTCTCTTCGAGATGAGTATCCAGAATTATCGAAAATGGTGATACAAAGATAGCTACGTTTCGGGTCTACATATTTATGTGAGGTTTGTTTCTTAAAATTAACAGCTGTAAAAACAAAACAGCATTCCAGACTTTATCCAGAAGATGACATGAGATTAAATATTGCATCCAAATATGGACCAAATATTATTGGTTATCCAATATTGCGTCCAAATATGGACCAAGTATTATCAGTTGTCCAGGCTCATCCTTCTCATTAATTGTTTTGTTTTGTAATTGTTCATTTTTTATTGTTTTGTAATCTTAATTGACGAATAATTTGATATGGTGTTTTTGCTGTATTCTATAAAAATATTAAACAATTACTTTAATGTGTAAATTAAAAAGGAAACAATTTTTTATTCCTTTCTCAGTACTCAAATAAAATTGTTTTGTACATAATTTATAAAATGCCATTTTTCTTCTCTAAAATTCTTGTCATCCTCCCTCGGGGTTTACATTGAGGGGTCATGTCAATTTTATATTAATAAAAGGGATCGCAAGTGAAATAAGTTTGCGTGCCACTGGGCTGTACTTTTGATAGTGCTGCAAATATGTCTGGCCAGTATCATGGCCTTCACGCTCACATAAAGATATGTCATCAAATACAATATATGCATGGTGTTATGAACATATAATAAATGTATTTTTATGTAATAGTACAGAGTTATGTGTAAAAATAAAATCATATTTTGGATTAATTGACACTCTTCTCACTTTTCCTAATAATTCATCTAAGATTTTTTTTGAAAAGTGCCAACAAATTATCCTGTAGATTCTGCAAGACATTTTCTTCCCTTGGTAGTTACTAGGAAATGCTCAATTTGGCAGTTTATAGAATGTTCCACACATTATATTTTCTAATAAGTAAGGAATAAAAAAAAGGGCTTCTCCAGGTTTCTGAGATATTTTATTACTGCATTTAAAAAAATTATTTTACAAATTTTACACGTTTTGAATTTTCATAGCTGGCAGAAGAGACAAGGTTATCTCAGTAGGTATAATAATTTTTTGTTGATGCTTACAAAAATTCTCTTAAAATTGAAAAATTCATAGATAGGGTGTACTTATTTTTTAGGATGTTTATAGTTATTGTTAAATATAGACTACTGCATACCTATTCTGAAATAAGGTTTTTTGAATATTAAACTGATCAATATAGTAAGGAAAGGATGTTACGTAGTAATTTTCCAAGAAATTTTTCTCACTAAATAGCCCCTCTTATACCACATGAATTTAAGTTAATATATTAGTCAATATTTCAAATGAAGTAGGGATTATGCCTGCCAAGTTTTTTTTTATTTCCTGGGAATTCTCAGGAAATTTAAATTAATTTTACCTATAGGTTTCTTAAAATCAATATTTATTTATCATTTGAATTGCATAAGGCTATAGAAAAGGCTCTTTAGTAAATGTGATGAGGTAAAAACCGTGTGGATGTAAACAGTAATAAAAAGAAGACTTAAAATAAAGTGTCATTTAGCTATCTTAGTAAAAAGGAACTGGATGCAAAGAATAATTTTGATATCATATATTTGGATCTTAGAAAATCTTTTGATACTGTTGCACATGGAAGATTGCTGCACAAATTGGAGCAGTGTGGTATTGGAGGCAAATTGCTGCTATGGATAAAGGGATGGTTGAGTGGGAGAAGCCAGAATGGTAATCAATGGATACTGCTCTTCATGGACTAATGTTATTAGTGGAGTCCCCCAGGGTTCAGTGTTGGGTTCATTGTTGTTTTCTGTATTTATTAATGATATTGATGATGGTATATCAGGCTGAACGTTAAAGTTTGCAGATGATACGAAGGTCGGCAGGGTTGTTAATGACACTAATGACAGTATGCTGCTGCAACAGGATACAGAAAAGTTGAGCAGATGGGATGAGAGGTGGCAACTGAAGTTTAACATTGACAAATGTAAAGTACTGCATATGGGAAGCAGTAATCCCAGAGTAATGTACCAACTGTGTGGTACTACACTGATAGTGGTAGAGGATGAAAAGGACCTGGGGTTAATTGTGCAGGCAGATATGAAGGTTACTGAGCACTGCAGATGGTGTGCAAGAATAGCTCATGCTGTCTTGTCAATGATATATAGGAATTTTTCTATTATCCCTTTGTATAAGGCAATGGTCAGGCCACACCTTGAGTACTGTATACAGGTCTCATTTTAAGAAGGATGTAGAGCTGTTGGAACGAGTACAGAGAAGGGCAACAAGATTAGTGAATGGCACAAAGGGTTGCTCTTATGATGAAAGGTTTAAGTTTTGCAAATTACAGTGTCTGGAGAGTAGGCACCTGCAAGGTGATCTGATTGAGGTGTGTAAAGCCTTGAATGGTTTGAGCATGCTCAATGCCTATGAGATTCTTCCTCTTGTTCAGAATAATCACCTGGGAGGGAAGACAGTTGTAGGGTAGATGTGCAGAACTTTTCCTTTACCCAGAGGGTGGTTGATTGCTGGAACAAACTTCCATCTGTCACTGTAGAATTTGATAGCATAAATAGATTCAAGGCAGAACTAGACAAACATTTGGAGCGAGTGGATGGGTGAAATGAGGTGTGGGTGTATGCGTTTTTTTTTTGGCTGATGCTATATAAGCTTGCTTTCGTGCATCATGTGCCTTTGCTAATGCTAATACTACTTTTTGTCACATATACATTAAATGGTTTGTTTATGCCAGAAAAGCATATTTCCTTCTTGGTGGTTACGTCAACAAACAAGACTTTTGCTACTGGGCTAAAGGGAATTGCAAGTGTGTGTGTGTGTGTGTGTGTGTGTGTGTGTGTGTGTGTGTGTGTGTGTGTGTGTGTGTGTGTGTGTGTGTGTGTGTGTGTGTGTGTGTGTGAGAGAGAGAGAGAGAGAGAGAGAGAGAGAGAGAGAGAGAGAGAGAGAGAGAGAGAGAAACTGTAAACAGTAAAGGTTACTGTTTGGGGCACTCTGTCAGCAATGTCAAAAAATATCTACACACATATATATAAATAATGTGTGGTTTGTAAAATAGATAAATAGTCTGGGAAAATGGAAATGAAAAGTTGCTGCTATGGATAAAGTGCCTGAACTAAGAGAAGTTTAAGAGATAGTCTAAAATGGAAGAGAAGCAGTGGTTAAACAGGTGAAAGAATTTGAAAAACCTAGTACAAAAATGAACTGGGACTGAGGAAGCAAAAAAATAATAATAATAATAAATAACAAATAAATACATAACACTATATTCAGATATGGGAGGGAAATATTAGCAAGAGGTCGAATAAGGGGATGGCAAATATGCAAAATCTGAATATAGTTGATGAAGAAATGATATATAGTCAGGAAATTCATCAGGGGACTACACTCCTGACCATGTACCAGGCACTGCATTTCCAAACTTGTCTATAGTATTAGAAAAAGGGATGATGATATGATACACTTTTGTAAATTTGTATTTATTTTAATTTAAATGATTAACTTTATTTTTACACTGTGTAGGGACTACCTTGTCTATTATTATTACGATAAAGGCTGCATATTTGTTCTTCCCTTTTTTCTAATACTATAGACAAGTTTGGAAACACAGTGCCTGGTACATGGTCAGGAGTAGTCCCCTGATGAATTTCCTGACTATGTATCATTTCTTTATCTACTATATTCAGATTTTGCATATTTTCCATCCTCTGATTCGACCTCTTGCTAATATTGCCCTCCCATATCTGAATATAGTGTTTCCTTTTTCTGCTTATTTTGCTTCTTAACATTTGTATATTACTAACACACACACACACACACACACACACACACACACACACACACACACACACACACACACACACACACACACACACACACACACACACACACACACACACAACTGATATTAAATATTAAATCAAATCAAAATTAATGCCAGTAGCATGGCAAAACTGTTGAGCGAAAAATGATAAATTAAACATAATAATTAATCAACAGGGAGGGAAAAGAAAGGGTAAGACTAAAAATGGTGGCAGAAAATCTCCAAATAAATTTAGAAAATCCAATTCAAAATAATAAATCAATTTTAAAAATTTTTAGAGCCAATTACATAAGAATTCAGCAGCGCCCCCCCATCCTCATAAGGTGCCAGTTTCAAATTACGTGAAATATCACTAATAGAGACTAAACTTACTACAATAAAATAAAATAAAACCAAAATAACAAAAATAGACTGACCATTATGCCCCATATCAACAGAGGACCACAAGGCCAATAATGGTCAGGGAATTGCTGCATTTCAATCGCTAGACAAATCGTCGCAAAGGCGAATCGATCGAAGGATCAGACGCCACCCGATCCCCCAATCAAACTGCCAAGGCAGAGGATTTGAATAGTGGTGATCCTTATGCAGCGAAAAATAAAAATATAGAACAGACAGACTAGCACTCCAGCACAGAGCCACACCACTGACAATGTAAGCTTAACCAGCTTATATAGATAAATAAAATACTATAGATGGTGGTACAGGCGCAGCATTAGCACATCAAACCCACTACTACCATTTACATATACAGTCAGTCCTCGTATAGCACGTGTTTGCATTACACGAATTCGATCATACACGATTTATAAATAGGGGAACGTTATCTTATATAACACGAACCAAATTCGCTTATACACGATTCGCCTTCGTGTTTACAAGAAATGGCAGTCGAACGGGGAATCACCCCAACTGAACGCAACACGATAGCAATGAAGAAGAGTCTGAAAATGTATTTATGTATTTTATATCAGTGAAGGGGAAACACATTTCACCATAATAACGTAAAAACCAACACAATTCCAGCTATCGGTATAATTGCAAATGCAATTAGATGGAGTTTACTACCAGTTTATAACAGATTCCACTAGCAGAAACGCAACTGGAAATTGTTTTTATTGTTTTATGGTAGTAACCTCCAGAAATGTGCTTTAGTAAAATGTGAGGTGTTAATTAATAGTGTATCTCGGCCTTTACGGTGTTATTTATTCAGTTGCTACACGCGCACAGCTTTGTTTATGTGTATCAAGCGTGCCACCTCGTTTTGTAATTGTGCTTTATTCCCTAAAAATTAGTAAAATACTTAAAAGGTGTGAAAAGGAAGCGTCCTGGCTAAGACACTGCAGATTCAGAGAGGAAAAAAAAAAAAAAAGCAATATCGATAAACAGAGGCGGACTGCGTCAAAAATTCTTACCCGGGAAAATTTATAGTGGCCTCATACTGCGGTTTATGGCCAAAATCACACCCGCCTCCGGCCCACCGTGGTTTCCCCCGTAAGGCTTATGGCCAGTCCTCTTCTGTCGATAGAGAAAAAATACCAAATTGTGAAACGCTTTGAGCGAAATTAAAGACCATGTGATATTGCACGTGCTACAGACCTAAATGAGGCAACGCCGAGAATTACAAAGAATGCAGCGAAAATAAAAACAACTTTCATAGCGGGAACAACTCAAAGTGTAATTAAAATCCATTAGATTAAGACACAAGAATTGGAAGAGATGGAACGGCTGTCATCTGTTTGGATAGAAAATCAAACAAAAAGCAAGTTTGCTTATGATAGAAGCAAAAGTATTAGCAATATTTTATTACGACTTACGTATTATAATTTATACTTACGTATTATAAAATATGTAAGTATTTTATTACGACTATTTTATTTAATATAATAAATTTTTTACGAATAAAATATGTATTTTATTCGTAAAAAATACTTTTTTAGTATTAAGAAATACTTTATTATAATATAATATTATTTTTATTACGTATTTTAATCGTTATAAAATACTTACGTATTTTATAACGATTAAAATTACCCGATTATTTATTGTGTTTGGTTCCAAATGTGTGTTCAATCTTGGGTGGTCGGCACCTAACCCTACTTTTCCCATAGGGCCTGTTGTTTATATTGCACGATTTTGCATTGCATGAGGGTTTCTAGGAACGCAACTATCGTGCTATACGAGGACAGACTGTATTAGCATAATGAAGTATTTAAGAAATAAAAAATGGTACAAAATTATTTAATATCAGTTATACATTGGGCATCATGTGGAGGAATGTGCATTTTTGCTGCCTCTAATATTTATTTATTTTTAAGCTTTATATTTATTTTCTTAATTTTGTATTATTTTCTTAATTTTCGTATTATATTTTGTACCATTTTTTATTTCTTAAATACTTATGCTAATATATATATATATATATATATACAGTCGAACTAGGTTATAACGAGCACAGAAATATCGAGATCACACTGTAACGAGCAAAAAGCCATACTGATTTTAATTTACGCATATTCCCATACAATCGCTCACTGTTATAACAAGTGTACTACACAGATATACAGAACAAATTTTTTTGGTAACTATGCAAACATTCTTAATTGCTCGGGCATTGGAAAAACCGAATTCTCGGAATAGACAAAATTTAAAAGGGAGACTTAACTTTATGACCACCTGCATCAGATTAGCAGCCGGTTTATGACCTTGTCCTCTGGGGATGGAGGCTATACAATACTGCATGGCATTCTGCTTGTTGCATTACCCTATTTACAGATTGTCTTGTATTCACTGAACCATAAATTTATTTTGGGACTTCTAAGAATTTTGGAAATGGGACTTCTAACAACTTTGTATGCATTTTGGGACTTCTAGGAATGTTATATGCAATTTGGGACTTCTAGGAACGTTGTATGTATTTTAGGACTTCTTAGAACTTTGTATGCAGATCACTTTATCACTTTAAAGTAAAATCAGTTAGAAACGAACCCTTCCTTCGGAAACATGTCTACTAACAAAAGAAAGTCTCTCTCGATTTGCAAAAAAGTCGAAATTATTCGTGAGTTATTCGTGCTGCTGCTGTGCTACTGTGAACCTGGTGCAAAAAATGTTGAAGTGCGTAAAAAGTTTTCTTTGTCCTCTCAAGTGTATCGACATTGTGGAAGAATAAAGATGTTTACATATCGTCATCGGAAAAGAACATAACCGGGAAAAAAAATTTAGAAAGTGCAAGGTTACAAACATTGAGGAAGCATTGCTTCAATGGTTCACCACACAAAGTGCTAGATTTTAAATAGACAGTCTGATCTTGAAGGCTCAAGAGGAAAAATTTTCTAAACAAATTGGATGCGACGATTTTGTGTGTAACAACGGTTGGCTGGATCCATTTAAAAACCTACATATCATTGTTTATTGCAAAAATTAGTGGAGAATCTCAATCTAAAGATCTAATAATGGCAAATGAATGGATTGACCATGTTTGGACAGAAATCAGGAAAGATTTCAATGATGATGACATCTACAGTAGTTGTGCTACTGCAACAGGATCTATAAAACTTGAGCAGAGGGGCTGAAAAGTGGCAACTGAAGTTTAACATTGACAAATGCAAAGTACTGCATATGGGTAAAAGTAACCCCAGAGGAATGTACCAACTGTGTGGTACTACACTTAGGGTGCGTAGAAGATGAAAAAGACCTGGGAGCAATTGTGCAGTCAGATATGAAGTTTTCTGACCAATGCAGACAGGCTACCAAAGCAGGTCATGGGGTATTGTCAATGATATACAGGAATTTTGCTAACAGTACACTGTATAGGTCTGACATTAGCCCACTATGTCAGACCTATACAGCATGTACTGTTAATGTAACAATCTGCATGGATGATTCCTTTGCCAAAAATATATCAAAATCATTCTGAACAGCTTTTTGGTTTGATGCTTACATAATGAGATATTTTCAATCTTTAATTAAATATTGAAGATGTCACATCCCAGGTGAGCAATTTGTATTCATAGTGTAAAGGGCATCTAGAATAATGAAAAATGAAGACCAGAATGGTCAAAGAAATGAACTTACGAACAGAGTAAAAGTAAGAATTAATTTCATTGTACTTTACACAACAATTGTTCACTGTACATCTAAAGTAGGAAATCTGTGTAGGTGGCCAGCAGCTGAAAGGGAGGATTTGCTCCTACAATATATGTTCAAAATGCTCTCAGTGTATGTCATAGCAAGCAATAAGGCAGTAACCCAGATTGCACGTACACAATGTACATGCTTCTAGGACTTGCTTTTTAACATACTTTCAGAACTTTTTCTTCCATGTCAAGAGCATTTTGAGCATTATCTATCTCCTATCTGCACCAACCACGTGCACAATGCCTCAACTGCCTCTTAAGTGCTCATCGAGTCACCTGATGACACTGGCATAAAAATGCCATCAGTCTGGATATTGTTGTGTATATGAGTGAATGGCACTGAGAGCACTTCCTTCACACTACCAACACAAAGTACAAGCCGAGCTATGTATTTAACTTCATTTTTTCACATATGTTTTCTTTGCAGGCTGGAATGGTGTCCTTTAAAATTTTCAACAGCTGATATAACACCTGCCAAAAACACAGTTTGCATATTACAACACACATAGGAATTAGCATTAGCAGAGGCATACGATGCAAGAAAGCAAGCTTATGCAGCAAAAAAAAAAAAAAACACCTTCTTCACCCCTCCATTCGTTCCAAATGCCTGTCCAGCTCAGCCTTAAATTTATTTAAGCTAACAACTTCCACAACAAAAGATGGAAGCCTGTTCCACCAATCAACCACCCAGTGGCTAAAGGCAAATTTCCGCATATCTATTCTACAACTGTCTTTCCTCAATTTGAATCTATGCCCCATCAGGTTCTTAATCTGAGCAAGACAAAGAATCCCACCAGCATTCAGCTTGCTCAACCCATTCAAGGCCTTATATACCTCAATCAGATCACCTCGCAGGTGCCTACTCTCCAGGTACTGCAGTTTGCAGAACTTAAGCCTTTCTTGGTAAGAGCACCCCTTTGTTCCCCAACCAATATTGTTGCCCTTCTTTGTACTCGTTCTAGCAACTCTACATCCTTCCTAAAATGAGGCCTGTACACAGTACTCTAGGTGTAGCCTGACCATTGCCTTGTACAACAGTATAATCACCTCCCTGTCTCTGCTAGCAAAATTCCTATATATCATTGACAAGACTCCATGACATGCCCTGGCAGCCCATCTGCACTGCTCAGCGAACTTCATATTTGACTGCACAATTACCCTCAGGTCTTTTCCACTTTCCACTTCCCTGAGTGTAGTACCACACAATTGGTACGTTTCTCTTGGGTTATTGCTACCTATATGCAGTACTTTGCATCTATCAATGCACTTTGCATTTGCCACTTCTCAGCCCATTTTCTCAACTTATCTAGATCCAGTTGGAGTACAGCATACTGTCTTTACTGTCACAATCCTACCAACCTTTGTATTATCTGCAAACTTGGATATTAATCCTGATATACCTTCATCAATATCATTGATGAATAAACAAAACAACAATGGACCCAGCACTGAACCCCGGAGAACTCCACTAATAACATTTGTCCATGAAGAGCATTGTACATTGATTACCACTCTCTGTCGTCTCCCACTCAACCATCCCTTTATCCATTGTAGCAACTTACCCTTAATGCCATACCTCTCCAATTTGTACAGCAGTCTTCCACATGCAACAGTATCAAAAGCTTTCCTGAAATCCAAGTATATGATATAAAAATTATTTTTGACATTCAGTTCCTTTGTGACTACATCATAGTATCCAATCAAATTGGTCAGACAAGACTTCCCTTTAACAAACCCATGCTGTGTCTTAACTATTACTGCAGTCTTGTCTAGATGATCCTGCAATGCTTCTTTAACCAGTGACTCCATTATTTTCCCTGGAACACAAGTTAAACTAACAGGTCTATAGTGTCACCTTTTGAACCCCCTTTGTGAACTGGTGATACATTTGCACACCTCCAGTCCATGGGGACCTTCCCTGAGTCCAAGGAAGCTCTCATAATTATGGCTAAAATGGACATGTTCAAAAGCATATGTAAATGTGCTTTTGAACTACTTTTTTAATGCAAATCACTCAGCAGATGTCATATCATATGGCATTAATAGTACGTACACCTTATATAAATATATAAGATTTAAAGGAATATTCTAGAACATTAACTTGAATTTGACAAAATCATGCCATTTAAAAGTTTGTTACTTGTGGTTTTTAATGGCTTCCTTTTAACTAGTAAATCTGTGTCTATGTTATTATGTCATTTAGAAACTATATTGAGATAAATACAAATTATATTGTTATACTTTACCTATGGTATCTAATGAAAGAACTTCCAAATCTAAGAGACTACTATCAGTACGAAGTTTCCTTTTTAATTTTGCAACTACTTCTACACCAGGAACAAGTGATGAAGAGCCTTTTTGTACCACAAATTCTATATACACTCTGAGGAGGAAAAATTGTTCAGAAGTTACACCTCCTATAGCTGTAGGCAAATACTAATATGACAAAACAACATTTAAAAAAATTGCAAAGCACTAAGGAATCAAATTTTTTATACTGTAAAACATTTGTAATGAATTTAAATTTATTTTCATAAAATATTGTTAGCCAACTATAAGGATAGTAAAATTTCCATTTATTACTGCAAAGGGATGAAAATTAATTTAGTTTTTTCATTCCTTTTGCTGCAATACTTTACAAACAATATAAAGTAATTTTACAATACAAGCAACTTAAAGAGATAAAAAAAACAAAAACCTATTAACCAAAATCGACAATTAACTTGAATATACTTACATTTTAACCATCATCATACTGTAGATATACAATATGGCTTGAAAAGGCATTTTAAAAACTGAAAATGACTTGAAGCTCAGGAAATATAAAAAGAAGTATTTTTGATACTACTTAAACTAAAATCCTGTACACATCTAGCAGTTAATCCAAGCACTTTTGGAACCTAACCAAAATTAAAATCTCATAATTTTACTGTATTTTAAAATGAAAAGGCACTGCAGCAATTGTAAAATTCACAATAATTTATACTTCATGATCTTCAAAACCAAATTATTCACTGATTTTAGTGAACATCTTTGGTGCAGCCCATCACATCTCAATACATGTGAATCGAATTCAAATTTCTTCATCAACTTCAACTACTTTATGAATTAAGTTGGGTTGAGTTGAGTATTTAGTTTGCTTTATAGTCAATGTTATCTTCACCCAGCACCACATAAATGCTGCAATGCTATTATTTCGGAATACGACTGTCTGAAACTTTAAACAGTTCTTCAGTGATGCCACTGTTCATCCAATATGACCATCAATATTTCTGATAAAACAGAAATACAAAATTCCTTTGCACAGTTGCTAGTGCCCATACTTTTTTTGGCTATCCTGCTATCCAACTCTAATGTGTAAATACCAGTGTATCTAAAAGTAATGTTCTCAATAAACAAATCTTTTAAGAAGGAAAGTTATTTGTGATACTTACTGTAAGTCACTTCTTTATGTAAGCATTAACACCATTGCACAAATATGTGTAATAAAAATACTGTCTGCATCCTTTTCCTGAAATAAAACCAATGATTGGTAGGATTCTTATACAATACTTCTGCAATAAACCAGTTAAACATTAAATTAAGTTAATTAACACACGACTGCACCACTATATTGCGAGAAAAAGATATAACAGTATGATAATTTGGTTCCCCATAACATACACAAAAATCAGTTTAACTATATCAATGACTGCATGGGTTTTCCAAAGTCTACACAGGTTTGAAGCTCTAAGCAATATCATGAGACTATAACTGTATGAAATAAATAAGACACCAAACCATTAAACATTTAGCGTACTTTTAGCTGTTGCAACAAAAATTTAAAAAGCTTTAAGATCATTCACTCTGAAAACATAACAGATAAAACACCCAAACAGTACTTGCATTTAAACTAATTCCTCACAGCAGCCACCAACTAAAACAAAATTTACAGCTAATGTTGTTTTTATTACAGTGCAAACAGCATACAGCTTTGTCAGTTGAAATAATAAACACAACTTTAGCAGTTTCATTAAGTAAGCTCCATATCTTTTTTTTTTTTAAAGTCAATCCAAGTCGAATTTGATCCGGCACTGGCAACAAGTTGAGAGTAATAACAAGAAATTTAAGGTGATTATTACAAAAATTAGATGAATTCAAAATGAGATTCATATCTTATGTTTTCATGTTCATAATATTTTGTTCAGATAACTTCATTTTGCTATCTTTGAATCCTTTTAGTAGTTCGGATTTGAGAGTTTCTTGATGCACATAAAAATACTTTCTTGAATCATATGCCACTACTATTACTAATAATAATAAAACAGCAGTGTTCCAAATTAGCATTAGCATTAGTAGAGGCATTTGATGCAACAAAGCAAGCTTATGCAGCATCAGCCAAAAAAAAAAACCACTTCCACTTCACCCCTCTGTTCGTTCAAAATACCTGTCCAGCTGAGCCTTAAACTTATTTA
This sequence comes from Mastigoproctus giganteus, assembly GCF_048544385.1. Classification (NCBI taxonomy): domain Eukaryota; kingdom Metazoa; phylum Arthropoda; class Arachnida; order Uropygi; family Thelyphonidae; genus Mastigoproctus; species Mastigoproctus giganteus. The sequence goes on along the minus strand of NC_143586.1, from coordinate 88,357,687 downwards.
GGCTATCAACTTCCACGGCAAGGGATGGAAGTCTGTTCCACCAACCAACCACTCGCTGGCTAAAGGCAAATTTCCGCACGTCTATCCTACATCTGTCTTTCCTCAATTTGAATTTATGCCCTCTCAGGTGATTATTCTGAGTGAGAGGAAGAATCCCATCAGCATTGAGCATGCTCAAACCATTCAATGCTTTATACACCTCAATCAGATCACCTTGCAGGTGCCTAGTCTCCAGACACTGTAATTTGCAAAACTTAAGCCTTTCTTCGTAAGAGCACCAATTTGTTCCATTCACTAATCTTGTTGCCCTTCTCTGTACTCATTCCAGCAGCTCTACATCCTTCTTGAAATGAGGCCTCCAGACCTGTATACAGTACTCTAGGTGTGGCCTGACCATTGCCTTATACAAGGGAATAATTACCTCCTTATCCCTGCTAGAAAAATTCCTATATATCATTGACAATACACCATGAGCTACTCTTGCAGCCCGTCTGCACTGCTCAGAGAACTTCATATCTGCCTGCACAACCACCCCCAGGTCCCTTTCATTCTCTACCACTGTCAGTGGTAGAGAATGAAACACAGAGTTGATATGTAGTACCACAGAGTTGATATGTTGCTCTGGGGTTGCTGTTTCCCATGTGTACTACTTTACATTTGTCAATGTTAAACTTTATTTGCCACCTCTCAGCCCATCTGCTCAACCTTTCCAGATCCTGTTGCAGCAGCATAGTGTCAGTAGTGTCCTTGACAACCCTGCCTACCTTTGTATCGTCTGCAAACTTCGACATTAAGCTTGATATACCCTCATCAATATCATTTATGAATACAGAAAACAATAATGGATCCAACACTGAGCCCTGAGGGACTCCACTAATAACATTAGTCCACGACGAGCAGTGTCCATTGATTACCTCTCTCTGTCTTCTCCCCCTCAGCCACTCCTTTATCCACAGCAGCAATTTTCCCCCAATGTCACACTGCTCCAATTTGTGCAGCAGTCTTCCACGTGCAACAGTATCAAAAGCCTTTCTAAGATCCAAGTATATAATATAAAAGTTATTCCCTGCATCCAGTTCCTTTGTGACTGCATCATAGTATCCAATCAAATTGGTCAGGCAAGACTTCCCCTTAACAAACCCATGCTGTGTCCGAGCTATAACTGAAGTCTTGTCTAAATGATCCTGCAGTGCTTCTTTAACTAGTGCCTCCATTAATTTTCCTGGAACAGAAGTTAAACTGACAGGTCTATAATTGCTTGTGTCAGCCTTTGATAATCCTTTGTGAATTGGGGTCACATTTGCACATCTCCAGTCTGCGGGTACCTCCCTTGAGTCCAAGGAAGCTCTCATAATTATGGCTAAGAGTTTGCTTACTTCCTCTGCTGCCTCCTTTAATATAACTGGATAGATCCCATCCACCCCAGGTGCCTTTCTTGTGTTTATCTTCAACAGTTTCTCCTCCACTTTACTCTCAGTTATTACAAGATTCTCTAGCTTACTGCTAGAGTTGAATACACCCCTGGCTTTCCCCTCACTAAATAACTCCTCATGTGTGAATGTCGATGCAAAATATTCATTTAGTTTGTTAGCTACCTGAGCAGGATCATCAACAGTTGACCCATCGATATCAAGTGGACCAATCTGATTCATCCCCTTCCTTCTAGAGTTTACATAAGTAAAGAACTCTTTGCTGTTTTTCTTTGCATCCCTTGCCAAAGATTTCTCGTACTCTTCCTTCGCCTGCCTAACCTCCTTTGTAACTTGGTTACAGATCAACTTGTATCTATCATAGGCTTCTGTGTTGTGTTGTGTGTTAATTTGTATGTATCCCATGCATGTTTCTTCTCTGCCATATGCCTCATCAGTTCATCTGACATCCATTTAGGCCTAAACCTTGAACAATATTTCTTAGTTGGTATGTAAAGCCTAGTAGCTTCCAAGATAAGTTCTTTGAATGCTTCCCATTTTGCATTTGCTGTTGGTAACATCATCAGTTGGTCCCACTGTATAGAATTTAAATACTGTCTCAGTCCATCGTAGTCACCTTTGCGATAGCAATAACCCTTCCCTTTACCCCTAATGGTAGTTACTTCTTTGAGTAAATCCCACTTCAGCACATTGTGATCACTGCCACCTAGTGGTTCATTTATCTGCAGATTCTTAATGCATGAAGAGTCACTAATGTTCCTCCCTCTAGTTGCCTCCTGAACATGCTGATGTAGAAAACAATCATCCAATAAATCCACAAAAGCCTTGCTAGTGTGTGAGTGACCAGCCCCCAAACTCCAGTCAATATCTGGGAAATTAAAATCTCCCATTATAAGACACTCTGATTTACTGGCCCACTCTATTTCCCTGTACAGTTTCTTATTATACTCATCAGAGTCATTAGGCCTATAGCACACTCCTACTCTCAATTTTGATCTCCCAATGCTTATGTCACACCAAACTGACTCAACACTGCACTGTCCAGCGATGTCCACTGGCTTCACTTCCTTGGATTTTATGTATTTCTTAACTAATAGCATAACCCCTCCTCCCTGCCTATCCAGTCTATCCTTTCTGTAGACGTTGTACTCCCCAAATTCCAGTTCTGCATTCCTTATATCTGTGTGACACCAAGTCTCTGATATCCCAACAATATCTGCCTTTGATGTTTTGAGCAATACCTCAAATTCATCAAATTTATTTACTAAACTCCTAGCATTGGTGTACACGCAAGTATACATGCACCTATTTCTATTCTTAACTACCCTAACACAACCCATGTGTTTACTTGTACCGCAATGACTCCCAGCAGTCTCTGAAATATCCTGAATCTTGTTTTTCAGGCTTCTGCTCATTCCAATAGAAGCAGTGCAAAAATCTCTTTCACCTCTGCCAGTGGCTACTGTTAATCTATTCTTCTTTGTATCCCCCCCAAGCTAGCAGTTTTCCGACCCCTCGATAGCATCGGCAAATATTCTTGCACCCTTTCTATTTAAGTGTATCCCATCCCTGTAGAAGCAATCTCTCCTGTTAACAAGTACAGTCCAGGCTGAAAAAAAATTCTACCCCTTGAGCCTTGCACAATCTTTTCAGGGCCGAATTGATCGACAAGGCTCTCATCATATACTCCCTCCTATCGTGTCTGGGCAGAATTGCAGACACTTTCAAATTCAACCCTATTTCACGGCTCTTTTTCAACAGTGACCTGTACTTGTTAAGCAATTCTGCCGGTCTCCTACTCTTGATATCATTAGTGCCAACGTGTACAACTATATCACTTTTTGTGCCCTTAAAAGATGATATCTGCTCTACAACGTCATCAACCTTTGCCCCTGGTAGACATACCCTGGTCCTGTTCCACCTATCCTTTTTACAAAGCATGTTCCCTGTTTCCCTGACAATAGAGTCACCAACAACTACTAGTTCCTTTGGGACCAGCGCATTCTGCCTTGGGGGTTGCCGCTGTGTTGCGCGACGACCGAGTGCAAGCTCTGGCATTGATGTGGGCAGCTGAGAGCTTGACGGGTCCCTCAATTTAATTCCTTCGAGGGCATCCACCCTGTCCTTCAAGCTCTCATATAGGCCCATAAGAACACTGAGTTGTTGCCTGATTTCAATACACTCCTTGCATCGCGCGCACACACAAAGACATCCCCATGGCAATATCATGTCCCGTACCTGAATGCTCCACAAACATCATGCAAGCTGTGCATTTTAGAAGGCTGTGATTCAGAAGGCAACTGCCCCCCTCAGTTCTCCTCTGAGCCACAGCACTTCCATTAGCTTGAGCCTTTTGTTTTGCCGCTCTGGTCTGAGTCATGATTACTTTTAATTTAAATAAAATTTCAATTTCAGTTTATAACCCTAACTTATCTCCCAACACAGTTATAATGGTATATATATTTTTTAGTGTCAAGTATTAACTATCTCCGAGTTCCCTTTATATAACTTCCGTATCAGTTTGTATTAATTAATTATGTTACGTTTGTAATCTAAGTCGGTATATGTATTTAGTTAAAGTGAAATTTAAATGCCAACGAAGTTCAACAAGTTTAACAGATTTTACCGATCGCTAAAAATATTATAACCTATACTATACTAAACTAACGCTATCTAGGTTCGATATATACCGATCGTATGACAAAGACAAAGGCGGGAATTGACGAACGGTAATCTATGGACACTCTTAAGTATTAATTAACTTTCAAATCTCGCTGTCTTGATTCAGAATAAACTAACGATCCTTACTAGGTCTATAAGCTACTTACAAAAAATAATTTGATGTAAAAAATATTCAATAAGCGGCTAAATATGGCTAAAAAACTTCTCGTTCAGCGGAGTTGTAACTTGTAACACGTGGATTTGATACCCTTACCGATACTTTTATGCAATTACAAGGCCGAGTAAAGAATAAATACACCAGATTAATCAGAAATATCACAAAATAATGCTATACTACTAAATTTAAATGAAAAGTTTTAGAAAAACAATAATTTCAAATCAATAAATAAGAAAAATCCACTTAGCGGCTTTGAACACGTCTGGTCCCTACTAGCCTCGTCAGCAGACTCCAGTCAAAGTTACTATCTTATGATTTAGTACACAGAAATGAGGAAAAATCAAAAACTATATGGCAACTTCCATTTTCATCTTTCATAGTAAACATTATTTGCATTTAAGAAGGAAAAAGTAATTTTAACAACTACTGAAAGAAGCCAGGCATTCGTAAAATTATAATAAACTTTCATTTTAGCCACTTCTTTATTACCTTTCCATTACTGTATATTAAAACATACTACAGGTGTTCAATTGGATTGAGGTCAGGTGAATTTGGAAGCCAATCAAGATGGATGATATCTTCACTGTGTTCCTTGAACCACTTGTGTGTAGTGTGGACCCAATGACATGGCACATTATCATCTTGGAAGATCCATTTCTGTTTGGGAAAAAAAATGCAACATGGCAGGGTCCACATGGGCTCTTAAGAACTGCCGGTAGACCTCACCAATGAAACACTGGTCCACCAAGGGTTCTAGATCTTGCCAGCAAAAACATGCCCCATACTGAGCAACCACCACCACCTGGATAGTGGGCACCATGCACAAATGCAAAGTGTTTAGTTGTCTGACAGCATTAGGGGTTGCCCCATCTCTGCATTGTGTACTCTGCGTAGGCCAGAGATTTAAAAAGTGTGTGGGGAGTGGAAGGATGTGTAGTGTTGTATACCATTGTTCTTCTGACCATTTAGCTGTTGGGACCAGCCATTACTACACTTGGCCCCGGGAAGGCAGGTCAGGTACCCAGTAGATTTTATTTTGTACTTTGGCAGGCCCTGCCACCTAGTTTTCAAAAATTTTAGTGGCAAGGGCTTATGTGAGAAAAAGGGGAGGGGGGAGTAAACACTAGAATATAAAAGACCGAGAGAGGTTTATGTAAGCGTGGTTTAAATTTGGACATTATTAATTTGATCAATTGTGTGGGATGTACACTGGCAAGTTAGTAAGAGTAGGGGGGAAGACAGAAGGCTGGGGGGAAATACAGAGGTATGGAGATGATAGAGAAGGCGACCCCAAAAAGTTAGTGAGGCAGGCCCATGACTTGCAAGGCAGAAGCAGGGGGAGGAGTAAAAGAAAACCAGGTGAGAGTGCCGGTTTGAGTGCCAATGTGGTTTGTGGCAGCGAAGTAGCTGGTGTCTCCAATGTCTGGGTTCTGAGTCTTGCGTGGGATCAGGTCCTGTCCAGGATTTGGGGTCACTTCCTTGTTTCTTCTAGTTATGGTGGCAATTTGGTGGATTGCATTTCCTGGGATGCAGTCCCATCCATGGTTGTTCTTCTTTTACATTGTTGTGCATTCAAGATCCAGATATATTGATATACTTGGGACAGAGTCCCATCCAGGGTTTGCCATCACTTCCTTGTTGTCTCATTACGTTGTAGAGCCAGTTCAGTGCATTGTCTTTCCTGGGGCATAGTCCCGTCTGTGATCATTGGTCATATGTGTTGGGCATTGTAGTGATCTAGCTGCCTGACGATTTAGAAGTCGTGCAACATGCAAGAGTTGTTGTCAATTGTTATATCAGTTGGTATGGATTTTCATTATGGCTTTGGTTGGTTATACTAACAGAGTTTTTGGGGATGTAGACAGAGGCATCCTCAAAGAAACAATGGAAATGAATCCATCAGGGGAGTGTGGTGCAGGAATTAGAGATAAAAGTACACTGGATAAAAGAACCCAGTGTAGACCAAGTGGTGGTTTATTTGGATTCTTGAGCAGAAGTTGAAGATTAGCTGTCTTCTAATCAAGTTGAAAGGATCTTTTTGCCAGACAGTGGTTAAAAAGGTTCAGCGGTAAGTATGGATTGTAGTCTGCCACTCTCCTGACAATCTCAGGCTCCAGAAGGTCAGGACTTGGGCATTTCCTGTCCTTGAGTTACAATACTGCTCGATGAAGTTCCTCCAGGGTGAAGGGCATGCAGTTTCCTGCACAGTGTAGCAATCATTGGAGGCATGCAGTTGGGCTTGTATTGGTGTGAGGTCATTGGTGGCTGGAAATTAGTACTGAGTATATTATTAATTGACTGCTTCCTTTATGGTGCCTTATAGTGTGAGAGTGGTTGTCAGAATCTCTCCCCCGGGGAGTTTATTGGTGGTAACTTTATATACCAACCCCTAAGGGTCGGCGCATTCACAGTTGATGCCACCAAGTGCTCCCAAGATGTCCTTTTCCTTTGGCGGATTAGAGCCGTATAGGTGTTCCCAGCTATTCTGTATTGTCAATCTCAAGACATCCACCTCTGGCTACAGCCAGAGGTGGATGTCTCTTTGCTCTTTGTAAAGCTTTCCTATTACCATTTACCTCTCTGTGGAGGCACTGCAGCTATGGGGACCACCAGGGAACAGCACTAGGGAGTGGAGTCTTTCATTTAAAGGTTTGGGTAAAGGCATTTGTAATAACTCTAGTAGCAGTTCTCTAGAGCACTTCTGGATCCAGCAAGTTACAGTCCCCCACCAGGAGTTGTGTGACAGGGATGTCCAGGGCTGCTATGAAGTTGTCCCAGTTAGCATTTTCTATTTTAAATCTGTTCAGTGTGAGTTTGGGATTCAATGGTTGCTGTTGGATTCTAGACATTTGGAAGGTTATGGCTCAGTGATCTGAGGTGGTCCAGGTCTCCTGGACACACCGGCCAGAGATGTAGCCAGCCATCTGTCTGCTAGCCAGGGTGATATCGATATTTGATTCACAGAGAGTGGATGAAAATGTTGGCAAATTATGTGGCCTATTTAATATGGTAGGCTGTGAATTGGAGATAAATAAACTCCTCCAATCGCTGCCCATTTCAGGTGCCACTATGGTCATCAGACCCTGCAACCAAGCAGGAGAGTGGCAGTTACCGTCTGCCCCCACAATAATCTTCTCATTGAGAGAGAGAGGGCCGCTATGTTTTCCAGATAGTTTATTGTTGGTAGAATATCCTTTCCAGGTCTGTTATATAGAGAAACCACATAAAAGGTTCCAAGGGGATCTATGACATGCAGGCACACTGCCCAGGCTGTGCATAGACTTGATATTTTGGTGATGGTGAGTTCTCAGTTTCTGACTACAATTGCCACCCAGAGAGTTTCATTATCTGTTGGATTATTTTGTATGCAAGTGGGTAACCTCGCACCTGCTTGGCATGAATATAAGGTTCTTGAAGGATGGTGATGTCAGTATTTTCCTCATTTGCACTTATTTTAAGTTGGATGAATTTGATATGTTGGGTGTTGAACTGTTTAAGGCATAGGTCCATAATCGGTTCTACCTTGTTGTGCTCGCTTTGTCTTTAGATAAACTGGACAACTATTGTCTCTTACTGAGTGATTATGAGGAAGTTTTGAGATTTTGCAGTTTGGCAGACAGGTTTGCTGGTTTTGTTGGGGCAGTCTTTATACTGATGTCCCTTCTGAGCACAGTGCCCACAGGTCGACTCAGCCTGAGTGCAGGTGTGTGCAGTGTGGCCAAACCTGCAGCACTTGAAACACTTTGGGACAGTCATGTGTTCTTTAAAACAATGGCTGCCCCATTCTATATATATATATATATATATTCTGTCTTGATTTTTTATTGTATTCAAGGCTAGGGTGATTAACTCCATAATCCAGTTGACATTATTATCTGATTTAGACTTTTTATGAAATTTTGGCTTAATAAGCTCCTCTGGGACCGAGTCAGGGTGAGACGCTTGCAGGTTACAGTAGTATAGTTCCTCAGTGATTTGCATAGATGTGGAGTCCTTGATGACATCAAATATGATTACTGAGGGGCTTTTTTTCCTTCGGTTGTTCTGCAGTAAGGCCAAGTATCGAGATGGCAGGATTTTTTATGACATCTATTTCTTTTGATGTTTCAGTTTCAATCAGTATCCCACCATTTTGGGTCTTCCCGATCAATTTAATTCTTGTAGTTTTAAAGTGCTCCAGGTTACTGATGACTGTATTCTTGACTTCCTCGCTAGACTTAATTTCTTCATTGTCAATAGGTTTTAGAATAACTAAATTTGAGCTTTTTAGCAATGTTTTTCTTTTGGTTTTTGGGCCAGAGGCCTCATTACTCGGCTTGTTAGCGTTCCTCAGTGCATCTGCGTACGAACGAGGGTGTTGTTGTATTTGGTTTCCTCGTTCCTCCATATAATCCTCTAATTTGGCTGCAGCCTTCTCACATTCGATGTGCATATTCAGCAATAAGTATTCCATCTTTGACCAGATGGTAATTATCTTTCCTCTCAGGACTGTAGTTATGTGATTACTGGAGTCAGTCATAAGGTCCTCCAGTTCCCATCAGAAAGTTTTGACCTGGTCCATGATAAGGTCATCAGAAGGCGTTGGATCCAGTGCCATAGCATTGTCATAAGGTGTATTTGGTTGCTCTTGAAGCTCTGCAGGGTAGCTGTTTCTTGCAGTCTCAATGTCTTGCTTCCTGCCACTTCCTGGGCAGTCAGTTTCACCTAATCATAGCTCCTCAACAGACGAATCCACAGGAGTGAGAGAGAGATTTGGTCATGTTGTGCTGTCTCTCTCTCCATTGTTTTTCCCAGCACTTGGGACGTTGCTGTTGCACTGTCTGCAGAAGTATTCAGCTCGAGCCGTGGCACTAATCTTTGGAATCGATCTTCCAGGACAGCACTCCCCCAAAGTTCTTTTGTAGGAGCCATTACATATCAGAAAAACTTTAATATTTTTCTTCAATTGCAAGTTTGTTTGGTTGCACGACCAGGCATAATAATTATTAAAAGAGGGAGAACTTGGCAATGAACAGATGTTTAAAATAGCACTTCCGTTGTGGCAGAAGGCTTCTACAAGGTTTTATTTTTTTTTTTTTATAAAATTACTGCAAATTCTATATAGTTTCTAAAGTTCTATATTTCTAATGTGTTCGACTGCCAGGCAATAAAAGCACTTCTTACTGTATGAGGAAGCAGTTTGCCATTCAGTTATATTTAGTATAGCACAACTTTCCCTTCTTTTAAGTGCCCCAGCAGGTAGTTGTTCTCCACTGCAGAGAGGCAACATAAAGAGAGGCAACATAAAGACCGCCTGCAGGTTGACCTGATTAAGGGGAGGTAGTGGTCTCTAGGATGCTGGTCAACATGACCTTGTACTGGATAGCATTTCGCTGGCTATTATGCAATGAAGGGCTTGGCTGAATAAAACAAGATATGAAATTCAAGTTTTTAAATTGAAAATAAAGTTGTTTACTTGATCATATATATATATATATATATATATATATATATATATATACACACACACACACACACACACACACACACATGGGTATATGCCATATACCCTCTGGAATTCAATTAATAAGCACAGTATACCCTCTGCATATGTAACATTCAGAGTATACCTTCTGCTAATTTTATGACTACTACAGCACTGGGTAGCAGTACCCTCAGAGTAACGCACCAACTGTGCGGTACTACACTTAGGGTAGTGGAGAATGAAAAAGACCTGGGAGTAATTGTGCAGTCAGATATGAAGTTTTCCGAACAGTAGACAGGCTACCAGAGCAGCTCATGGGGATTTGTTAATGATATACAGGAATTTTGTTACCAGGGATAGGGAGGTGATTATCCCTTTCTATAAGGCAGAGGTTTTCAACCGGAGTTCCGTAACAACATTCCAGGGGGTGGCACGTAATTTGGGTTTAAGTTACTTAAACTTATTTTTTTTAAAATTTATATATTTATTTCGTTATAAAAAGGTGTACGGTATCTTTTTAATTTTGTGGTGATCTATAATTGATGCTTATTACGACCTCTATATAAAGAATAAAATTATTATATATATATATTTTGTATTATGAATTGTAATTTTGTTTATAGTTATATTATTGTAATAACTATCATATAACATTTTTTTTTATATTTTACAGAGAGAGAGAGAGAGAGAGAGGGAGAGAGAGAGAGAGAGAAAAGCACATCTCTCATGTAGAGAAACTTACGTTCAGAGCAGAATAAACAATAATTTATTCTCCACTCCTCTATGCTGCTGAAGTATGGGCATCAACAGCTACTATAATTCTGCAGCGAAGGAAGCCAATCTTCGCTGCAGAATTCTAGCTCCTTAAAAAGGCAAACCGGAAAGCTTGTCTCCCACCACAAGACAGAACTACAGCCTTGGCTACTTCACTAGGGATGCCGCAACTGCATGATATCATTAAAATACAACTGATAACTACAGTTAAAATTATCACAGGTCAAATCTCAATACTGTGCAGTTGGGATTCGTGTTACTGGCGAATACCCAAGCTAGAACTTTGGTCGACCTCAATGCTCTGCTTGAAGCATCAGAGGCTTCATATTTCAGACTGCTTCCTCCCAAGCCAAGTGCTACTGGAAGTAGAGCACCTCAATGTCGACTTGTATAAGTTTTACAGCAGTAAGACCTACAGGAAAGAAATCCTAGCAGCTCACTCCAATTCCAGAAGCCAACAAGAACAAGTTCGTGCACCCTCCACACCACGACAAAATTCGTTTGACAGAGAAGGGCCATTCATGTTTTTTTTTTTTTTTTTTTTTTTTTATGTTAACTCCAAACACGAGAGGTATTAGAACCTATAGTACTTAGTACCGTGCTTGGGTTAAATGCTGTGCAGTTGGGATTCGTGTTACTGGTGAATACCCAAGCTAGAACTTTGGTCGACCTCAATGCTCTGCTCGAAGCATCAGATTTACAATTAAAATATCTAATGTACATTAGATATTTTAATTGTAAATACAAATGTACATAATGTAGCTTGTAATATAGTTAATACTGCATAATGTGGGGAATTAATAGCATGTTACACTTTTTAGTTTGTAATTTTTATGTCTTTATGCACGTAACTAATTATCTACTCTGATGTGAGCCCCTGGCATTTTGCTGTCACGGGACAATTGCAACTTCATTTACATCTATGTTCTTTGTATTAATTTAGTTGCAATAAAGATTTTCTCTTTCTCTCTCTCTCTCTCTCTCTCTCTCTCTCTCTCAGGCATAAATTTGAGTAGGGGTGCCACAAAATAAAATAAATTACTTAGGGGTGCCGTTATTAAAAAAAAGGTCAAAACCACTGGTATAAGGTAATGGTCGGGCCACACCTTGAGTGCTGCATACAGGTCTAGCAGCCTCATTTTAGGAATGATGTAGAGGACGTATAAACCAGGGTAAGAGCAGTTAAAGTGGTTCAAGATGAAAAAGACTTGGGTATTACGATTCAATCTGACAGAAAATTTTCCATGCAGTGTAAACAGGCGCTAAGAAGGAACATGATCCCTGTCGATGATTTATAGGAACTTTGCTAGTACGGAGAAGGACGTAATTATCCTTCTATACAAGACGATGGTTAGACCAAATTTGGAGTATTGTGTTCAGGCTGGAATGATACAGAGAAAGGCAATGAGATTCATGAAGGGAAAAAAGGGTTGCTGGTACCAAGAAAGGCATAAGTTCTGCAAATTGCACTGTCTGGAGACTAGGCATGGGCGCCTCCATAGCCAGGTGGGCAGGAGCAGCAGTGCATAGCACACGCTTCTTGATTAGACCGGGGTTCGAGCCCGTGACCACCAAATACGGAGAATGCGGAAAGGTCAGGGAATGACCACCGCATATCCCGGGAGCAATATGGCCTTAGTTGCTAATGCTCCTAAAAACCAAATAACAAACAAACAGACTAGGCATCTGCGAGGTGATCGGATTGAGGTGTGTAAGGTCTTGAAGGGTTTGACCAGCTGAATGCTGACGGGATTCTTCCTCTTGGTCAGATTACACACTTGAGGAGTCATAAATTCAAATTGAGGAAAGACAATTGTAGAATAGATGTGCAGAAATTTGCCTTTGGCCAGAGGGTGGATAATTGCTGGAACAAACTTCCATCTGTTGTGGAACTTGATAGCTCAAATAAATTCAAGAAAGAACTGGACAAACTTTTGGAGTGAATGGATGTGTTAAATGGGAAGTTTTTTTTTTTTTTTTGGTTGATGTTGTATAAACTTGCTCTCTTGCATAATATGCCTCCACTAATACTAACATGTGTATTCCAAATTGTTTTCCCCCCCCTCTTACATCTAGCTTCTAAGAGAGGGAAAGCAAAAAAAAAAAAAAACTAAGCAACATTACAAAATATTGAGATTTGATATTAGCATAGAAAATATGATGAAGCATCAGCTATTAAAAAAGAAAGATGATACCCATAGATGAAATCTGTGTGCTTACATCATTATGCTTGCCAATTCAAGAGCAAACAACATGGAGGGAAGGACAAAACGTCACTACAAAAATAAAAAAATAAATAATAAACAAACAAGCATATATACAGGTAGCCCTCGTTTTGTGTTGGTCCGATTTGCGCCGATCACTAACCACAACACCATTTTTATTTTTATTTTTGCAATTTTTTTTATAAATTGAAAGTTTAAAATCGTCACACAAAATTTATAGGCATCATACTGTGCTATGTATCATGCACTGTTTACATGATTTAGGACAATCTGAGCCAATCAGCAAATAGTGCATTCGTATCAGAGACGAGAAAGATTCCCGCCTCAAAGTAACGACTCGTGGATTAGCGGGTATAAAGGTCCATGCGGTGAAGCATTCAGTTGGTTGTTGTTTACGCTATTTACACGTGTTGGAAATTTATTACGCTAACATTTTTTTTATTGATTGTCCTATTAATAAATTAAATAACAATAATAATAATAGTGATAGCAATGTGCAGTTTTTTCAAATCATGTTATAAAGTTTTTAATTTAATAGAATAAAGAACACGCCATGTCTGGTAAAAGTAGTTAATTGAATCCTAGTGCAATATTCGGAGAATAGAATCTGATGAAACCCGCCCTAATGTGTGTACAGCTATGAATGCTCCATCGACCATTACTACAACCATGAAGAATGCTAATTAAATAAAACAATTGATGCAAAGTGGTAGGTAAAATTTTTGGTGCCCAGAAACCTAACCCTGTGATTTCCGATTGACTCCATTACATAAGGGGTTCCATTTGCATTGATTCCATTTGCGCCTGTTGCCCCAGGAACCTAATCACAATGTAAATCGAGGGCTACCTGTGTGTGGAAATTTATTTTTATTTTGTTACACAGAGCATTAATAAAACTACAATAAATAAATTAGCTTTCGGCTGGGTGGCAGCCTTCATCGGATTAAAATACTTGAATGGCAGTTGGAATAGAGATGCACTGCCAGGATGGTGCGTGAGGCACGTGGTTAATTGTTTGTTGATGTTTGTGGCTGTGACGTATGGTGGTGACGTGGCCAGCGTTTGTCTATGGATAGAATTACTGACTCTGTGATGGGGTTAACTTGACAACCACTGTTCCTGTTCAAAGCGGTGTCTGAGCATTTTATATTTAGCGATTCCAACCAGGTACGCCTCAGGTAATGGTGGGACCTGTCCACAACCACGACATCGCGGTGTGGGTCGATGTCGTGGTGGGTTGTCCAGACATGCTCAGCGATAGCTGAGTGTTCTACATCTGCCAGACGGATCGCCCTTTTATGTTCTGAGAGACGTTTCTCGAGTCGACGTCCAGTCTCTCCAAAGTAGCAGCTCGTGCAGTCATGGCAAGAGATGCGATAGACCAAACCACTCTGTAGAAGGGTGGGGACAGGTGTTTTTATGTTGGAAAGGAGAGAACGCAGTTTCTTGCCTGGGAGTTGGATGCACTTTATCCCATGCGATCTTAGGATTCTACCGATCTGCTGTGACAGGTTGGGGTAGTATGGGATGAATGCCCTCGTGGATGACTCGTCACTGTTGGCGTTTCTGTTGGTCGTCACGTTGTCGCGTGCTTGTAGGCCACACCTGTCAAGGACGTCGATGGGGTAGCCACACCTCGTAAGGTCTACTTTGACTCTGGTGATCTCTTTGCGTCTTTCATCTGCGGAGCTGGAGTGTATCCAGGCACGAGTTAGCAAGGTTCGGGCAGTTGAGAGGAGGTGGCCCCGTGCGTGTGCTGACTGGAAGTTGGTAAATTGGCCAGCACACATAGGCTTACGATAAACTGTCGTCTTCAAGCATGTGTCTTCACGCCGGACAAGTGTATCTAGGTATGGTATAGAGTTGTTCGACTCCAGCTCAATCGTGAATTTTATGAAGGGCGATAGTGAGTTGAGGTGGGTTAGGAGTCGTGGAACCTGAGTCTCTAGGGATGACTACGAACACATCGTCTACATAGCGACACCAAAAGGCGATGTGATCTGGTGCGTGTGTAAACGCACGTCCCTCTAACTCCTCCATCGCGATGTTTGCTGTGACCGAGCTGACAGGGGAACCCATGGCTGTGCCATGTATTTGCTGGTAGATCGAGTCATTAAACATGATTGCACCTCCTGTTAAGCACAGTCTGAGGGCGGCGGAAATGTCATCAGGCGTCAGTCTAGTTCTGCCGCTAAGGGTTCCATCATTATCCAAGAGTTGTTTTGCACAAGAGATGGCAAGTTCCACTGGGATGGAGGTAAAGAGTGATACGACATCGAACGATGCCATGACTTGATCTTGCGAGATGGATATAGTGCGGATATGAACTCAACACTGTTGGAGACGGTGTAGGTGGTCTTGCCAACTAGAGGAGAAAGAAGTCTCGAGACAAATTTAGACAGCTCGTAAGTCGGTGATCCACAGCAGGATACAATAGGTCTTAGTGGTGTGCCTTCTTTGTGCACCTTCGGCAGGCCGTAAAACCGTGGGATCTGACACCCGGAGGCACGGAGGTGATTACGGGTTGACTGTGTGATTTTCTCTTGCTTCAGCCAAGTGTTGATGAGGATATTCACCTCTGACTCCCATCGTTCCAAAGCCCTGTTGGGGTTGATGGTTAAGGGTTTGTAGACGGTAGTGTCTCGTAAGAGCAGTAAGGCTTTCGCCATGTAATCAGTGTGGTTCATTACAACCGTACGACGGCCTTTGTCCGCCGGTAGAATGACGATGGATGAATCCCGTTTCAGTGCCTTGAGGGTAGAAATCTGTATACAGCTGAGGTTTGAAGAGACGGGGCGGGCATGGTGTAGAACTGCTGCAGTCTTTAAGCGGATTGCGTTGGCTACATCTTCTGGGAGGCGTGATAAGCTTGCGTGATAATGATGGAACCCTTAGCGGCAGAACTAGACTGACGCCTGATGACATTTCGCCGCCCTCAGACTGTGCTTAACAGGGGGTGCAATCATGTTTAATGACTCGATCTACCAGCAGATACATGGCACAGCCATGGGTTCCCCTGTCAGCTCGGTCACAGCAAACATCGTGATGGAGGAGTTAGAGGGACGTGCGTTTACACACGCACCAGATCACATCGCCTTTTGGTGTCGCTATGTAGACGATGTGTTCGTAGTCATCCCTAGAGACTCAGGTCAGCGACTCCTAACCCACCTCAACTCACTATCGCCCTTCATAAAATTCACGATTGAGCTGGAGTCGAACAACTCTATACCATACCTAGATACACTTGTCCGGCGCGAAGACACATGCTTGAAGACGACAGTTTATCGTAAGCCTATGTGTGCTGGCCAATTTACCAACTTCCAGTCAGCACACGCACGGGGCCACCTCCTCTCAACTGCCCGAACCTTGCTAACTCGCGCCTGGACACACTCCAGCTCCGCAGATGAAAGACGCAAAGAGATCACCAGAGTCAAAGTAGACCTTACGAGGTGTGGCTACCCCATCGACGTCCTTGACAGGTGTGATCTACAAGCACGCGACAACGTGACGACCAACAGCAACGCCAACAGTGACAAGTCATCCACGAGGGCATTCATCCCATACTACCCCAAACTGTCACAGCAGATCGGTAGAATCCTAAGATCGCATGGGATAAAGTGCATCCAACTCCCAGGCAAGAAACTGCGTTCTCTCCTTTCCAACATAAAAACACCTGTCCCCACCCTTCTACAGAGTGGTTTGGTCTATCGCATCTCTTGCCGTGACTGCACGAGCTGCTACTTTGGAGAGACTGGACGTCGACTCGAGAAACGTCTCTCAGAACATAAAAGGGCGATCTGTCTGGCAGATGTAGAACACTCAGCTATCGCCGAGCATGTCTGGACAACCCACCACAACATCGACCCACACCGCGATGTCGTGGTTGTGGACAGGTCCCACCATTACCTGAGGCGTACCTGGTTGGAATCGCTAAATATAAAATGCTCGGACACCGCTTTGAACAGGAACAGTGGTTGTCAAGTTAACCCCATCACAGAGTCAGTAATTCTATCTATAGACAAACGCTGGCCACATCACCACCATACGTCACAGCCACAAACATCAACAAACAATTAACCACGTGCCTCACGCACCATCCTGGCAGTGCATCTCTATTCCAACTGCCATTCAAGTATTTTAATCCGATGAAGGCTGCCACCCAGCTGAAAGCTAATTTATTTATTGTAGTTTTATTAATGCTCTTTGTAACAAAATAAAAATAAATTTTCGCATTATGAATCCAGAGCACGTAGGCCTGTTTTATTATGTACCTGTGTGTGTGTATGTGTGTGTGTGTATATATATATATATATATATATATATATATATATACACACACACACACACATAATGTTGAATAGAACAACAAGGAACAGAAAAATGGTAAAAGGAGGAACTAGTCTAATACAGTCAAAAAACCTGTGCAGAGCAGGGACAACACAGTGAGAAAGAAAAAAAAAAAAACAGAGAGAGAGAGAGAGAGAGAAGATAACAACAACAAAAAAAAAGTACAATAAGAGAAAAATAATTACAAATTGACAAAAAAATGTAGTAGTAGTAGTGGCATGTGATGCAAGAAAGCAAGTGTATGAGCTTATGCAGCATCAGCCAAATAAAAAAAATTTCACACAACCATTATCTCTAAATGTTTGTCAAGTTCCTCCTTAAATTTATTTAACCTATCAACTTCCACAATGACAGATGGAAGTTTGTTCCAGCAATTAACCAACCTCTGGCTAAAGGCAAATTTCTGCACATCTATTCTACATCTGTCTTTCCTTAATTTGAATTTATGGCCCCTTAGGTTCGTAATCTGAATAAGTGGAAGAATCCCATCAGAATTCAGCGTGCTCAACCCATTCAAGGCCTCATACACCTCAATCAGATCACCGCACAGGTGCCTAGTCTCCAGCCATTGCAATTTGCAGAACTTAAGCCTCTCTTGGTAAGAGGATCCCTTCATTCCCCTCACCAATCTTGTTGCCCTTCTCTGTACACGCTCAAGCAAATCTACATCCTTCCTAAAATGAGGCCTCCAGACCTGTACGCAGTACTCAAGCTGTGGCCAGTCCATTGCCTTATACAGAGGGATAATCACCTCCTTTTCCCTGCTAGCAAAATTCCTATATATCATTGACAAAACCCCATGACCTGCCCTGGCAGCCTGTCTACATTGCTCAGAAAACTTCATATCTGACTGCACAATTACTCCAGGTCTTTTTCATTTTCTACCACCTTAAGTGTAGTACCACCCAGTTGGTACTTTTCTCTGGGGTTACTTCTACCCATATGCAGTACTTTGCAATTGTCAAGGTTAAACTTCAGTTGCCACTTCTCAGCCCATCTGCCCAAACTTTCTAGATCCTGTTGCAGTAGCACACTGCCATTACTGTCATTAACAACCCTGCCAACCTTTGTATCATCTGCAAACTTCGACCCTATGGATTTATTGGATGATTGTTTTCTGCAGCAGCATGTTCAAAAGGCAACCAGAGAGGGTAATACTCTTGATCTGGTTATCAGCAGTGATCATTCGTGTATTAAGAATTTGCAGATAAAGGAACCATTAGGTGGCAGTAATCGCAGTGTACTGATGTGGTTTATTATTTTTTTTTTTTTTAGGAGCATTAGCAACTAAGGCCATATTGCTCCGGGGATATGCGGTGGTCATTTCATGACCTTTCCGCATCCTCCGTATTTGGTGGTCACGGGCTCGAACCCCGGTCTGATCAAGAAGCGCGTGCTATGCACTGCTGCTCCTGCCCACCTGGCTATGGAGGCGCCATACTGATGTGGGATTTACTTAAAGATATAATTACCATCAGGGATAAAGGAAGGGGTTTTTGCTTCCGTAAAGGTGACTATAGTGGTCTGAGACAGTTTTTAAATTCTGTACATTGGGACCAACTGATGATGTTACCAACAGCAAATTCTAAGTGGAAAGCATTCAAGGAATTAATAGTGGAAGCTACTAAACATTTCATACCTATTAAGAAATTTGTTCAAGGTATAGGCCTAAATGGTTGTCAAATGAACTAATGAGACTCGTGGAAGAGAAGAAAAATGCATGGGATGCATATAAATTATCAGGTGACACAGAAGCCTATGATATATATAAGCTAGTCTGTAATCAAGGCATAAAGGAGGTTAGGCAGGCGAAGGCAGATTACGAGAAATCTTTGGCAAAGGATGCTAAGAAAAACAGCAAGGATTTCTTTACTTATATAAACTCTAAAAGGAAGGGGATGAATCTGATTGTTCCACTTGATATCGATGGTTCGACTGTTGATGATCCTGCTCAGATAGCAAACAAACTGAATGAGTATTTTGCATCTACATTCACACATGAATTAAGGTTTGAAAATGCCACAAAGTTATCAAATTGTAACAAGGGAGAACAAAGTGGGGGAGAAATTGTTGAAGTTAAACATAAGAAAGGCACCTGGGGTGGACGGGATCTATCCAGTTATATTAAAGGAGGGGACAAAGGAAGTAAGCAAACCCTTAGCCATAATTATGAGAGCATCCTTGGACTCAGGGGAGGTCCCCACGGACTGGAGATGTGCAAATGTGTCTCCAATTTACAAGGGGAGGATCGAAGGGTGACACGAGTAATTACAGACCAGTTAGTTTAACTTCTGTTCTGGATAAAATAATGGAGTCACTGGTTAAAGATGCATTGCAGGATCATCTAGACAAGAGTGCAGCAATAATTCAGACACAGCATGGGTTTAACGGAAAGTCTTGTCTGACAAATTTGATTGGTTAATATGATGTGGCTACAAAGGAACTGGATGCAAAAAATAATTTTGATATCATATACTTGGATTTCAGGAACGCTTTTGATACTGTTGCGCATGGAGGACTACTGTACAAATTGGAGCAGAATGGTATTAAGGGTAAGTTGCTAGAATGGATAAAATGATGGTTGAGTGGGAGAAGACAAAAGGTGGTAATCAATGGGTACTGCTCTCCGTGGACTAATGTTATTAGTGGAGTCCCACAGGGTTCGGCGTTGGGTCCACTGTTGTTTTGTATATTTATCAATAATATTGATGAAGGTATATCAGGCTTAGTATCGAAGTTTGCAGATGATACAAAGGTTGGCAGGGTTGTTAATGACAGTAATGGCAGTGTGTTACTGCAACAGAATCTAGAAAATTTGGGCAGATGGGCTGAGAAGTGGCAACTGAAGTTTAATATTGAAAAATGCAAAGTACTGCATATGGGTAGAAGTAACCCCAGAGAAATGTACCAACTGTGTGGTACTACACTTAAGGAGGTAGAAAATGAAAAAGACTTGGGAGTAATTGTGCAGTCAGATATGAAGTTTTCTGAGCAATGCAGACAGGCTGCCAGGGCAGGTCATAGGGTGTTGTCAATGATATACAGGAATTTTGTTAGCAGGGAAAAGACCTCCAGACCTGCAGTATTCAAGCAAATGCCTTGAGTACTGCGTGCAGGTCTGGAGGCATCATTTTAGAAAGGATGTAGATTTGCTTGATCGTGTACAGAGAATGGCAACAAGATTGGTGAGGGGAATGAAGGGATCCTCTTACCAGGAGAGGTAAGAGGATCCCAGATGAGCAAGAGCACTGCTGCTCCTGCTCATCTGGCTACGGAAGCACTACTACTTGCTTCTAATGCTTCCTGGTGATACCAGAGCCCAACTGGAGACTACCGCTACTTGGGCAATTGACACCATTGAGAACTGGGTTGCAATTAGTAACTTAAAAATTTCATCAGAGAAAATAAGATCCATTCCGCTCAGAGGAACTTGGATATCAGATGAACACCCCAAATCAGGATTCAGGGTGTAACTATCAAGATGACTACTGAATTGAAACACCTCAGAGTGATTCTTGATAAAATCTATCGTATACACCACATATCAAGTATATATACACAAGAAAATCAGAGTCTACACTGTACTGTTTACAAGAATAGCTGCAAGGACTGACGTCTGAGGAGAAAACCCTCAGCTTCTACTATAAAGCATCTTTCTACCAGTAATATCATACGCAGCTGGAATCTGGTACCACAAGGCCACAACAGCTGTAAACAGGAGAAAGCTGGAGACAATACAACGGTGTATATTACTAACCGCATCAAGAGCTTGTAACACAGACAGTACTCACGTGCTCCAAGCCCATACAGGATCTCTCCCTATGGATCTGGAGATCATCCAATGTAAACTACTTTATCAGCTGGCAAAAGGTCAGGTGGCCACTTGCCTTGACTTTACAACCAACCCTTCAAATGATCTTAAAAATGAAAAGAAACACCTCTCTGCCCACCTCCAGCTGACTTGGCAGACCCACTGGGAAGCATCCAGCAAAGGACAAATCACACACAAATTTCTGCTTACAATACAAATGGTATATCCTAAATACCCGCCATGGCTCTACTCACTGGCCATGGGGCCTTTAGAGACAAGCTTCAGGGTTTTGGATTCAGCAATACCCCACTGTATCACTGTGGCTTCCGAGAAACGTGGGAACATTTACTCTACACCTGCCCTCCCTATGAGGACCTGCACAGCAGGCTAATTACCAGGGTCTGCTTATCCCTCCGAGACCAGGAGCACCTTGTAATAACAGAGGAGGACACATACCGGGCATTTGCTCAATTTTCCAAAGATCTCTTTGAAAGGAGAAGGACATTCTTGCAACCACAACTGCAGCAGTGACCAAAAGACTGAAACCTTCCACCAAGAAACAAAAACGTGGAAACATCATCTGGATCTGTCCTGACTTCTGCTGGGAAAAAGAAAACTCAAATGTGACAAATCACCTAATCCTAACATCAAGGAATGCAAAACTATGAAATGCACTTTCCAGACAGGTCCCTGCATTCCATTGGGGCCATCTCAATGCAAGAAAACTGGAACATTACAATACAATGACTAAAACTTAATCACCTGTAATATAAATGCAACCTATGAGAGGATTGCCATACATCAGAGCCCACGTTGATGCTATTGTGCCATCACCAAGAGCTAGGCAAAATACCATCCTAGAGCAAGAAAAGTGAAACACGACAAACTAGGACCAATACATGACCATGACTGCAGCAACTGGCTGCCACCAAGCCATTAGGTGACCCAAGGCTGGACATCTGGCTTAGCTTGCTTTCACTCCTTTCCCTGGAAGGGGGGAGGTGACATATTGCTGTCTCCTCCCCTCCTGCCACCCACTTTTCTTTCTGGCAGGGCATGGGCATGCCCCACTGCCTCATGGGGGGGGTCTTCTTATATTGACTCCCTTTCTTCTGTTTTCCTACCCCTCAGTCTTCTGCCTCCCTTCCTAACACTTTCACTTTACACAGTGTATTGCCCCACAAGTCCAAATTTAAATAACATCAAAATTCCTGCTCGACCTTTTAGGCTCTTAGAACTTATCATTTTAGTGTACAACTCCGTCTAGTGTTTCTAGTAACTACTTACTGAAAAACCAACCATGAAAATTTTATCTTTATTTTATTTTATTTAGGTCCTAGCCACCGAAATCTCAAGAAAATAGGTAGCAGGACGTGCAAGAGTAATATATTGACAACTGGTACACCTGGCTAGCCTCTCTGTGGTGAAGTATGGGAACTTTGTGTCCCACTAGGGGGCCCGGCAGCTAATAAGCCAGATGAACAATGGGCACAACATATTACACAATGCATGATCCACACACTTTTAAGTCTCTGGCTTTGACAGCGTACGGTCCTCGATACAATGAATATAAGCGGAGATGGGAGAAGTCCTTGGTGCCGTTAGACCCAAAAATACTTCCTACATAGCAGCCAGTGCAGTCGTGGCAGGAAATGCATTACACCAAGCTGCTCTGGGGGGGGGGGGAAATCGGTGTCTTAATCCTCGAAACGAGGGACCACAATCTTCTGCCAGAAGCTGCAAGCACATTATCCCATGAGCCTGTAAGACCCTAGAAAGTTTTTGTGACAGGTTCGGATAGTAGGGGATAAAGGCGGTAGAGGTAGGATCATCGCTACGTGTGGCCCTAGGGTTGTCCACACAGTCATGGGCTTGTAGGTCACACCTATCTAATGAACTGTTAGGGTAGCCGCATTTTGCCAGATCTGCTTTTACCTCAACAATCTCAGTGTGCCTGATTAGACAGGTGACCTACAAGCCCGTGACTGCATTGCCAACCCTAGGGCCCCGGGTAGCGATGACCCCACCTCAACCGCCTTTATCCCTTACTATCCGAACCTGTCAACAACTTTCTAGAGTCCTCCAGGCTCACAGGATAAAGTGCTTACAGCTTCCGGGAAGAATATTGCGGTCCTTCGTTTCAAGGGTTAAGATACTGATTCCCCTCCCCCCTCCTATGTAGCAGCTTGGTTTACCGCATTTCCTGTTATGATTGCACTGGCTGCTACGTTAGGGAAACTGACAGAAGACTCAAAAATCAAGTCTCTGAGCATGAGAAAGCAATTCGTTCCGTGGATGTAGAACACTCAGCAATCACTGAGCACTTCTGGGCTACCCAGCACGACATCAACCAATGCCATGACGTTGAGATTATCAACCGATCCTGCCACTACCACAATCGCGTCTGGTTGGAATTGCTCCACATCTCGTGTTGCAGCAATCCCATCATTGTGGCAACCATCCTCCTAAATGACAAGCGTTGGCACACGCAACATAGCCAAGCATTGCAGCTATAACTGCAAGCCTGTACTTCCAACAGTTAATTGTTGCCTGCACCTGTACACACAGTTTTCACCTCACATGTCCACCATAGCTAAGCACATGACATTCTGTACTTTTGTAATAACGTTTACAACTGAAGAAGGTTATTGTTATTTTTTTATTTTTTTTTTTTTTTAGGAGCATTAGCAACTAAGGCCATATTGCTCCGGGATATGCGGTGCCCATTCCCTGACCTTTCCGCATCCTCCGTATTTGGTGGTGACGGGCTCGAACCCTGAAGAAGGACATCCTCTGTCCGAAACTCTTGTGATTTATTGCTTTTATTTTATTTCATTTTAATTGTTCCCAAAGTTATTAAAGAGAAATTTTTACTTCAAACCTGTTTTATTTTATCCATTTTTTTCTCAGTGATACTGCATTATTATATATTTAAGATTTAGCTTTTCAGATTGTTTATATGAAATGTAAATAGGTGGTAGTACAATAATTTTGCCAGTAAAGAAGGAAAACAAATTCCGTAATTGGAAATGTTTTTGGCTGCACTGAACACAACATTGGACTGGAAGTGGAATTTTATAATGTCTCGCCCAGTGTGACATTGGACCACAAAGGTAAAATGTTACTTAAATCTTTAGTTTGGTATATTTGAATTATATTTTACAAAAAATTTTGCCGAAATTTTACAACTGATCATTGCCAAAACAATAATTATGGAAAGAATTAAATAGATTTTCAAATTTATAAAATTGCCAATTTTATTTAGCATTTTCAAAAGTATGAAGAGTAGAAGCAATTCTCCATACTCTCTCTTCTGAGTGTGCATGCATGTGTATCTTTGGTTGGCAAATTTAAATTTTTTAGTAAATGCAATGGTCATAAAACTTAAAATTCACAGAAGAGCAAATTTTGTGCTGATTCTATATGAATAATTAACCTTCTCATGTCATTTATTTAAATGTAGTAAAATATAAACAGCTTGTAGTAACAAAACTTGTTCTGCTGCAAACACTAAGCAATTTTCATTTACTAGGCAGTTTAAACATTGCCAATAAGAAATGCAAAGAGGATGAGAAACCCTGCCTACTTTTCATAAAGTTTTTATTTATGAAAAATTTCAGCCTTTTATGTAGAAATTAAGAGTCAAGAAATGAGTTTAAGAAACACTTTCTGTAAAAGTTACTTTTTTTTACTCTGCAAGCTTAACGTCATTTATGGAGGAATGTTTCCCTTGGTTTAAAATGCTAAAAAGATGGTTATTATAAATAATCTTCACCTATGAGAATGTCTGTCTGCATCGACCTTCAAGAGCTGCACTTTAACTGGATCTCCTTCATGTAGTAAAAGTTCCAGTTGTCTCAATAATGTATCCTTAAAAAAATTTTAAAAAATAAAAGTATTACTACAATTAAATACTGATATTTATATGTCTAAATTAGATATGCCAATGTTCCCAAAAACAAGTGAGCCTTTTACAGGCAATGTTAAACTGACAGGATGTATATCACTACAACAACTTTTTACATAAATCTAAAAATTATTTTAGACAGTTATTAATTCAGTTACCTGAAGTACATTAAAGGTTAATGCAAAATACTGCCAATATTCTTTCAGTCCATAGGGCATGTAAAAGAAGTGCAAGAACACACACGCCCAAAACAAAAGTGAGAAGATTTATGAGCCTTCTACAATTCATTTACGAGTACATCACGAATAATCAAACTAATAGAACAAACTTAATTGCAAAAAGATCTAAACCTCCTAAAAACTTCCTCATTCATTTCTCAAATACACATAGTCCCAGTTCCAATCTCAATGATACCAATTTCTACATGCAGTCTGCCACGCTCCGCTTACTTTTTCTGACAGAAATCCATTTATCAGTTGCCTCAACTACTGCTCATCTCAGTTGTCCTAACTATTCGCTGTACAATTATCCTTTTGTTTCCTTTTGGCTTCAAAGGTGACACTTCTGCATGTCTGCTGTGATATTCTCTGTAAGAGATACAGTAATTTGAAATCTCCTCTTTTTAGTCTTCTCTAGTTTAAAATCTCTCTACTCCATTCTGTAAAATTCATGTGCTGCTTCTTTTGTTCTCCCTCAACTAATTACTTGGAACTTTTGACTTCCTTTCTTTGAAACTCAACTCTCTTCAGTCCAACTTTCCAAACAGTGAGGTAATTTTCAGTGGTGATTTTAATGATCACAACTCCAGCTGGCTTCTGTTTTCTAGTCACACAGATCAAGCTGGTTGAGATGCTCAGGCTTTTGCAATTACTAATGACCTTGCACAGACTGTTCATTTACCAACCAGAATATCAGACAATCCTAACCACACATCCAACACTCTTGATCTTTTTCTCATGTACAACTCTTCAAAGTATGTTGTCCAGGTGAGTGGTCCTCTAGGCACCTAAGATAACAACTTGGTGATAGACTCTTCTAAAATGGACCCTTTTAATAGTGGCCACTCTCAGCCTTATGTCATTTGGCATTACAAGAATGTAAAATGGGATGCTGTACAGGATTTCTATTATTCTTTTCTTTGGTTGGATTACTGTTTTAATCTTTTGATGTCAATGTCTGCTCGGACTGTTTCAGTGATATTATTCATTCATTCTAACCTAAAATCTCGTCCTTTATCTAAACCTCGGTTTTCCAATAAGTGTGCTAAGGCTGTTCAAGATAAGAGACTTGCATATAGCAACTGGCTTGCAACCAAATTTCCAGGTTCACTTTCTGCCTATACCAAAGCATGCATCAATGGGTCTATTGCCTCCTTAGCTAAGATAAAGCTGACTTACTAGCATCCTACTTTTTTTATTGACAATCTTGGTAAACCATCTCCTACCATTCCCAGTACACTCCACTCAATATCCCCCCCCAAATCTTCTGCCAAAAGGATGTCAGAAGAATTCTGAACAGCCTTGATGCCAAGAAAGCTGTTTGTTTGTTTGTAATTTGGTTTTTAGGAGCATTAGCAACTAAGGCCATATTGCTCCTGGATATGCGGTGGTCATTCCCTGACCTTTTCGCATCCTCCATATTTGGTGGTTACGGGCTCGAACCCTGGTTGTTTTTTGGTTTTTAGGAGCATTAGCAACTTAGGCCATATTGCTCGGGGATATGCGGTGGTCGTTCCCTGACCTTTCCGCATCCTCCGTATTTGGTGGTGACGGGCTCGAACCCCGGTCTAATCAAGAAGCGTGTGCTATGCACTGCTGCTCCTTCCCACCTGGCTACGGAGGCGCCTCTCGAACCCTGGTCTAATCAAGAAGAGTGTGTTACACACTGCTGCTCCTTCCCACCTGGCTACGGACGCGCCAAGAAAGCTCTCCCATCCAATTATTATTCCGTTGTACATACCGCTATTCTTTCCAAAGTAAGGGGAAATCATTTATCAATGGTTCATACTTCTCTGGAAAACATGCATATATATGCTCGACCTTCATCCCCCCCCTTCTAATTCCCCCAGAATCGGGAAAATCAGGAACTCAACTTCATTTTACACAACATCCCTTATGAAGAACTTATCATGCCAAATCAGACCACTGCACTGTGAATTTTATGCCCATTCTAACCTCCCCAATCCCTCAGTTGAAGGATGTGGCCCTCTGTATATGAGAAGAGTCTTTTCCACCAAGACCAGGAAATAATTCTTTAATGCTTCACTATGTATAACTGGAACTATATATTAGAAAGGTCAGGGCCTTAAGCTGCTTCTATCCTGGATGAAGAATTATTTCAAATAGCTTGTGTTGGTGGGTCTAAGGAGATTCAGATCACACAGGTCTGGCTGGTGTTTTAACAAAAACATTCAAGGAAGTGTTTGTAAGAAAACAAAAGGCTTACAGAAAATGGCAGAAAACTAGAACCTCTGAAGACTACTTTGCTTACAAAAAAAGAATGGGCCTGTTTCTTAAAGCACAAACGCCAGGAGTACAACTTTGCTATTTCTAAAAAGATTAATCAATAGCAACAAAAATACTAACTTCTCCATGGACATAACTTTATTTAGGGAAAGGGTAAACAGTACCTTTGGAGTTTCTAGCAGTGCCCCCAAATCCTCTCTCAGGCTTTTAGACCCCATTCAAAAGAGGACAGTCAGGTTGATTAATGGCCCATCCCTTACAGTTTCTCTACTCTCTGTCGCATAGACATTCTATTTCTGATGCATGCTATAGATACTTCCACGGGTACTGTTCTTCTGAATTGGCTTCTGTAATTCCACCCCCTCTCTCTCTCTCTCTCTCTCTCTCTCTCTCTCTCTCTCTCTCTCTCTCTCTCTCTCTCTCAAATCAGTCTGAATGTGCCACAACCACTCAACATCCATTTACTGTCTAACTTCAAACTCGACCAACTTTTCTTCTTCATTTATCCCTTGTACATCTGCTTTCTAAAATGACCTTCCTTCACATGTATTTCCTGAAAATCACAATCTACAGAATTCAAGTCTAATATCAACAAGTGTCTTATTCTGTCTTTCTATCAAAAGCTATTAAAACTTATAGCATTTAGTACCCATGCAGGGTACTTAGTACTGTAGGTTTTAACAGCTTTTGTGTTTTGGGTTTTCATAAAAAATAAAACATACTGAATATTTAAATACTAAAAATCTATATATAGCAGAGTATAGTGAGAGCGAGAAAGCAAACATGTTTTGTGTGTGTAAATGCAAAAACTCAAAATCCAGTAAATCCTACAATTTAACAGTACACTTTAGTAAGAGCACGAACTGTTCAGTTTATTTCTACTCTAATGTGGTAAATCTTAGTATTCACCAATTTGCATTGTAAAAGCCAAAATATCAACACATTTCACTTTATTTCAGACTTTTATTACTTTAATACCAAAAATAAATTCTCCATATTACCTTGTTTAAAAATCAAAAAAGTGAATAAAGTAGGAAATATTCATTACTTGCCTTTCACACTGTCTGATTATCACTTTCTCAATTTTAAACGAGGCCACGGTGGAGGATATGCAGATACCGTCCGACTTACCACCATTTGTAGTTAGGACAGTTGCATATGTTAAATTTTAAAAAAATTAGAAATTAAAAAATATTTTGGAAAAAAATGCCTGAATGTATGTACATCTGCAAAGAAGCTAAAACGATGCCAGGATTTAAGGCATTCAAAGATTGCATTACTCTACTTTTTGGAGGAAATGTAGCCGGATATAAGCTAAAACCATTGGTGACTTATCATTCTGAAAATCCAAGGGTTTTAAAAAATATCAATAACATATCAATAAAAATATCAGAACTTATCGTAAGTCAGGGGGTATCTGTATTGGGATGTGAGAATATATTCCCTATACTCAAAAGATTGTTGGTATCAGTGCAAAAAGAGAATCAATGATAAGTTCCTGGTTCATTCACTTTTCTGTTCATTCACAGTTGAGGGGAGGGGATATATCTCTTATCCCCCACAACTCTAGGTTACAAAGTCACTGCATTCCCAATATAAAGAATGTTATCTAGTCCACCTTGTAGGAATAGGAGATATATCCATCCCTTCAACGCACAGGAAAGTGAATAAACCATTGAAATGGAAATTTAAAAAAATTTTTTTTTGATATTTCAGGCTTGATATTTGACTTCTACCAATAGAAACTGGTCCCAGGTTTTACCAATGGTAAAAGTCTGAAATTTCAAGCTTTTACAATCTGATACTATGATTTAGTGGATTTGGGGCTTTTACAGTAACATATGAAAATTAAAGTTTACCTGTTCCTCTTGAGTAAAGCTTTTTATATCTGCATTAACCATTATCTCTACTTGATCCATAAGATTAGCAGGTGGTTTAACAATAAGGGAAGCAGTATCAGAAGAAGATACACCTTGGTTGTCTGTTACTGTGAGCCGAAAAAGGTAACGCCCAGGAATTAAGCTTGTAAGCTTTAATATTGATTTATGATCAGAATTTTCTATAACATCCTGGAAAGACATCAATGCAGGCTTTACTTTTAAGGTCTAGTGATTAAAAGATTTATGTAATCATTTACTGTAAATAAATAAGATTATTCATAAGAATAGATATAATGATATAAAAATTAAATATAGATAATGTGTAATTTATCATTCAAGTATATTAAAAGCAGTTATTAGCATGAGCTTAAAATGCTTCAAAATTGTAACATTCATAGCCAGGCTTAATTTCTCTTGAAATTTACCTCTAAAGAAATTAAACCTTGCTATTATATGAAAATTTAAGTGCATTTGAGCTTAAGCAAAAAGGAATACAGTTGTAATCTATAAAAATATACAGTTTATCCATAAGAATAGATATAATGATATAAAAATTAAACATAGATAATGTGTAATTTATCATTCAAGTATATTAAAAGCAGTTATTAGCATGAGCTTAAAATGCTTCAAAATTGTAACATTCATAGCCAGGCTTAATTTCTCTTGAAATTTACCTCTAAAGAAATTAAACCTTGCTATTATATGAAAATTTAAGTGCATTTGAGCTTAAGCAAAAAGGAATACAGTTGTAATCTATAAAAATATACAGTGAAAGTCCATTACTATGAATATGGTCTAAAAAAAAGCCTAATATAACAAGTGCTTTAAACTGCAGTAATAATGTAATTTTTCTTAAACATGTTTTTGAAATTACATATCTCTTCAATGTTCTTGCTGTTTGTGCAATTTGACACACAATATCACATTTTCACTCTTCAAAGTTATGAAATGTTTGCATGACTAGAACAAATGTCAAAAGCATAACTACAATGTAACTTGATTTGATATTCTGTTTTCACTTTTGTGGAACAGTTGTGGATATGTTTGTTGCAAAGTGAACTGTATGTATACTCTGGAAAAGAGTGACAGTCAATAAAATTCTATCAAAGCTACTTCCTACAAGAAAACATGTGATAAAACTTATAGGATGGAAAAGAAATTGAAAGGTGTGGGTGGTGGACTTATATGGTTTAACATCAATATGCAAGTTATCTTATCAACTGGATTAAGTGCACTATCCTACAGTTATTAAAGATGGAACTCAGGAGTAAGTACTGGTACTATAATGGATGGAGACTAGAAATTAATACAAACAAATTTTCTCCAACATTTCTGTTTAAAAAAAAAATCTTTTGAATATAATTTGAAAATAAAAAGAATACAATTATGACTATTCTTTGATTTTCACAGCTATTATAATGGAATTCCACTGCATACCTCCTTATTGAATACTGGTATATCATGCATTACCATTGTAATTTAGCTGTTATAAAAATTTAAAAATAGTTTTCACATAATGGATGAGTGGATATCAACCAGACACTGGTGTTTGTCAGTGAATAGCCATCTGCCTGTCATGTTTTACCAACATACATCACAGTGGTATTTGATGGTGAATAGGCCTCTGTAGTCAAGTGGTAAGGAGCGGGAGTGCCATAGCACACACTCTTTGAGAGTAGACTGGGATTCAAGCCCCTGACTGCTAAATACGGTCAATCTACCAAACCGCACTGGACCAGCCTGGCAGATTATGGTCCATTCCTCTCAACATGACTCATTGAGGAAGCTTCCATCCTGCAGTGGATTGATAATGGCTGCAATTTACCTTTTTTTTTTTTTTTTAATGCATCAATTCATCCACCAAGCTTTTATGAACTAAACTATTTTTTTTTGGACCCATTCCCATTGTTTCCCCAATAATGGATTATTCATAAATAAAACATACATGATAGGAATGATATCTATAACTACAAAAACCATTCTTTCAATGAACCCTGTGGTTAGTATATTTATTATTATATTATTCAAAATAATAACATAAAACAGCAAGGCTTCTTTTAAAGTAACTCACCCCTATCTGTTTGATTAATTCTTCATAGAATAATTAAAAATGACTAAAAATTGAAAACTGTTCAAGAAAGACTTTACTCATATTGAAATGCATTTCAGGCTTCCATTTAAAACAAACTAAAAACCTTGAAAAGTAAAAATAAAAACCCTTCCATAAAGTTTATCATAGAGGCAAAAAGAGAACTACTACTTTTCAAATTGTCAATCATTTTCAGTTACCATTATGGGATTATGAGAGAGTAGCAATTTATACATTAGGAGGAGCCACATGAGCAGATGATCCCATTTGATTAAACTCAGTAATTAAATTTATTTGGGCACCAGATTCCTGAGAATTCTATGGGTGGTCTAGCTTTTAACACATCTCTTCTAATTTAAATTTAGTGATTTCTAAAGCATCTATAACATGCAGTTTGTAGTGATTATTTATTTTATTAGGATTAATATTTAAAATAACTAAAAAACACAAGGCATAATACATTAAGAGTTTAATATCTATATAATATCGGTGTGTAGATACACCATAGACAACTCTTAAGAAACTAACAAAGTAGTTGTTGTAGGCATCATTTGCTCTTTCTCATATTGTGCTCTGCCTTCACGACGAGTTGCCATGATATTGCACTACCTCGAATAAGTAACGCTTCACTAATAGAGAAGACTATTGTGAAGGCAGAGCACAATATGAGAAAGAGCAAATGATGCCTACAACAACTACTTTGTAGTTTCTTAAGAGTTGTCTATGGTGTATCTACACACCGATATTATATAGATATTAAACTCTTAATATAATATCGGTATTTAGATACACCATAGACACTCTTAAAAAAACTACAAAGTAGTTGTTGTGGGCATCATTTGCTCTTTCTCATATTGTGCTCTGCCTTCACGACGAGTTGCCATGATACTGCACTACCTCAAATAAGTAACGCTTCACTAATAGAGAAGACTATTGTTACTTATTCTCAGTGAGTACCACCACCCAGACATGTTTCAAGGCTATTGGCCTATCATCAGTGGGTGGGCAGGTACCCTAGTACTGCAGACATGACGATCCAGTTGTGAAGTTAATCGCACAATATGAGAGATGTCAAAAGGTGTATAAGATAATATTTAAAATAATTAACTAAACTTTGTAGTTTTTTTAAGAGTGTCTATGGTGTATCTAAACACCGATATTATATAGATACTAAACTCTTAAAGTATTATGCCATGTGCATTTAATTATTTTAAATATTATCTTATACACCTTTTGGCATCTCTCATATTGTGCGATTAACTTCACAACTGGGTCGTCAAGTGCACTCCCCTAGTGCGATTCATGGTACCATTACTGCTAGCTATGTGCAGTGCTTCAAGCCTTGAGCAATGGTGGTAATCATGTGAATAGTCGACAATTAATCATCGACTATTTGACACAGCCGTATACTGTATTTTAATATAGCTGTCAAATTTTCAATGGGGGGTCAGATGCAGAGGCCAAAGAAAATGAGTGAATTCACCAATGAATTATTTCAAACAGATATAGGCTATCAATAGTTATGTTAACATCATGATAATGACATAACAATAATGCTAATTATAGCTGCAAGTGAGGTGGCCTTTAAGAATTTGTCTCCAAAGAGATTCCTCAAATGAGTGACAAGTGGCCATGGCTACTTGTCACTCAGTCTAGCCATGGCTTTCATTAAACCATCATGAAGGCCATGGTTAGAAGGAGAAAAACATTATTTGACCAGGAATCACTTTTTGGTCTCTGATCCACATTTGTGATGCATGAGAGAGAGAGAGAGAGAGAGAGAGAGAGAGAGAGAGAGAGAGAGAGAGAGAGAGATCTTTTATGTTAAATTTGTTTATAACAGTTCAACAATTAGAAGTTTCTGTCAGTTTCTTTTTCCTACTCTGTTAAGGATGGAGATAGTTACAATGAAAAGAGGCTGTTAATGACTTACTTTACTGAGAATATGTCAGGATACCCAATCCCAAATCTGTAAGAATCCAGAGAATCGGTATCAATTTTGATGGAGAGCCAAATGTTCTGGATCATTACATAAACAAGGCCCCGAATGCCATGGATAATCATGTTAAAATAAATATTGTAACCCGTGAAACAGTTAAAATAAAATACAATAGAGTTTATTAAAATACAATTAAAACTGAAAAATGAACATACTAAAATCAATAAACTATTCTGGATCATAATTCTCCCTTCTTTACTGGAGTGGTTATTTGCTTTTTAAATAAGCTGTACTATGACATTTAACCAACTAATAAAAGTGTCATACACATGCTAAAAAAAACAATAATGCACATAATAAAATTTTACATGTTAATATACTTACACCAGTAGCCAATGAAGAGGGATCCCGTGTCCAAAGGTATGTGTCAATGCCTACATCATCAGATGATAAGCTACCATTCATTATCACAGAATCACATGGCAAATGAATTGTTTTATCACCACCAGCATTAGCTCTAGGAGGCAAATTCTGGGCTTTAAAGAAAATGTAACAAGAGTAATATAAATATTTAAATAGTCAATTACTTATATACTGTAAAAGTATACTTATATATACTTATAATTATATTTCAAATGAACGGAGGGGGTGAAGTGGAAGGTTTTTTTTTTTTTTTTTTTTTTGGCTGATGCTGCATAAGCTTGCTTTCTTGCATCATATGCCTCTACTAATGCTAATGCTATACAGTAGACGCTCAATTATCCAAGGTGGATTAATCATGATCTCTATGGCCTGCAGAAATTTAAGCCGGAGAACAAAAAAATATATTTATATGGAATTTGTTACAAGTTTTGCCTGCAGGAACAAAATTCAAAGAATTTCTCATAAATTGCACCCCCACCTTTGCTTTCTGCCTATCAGCACATCTAGTCATACTTCAGGTTTACTACTGTACGGTTAATTTTAAAATTCTTCTCCAAGTTTCTTTAATTTCAGTCAGTGTCCATCCACCATGTAAAAAAGGATTTCTATTGAACAAAAATTTAATTTCATCAAAAATATGAAAGAGATATTAAACTGTCAATTTTAATGAAATCTCTACCCAACTATGTGGAAAAAGAAGGTGATGCTGCTCTTGCTGACAAGATGCTTCAAAAATTTCATAACCCCACTCGCAGGAAGACAAAACAAAGGAAAAAGTAAACTTTGCTGTTGCTTTTCTTTTTCAAAATATATATTTATATTACATTTTATATCAAATCTTCATATATGTAGTATATGAATACAATATGTATGTATGTAAATAAGTTTACACTTTGTCATATTTATGACCTTTGTTTATTTTGCAGGTTATCTGGGAAAATTTATTTCACCCATCCACCCTCCCTGGATAATTAGGAGCCTACTTGATTTAATTGATTTTTAAAAAAAGCTGTCATTAAATGGTAAACTGACACCAAGAAAAATTACTTTGTCTCCATGCAAAAAATGCTGTTTTGTATAATTATGCTATCCCCCACTTCCCAAAAGAAAATAACAGGAGTAAATCTGAAACAATCACAAAAGAAATTAAAACTACACCTGATTGTGGCTCACTAAGATGCTGATAGTGTCAGAAACCCTAGTACAGCTAGTTTTTTTTTTCTTTACTCTTGGAACTCGGAAGGGTGTTGTGCACTTCTATACAATAATTTCCCAGAATGAAATAATTTTTTTTTTTTTATTAGGAAAAGAAGTGAACTGGTTGTTTCTGCTCACTATGCAAA
Source organism: Mastigoproctus giganteus (assembly GCF_048544385.1). Lineage (NCBI taxonomy): Eukaryota > Metazoa > Arthropoda > Arachnida > Uropygi > Thelyphonidae > Mastigoproctus > Mastigoproctus giganteus. The sequence goes on along the minus strand of NC_143586.1, from coordinate 88,322,751 downwards.
ATGCATCCTTTCATAATAACAGTTCTGCTGATGTAATACTTAAAGCCATATTTACAAGACTCTTCACAAACACAACTATTTACCACTGACTCTGTGTGAGAAACACAGAAGTATAAAAAAAAAGTATACTTTTTTTAAAGTTCAGAAGTTCATTCATTTTAAATGAACAGTTCAGTGAATGATTATGAAATTACTTCACCATAAAGAATACCAAAAACACATACTACCCTACAGAAACCTGAAGTAATCACACACTTTCCAAGGAGGGTAGGGGTTAAGGCATTCTGAAACGGTGTTGACTTATAACTACTATGCATGGTTTTTAAACAATGAATTTCTAGCTATACCTACTAGTACAAGATAACTTGCATCAAGCAGTGTTGAATTCAAAGAGGGTTCACCAAGGAAAGCCCCCAAACCAACAGATATCCTTCCTAGCCATGTTGTTATTTAGATATGAATGCACACAGATATATAAGTATATAAATGCACACAGAGATATCCTGTGGAATATCTTTTAATCATATATAGCAATAAAATATATTTTAAAGTTTTAAAATAAGTTTCAAATAAAACTTTTATTTTAAAGTTTTTATTAAAGTCTTATAAGTGTTTCGATATAAGCTTTGTTTTTATTTAAAGAATTTTTGAATTTTTTAAAAAACTACACAATTTTAGAGCCAGATTTGCTTCCACCACTTTCCAGTACTTGATTCCATTTCCAAAATCAAGCAGATAACATTGTGAATCAGACTGCATTTTTTTTCCATTTATTAATACGCACAGTTTACATACATTCATATACAGTGGAACCTCTATATTCGTCATTAATCCGTTCCTGAGGGACGGACGAATATAGAATCAATTTTTTCCGTAGGAATTAACAAACTGGAATAATCCATTCCCAGCCCCGAATCTAATACATAAATAAATAAACATTTAATCAGAGCTTTACCTTTACTGAGGAGCAATGATGGCAGAAGCTGAAGAGGAGGAGGAAAGGAATTATTGTTTAGAAGTGGAGTCACCTTCCATTAAAACATCAGGTAACTCCAATTCTTGCGATCGATGTCTTTTTTATCCCTTTCCCGATGATTCACTAGCACTCGATTTAGCAAAGAACTTGTCCAATGTTGTCTATTTCTGACTGTTTTTTAAAATTTTCTGAAAGTAGCCAATCACACTATCATTAAATGAATTTATATTTTGATTAATTACGGCAATATTCGGGTGCCACTTCTCAACCATACTCTGTGTTTTGGCCCAATTGGACAGCATTTCCTTAATGTCAGCGGTTGGGATGCTGCCTTTACTTGACCCTTCCTCGTTTGATGAAATTTCCTCCACTGCCTCAGTTTACTGTCCTTTATGAAGGTCCAACAGTTCTTCTGTGGTGAGCTCCCTTCCATGGTCCTCCTACATCCTCACTATCAACCTCCAATCCCATGGACCTGCCCAGAGACACAATTTCATCAACAACAGGCTCTGACACAAAACCTTCAAAGTCTCTTTCTGACACACACTCTGGCCACAATTTCCTCCAGGCCGAGTTCTGCAAGACACTTCCCCCCATGTCTTATCAATTATCTTCAAACAATGGAGGATATTGAAGTGATTTTTCAAAAAATTCTCTCAATGTAAGTTCTGTCTCCGATGTCATTTCAAAACACCTTTGAAACAGGGGCTTTTGTATAAAGTTTTTTAAAACAGGCAATGACCTGCTGATCAATGGGTTGGAATAGGGGAGTTGTGTTTGGTAGTAGATATTTAATGCAAATAAAGGCAATGACCTGCTGATCCATGGGTTGGATTAGAGGAGTTGTGTTTGGTGGTAGATATTTAATTCGAATAAAGCTGTATTCCCCTGCCAAATCGTCTTCCAAGCCAGGGGGATGAGCAGGAGCAGGAGCTTTACAGGTAAATTATAACTTTCTAGATAAGCTTTCACACTTGGGTCAAACACTTCGTGAATCCACTCCAGGAAAAAATGTCTTGTTACCCAAGCTTTACTGTCAGCCCTACACATCACATTTAGTTTACTTTTTATATTGTTCTTCTTAAAAACTCTCGGATTTTCTAAATGATGTCCTTGAGGTTGTCATAGACATTCTCTCAGTTATGCCAGACAAGCTGTACTTGCTACCTGGGAGTCTAAAATGCTGATGTAACTGATATTCGGGTGACATTCAAGTCAAGTAGACCCAATTTCAGCGAAGTCTGGACTGCCTGTGACAGCTAAATTCTCTGCTTGCACCTTCACGATGGTGGGACTGTTAGTAATCCTGGATATAATCTCCATGCACAAGCACACTGGGTGACCACCAACGTAAGCAGGGGTCGAGGTGTGGCGCCCACACCACATGGAGGAATGCCGCCCCTCTATGTTACCAGGCAATACTAGGTGGTAGATGACTCTCATCAACCGGTGCAATACCACCACTTTGCTTATTGGAGGCTTGAAGTGGTGGAACCCATGTTTAGACTCCAGACCTAAGTTCCAGTCAATCCTTCTCCATCTCTTCCATCACGCAGTATGACTGATGACTTTTGAGGTTATGATGAACATCATGGTGAGATCCAATCTTCCTTACATTTCGAGGGTACAGCTCTAAAACGGTGTTCGCAGGCTGGCCGCTAGTTAGTACACTGGACTGAACCTATTGGTAACTCTTTAGGAAGCTTCCAGATCAGCTAGTGTATAATCTTGCTACCTCTACTCTACCAGATAGTGACTGGAGGGAGTCCGAATAGTGTGTGTGTGCAGGGGGGCATTGTCGAGGCCACATTACATCAAGGATCTGGGTATATTCTTACCATGTGTACGCCATATCCAAAAATTTCATTACTTCATACAGCATGTCTCCCCCCACATTTCTTTACTGTTGAATACACCATGAATTGCAAAACTAATAGAGTAAGCTTATCTGCGAAAAGATCTAAACCTCCCAAATACTTCCTAGTTCATTTCACAAATATACGTGGTCTCAGTTCTAATCTCAACGATGTCCATTTCCACTTGCAGTCTGCCACACCCCATGTACTTTTTCTGACAGAATCACAGTTATCGATTGATTCAATTACTGCTCATCTCAGTTACCCAAATTATTTGCTGTATGATTCCTTTTGCCTCAAAGGTGGTACTTGTGCATATGTCCATTCCAATATTCCCTGTCAGAGATTTGGTAATTTGGAACCTCCTCTTTTCAATCTTCTCTGGCTTAAAATCTCTCTACCTCATTGTGTCAAATTCATCCATTGTCTCTACCATTCTCCCAACTCCACTAATCACTTGGAGCTTTTTGACTTTCTCCAGTCCAACTTTCCTAACAGTGAGGTAATTTTCCTTGGTGATTTTAATGTTCACAACTCCCTTAGGCTTCCGATTTCTAGTCACACCGACCCAGCTTGTTGAGATGATGAGGCTTTTGCAATTTCTAATGACCCTGCACAGATTTTTCATTTACCTACAAGAATACCGGACAATCCCAACTATACAGCCAACATGGTTGATCTTTTTCTCACAAACAACCCTTCTAAGTACACGGTCAAAGTGAGTGGTCCTTTAGGTACCTCAGATCACAACTTGGTGATTGTTTCTTCTCCAATGGAGCCTTTATCTCATGGCTGTTCAAAGCCTTGTATTGTTTAGCATTATAAGAATGCAAAATGGGATGACCTATGGGATTTATTTTCTTCTTTTCCTTGGTCAGATTACTGTTTCAAAACTTCTGATGTCAGCATATGCTCAGATTGTGTAAGTGAAATTATGCTTGCAGGAATGGAATCCTTTATCCCACACTCCACTTTAAAATCTCATCCTTTATCTAAACCTTGGTTTTCCAATAAATGTGCTAAGGCTGTTCAAAAGAAGAACGTTGCAATTGGCTTGTTTCCTCAATTTGATTTTCTGCCTACATCAAAGCTCGCAACAATTGTAAAGTGGTCACTAATCAGTCCAAATTAGATTTTGAACAGGCTAAGAGTAAAATACTTGCTTCTTGCCCTAATGGTAGCCAAGCATTCTGATCTCTTTGCCAAAGCTATTGGCTGCAACTTTTGTCCATCTTTGCTCCCACCGCTGTCAAACCAGACTGTTCTGTTGTCACTTCAAGCCAAGGATAAAGTGGACCTGCTAGTATCCCATATTTCTTCCAACTCATGTATTAATGATCTTGGTAAAACACCTCCCACCATTCCCAACACGCTCCATTCAATGGCTCCCGTGATCTTCATCAAAAGGATGCCAGAAGGATTTTGACAAATCTCGATGCTAAGAAAGCTCCAGGTACTGATGGTATTTCTCCATTTGTTCTCAAAACCTGTGCTCCTGAACTTACTCCTGTTCTTTGCCACCTTTTTTCACTTTCTTATTCCAAAGGTGTTTTTCCTTCTGCTTGGAAATTTGCTCATATCCAGCCAGTTCCTAAAAAGGGTGACATGTCCCTCCCATCCAATAAACGTCCCATTGCAATTACTTCTAATCTTTCTAAAGTAATGGAGAAATCAATTAACCGCCAACTCTTAAACTACCTAGAAACCTTCCGTCTGATCAACAATCGCCAGTATGGATTCCGTCAATGTCGATCCACGTGATATTCTGGCTTATGTTACCCATTTATGGACTAATTCAATGGAAAGATTCGGTGAAACACAAGTAGTTGCTCTTGACATCTCAAAGGCTTTTGATCGTGTTTGGCATAAAGGTCTTCTAAACAAGCTTCCATCTTATGGTTTGCCAACTGTTTTTAGTAATTGGTTATCCAGTTTTCTCTCTGATCGCTCACTGAGGGTGATGGTATGTGGCTCTGTGTCTTATAACTTCTCCACTAATGCTGGTGTCCCCAAAGGTTGAGTTCTTTCCCCCACTCTTTTCCTCTTGTATATTAATGACCTTCTTCCATTGACTGGAAATCCTATCCATAGTTTTGCCGATGATGGCACATTGCATTCCCCTTTCCATTTTGAAAAACCTTGCCCTGCTCAATCAGCTTCAACATTTCGAATATCCGCTACTAATTCTTTAAATGCTGATCTCCAGGTAATTCTCAAGTGGGGCAAAGACAACTTAGTTGATTTCAATCCTTCTAAAATTCAATGTTGTCTTTTATCTCACAAAAAGGATTCTTCTGTTCCTATGCTTATGTTTGGTGACACTCCGATTTCTAGGCAAAATGATATATCTCTTTTGGGGATTACCCTCACTTCTAATCTCTCTTGGCACAAGCACATTACAAATATTGCTTCCTCTGCATCTAAAAACTTGGTTTTCTCTTTCACTCTCGGCATTACTTTTCTTCCAAACAGCTGTTCACTCTGTACAAATCGCAAATCCACCCTACCATGGAATATTGTTCCCACATCTGGGGCGGTGCCCCCAAAACCATTCTCAGGCTTCTAGATTCCATTCAGAAGAGGGCTGTTAGGTTAATTAATGACTCCTCTCTAACAGAGTCTCTCTCCACTCTCGCCGACCGGGCTAGCCGAGTGGGTAAAGTACCTGCCCGGCAATCCAAAGGTCGCGGGTTCGATTCCCGCCTCGGGCTTGGATCAAAGTACTGCAAAAACCTTGGGAGGTGCAATATGGCCACAGAAGCCGATGCGCCAACAACTACCAAATCAAAAAAAAAAAAAAAAAAAAAAAAATCTCTCCACTCTCTGTCCACAGACGTACTGTTTCTGCTGCATGCCTTTTCTACAGATACTTCCATGGGCACTGTTCTTCTGAATTGGCTTCTATAATTCCTGCTCTCTCTTTCAAAACAGTCCGAACATGTGCTGCCACCAGCCAACATCCATTTACTGTCCAACTTCAAACTCATAGAACCAACTTTTCATCTTCCTCGTTTATTCATCCAACTGCCGTTTTCTGGAACAACCTTCCTTCACATGTATTTCCTGAAAATTGCAGTCTACAGAAATTCAAGTCTAATGTCAACAAATATCTTCTTTCATCTTCTCAACCTCTAACCCAAGCATGGTACTAAGTACTATAGGTTCTAATACCACTCATGTTTGGGGTTTCCGTAAAAAAAAAAACAAACAGTGGCTTAATTTTGCAGTCCCCACTAGCGTTACCACACAGCAAGTGTGTTAATCTGTCTTTCATTGGTTTGTGTCCGGGCAATGTTTTTTCCTCTTTTGTGATGTAGGTTCTTCTAGGCATTTTTTTCCAGAATAGGCCCATCTCATCACAATTAAAAACTTGTTGAGGGATAAATCTCTCAGTGTCTACATAGTGTTTGAAATCTTCAACAAACTTTTTAGCATCTTCTGCATTCGAGATGGAAGCCTCTCCATGCCTAACTACACTATGAATACCCGTTCGCCTTTTAAATTTTTTGAATCAGTCCCTACTTGCCATGAAATCACCACTGGTTCCTGGGTTCTTTTGCTGTAGGTCATCATATAACTGCTTTGCTTTTTTATCGATGATAGATTCTGATATACTATCACCAGCCATTTGCTTTTCAGTAATCCATACTAATAAAAGATTTTTCATGTCTTCATATGTTTGTGATCTTTTAGCAGCAAGAATTTTTACACCTTTTACCACATCAGTCATTTTAATTGCTTCTTTATTTTTAATTATGCTGCTTACCGTAGTTCTTGGCATGTTAAATTCTAACGCTAAGTTGGAAACACGTGTTCCACTTTCAAACTTAGCAATGATTTCTTTTTTCAACTCAATTGTGGTTCTCACAGCTTTCCTTTTTGGTTATTTTTCTTCACTACACTTTTTTGGAGTCATGGTCACTTCTTTTTACAAAGATAACTGAAAAATATTGCAAAATTAAAAAAAAAAATTCAAACAGGTGATACGCACTGAATGATCACACAAGGCAGACTGCTGGGCTATCGCACGAGGCTAGCTTAACCATGTTGTGGGTGACTTTTCGTGACGAATATTGGATTTGATGAATATAGAGGTTCCACTGTACTGTATGTATGTATATAGCAACGTGGGGTTCCCTTAGGGGCCTTGCGGCTAAACAGCCAGAGACAGAACAACAGACCACAGCACAACTCTGTCACAAACCAGACACCACACTTTTTCTGGCTTTTACAGAGATTCTGTAAATTCTTCACAGAGTACTATGGTGCAGATGTGGGAAACCACTGGTGGTGCCTTCCACAAAACACTATGCCACTATGTATGTATGTATATACAGTATATAATGTGATGTAAAATGACTAAATTTTAATGACTAAATTATACAGGGGATTATCGACTACCTTTCTGTCTTATTATCTCTACTTTCCCTTCCCTGTTTGTTTATTTTATATTTTTTTTGCGTTTCTTTTCGCTCTGCATTTTTGCCGTACTACTGGCTGATGTTTTTTATTTTAAATATCATATTTATTTTAATTATCAGATGTATATATATATATATATATATATATATATCTACAGCTAAGTTTGTTTTTATGATAAACTGAGACTTCCACTTAAAGCTTATTGCTGACAGTGTCACCAAGACAGTCAAGCATTTAAGAAATCTTCTAAATATGTTAGTCGTGATCAACAACATAAGAGAGAGCATGATAGCCAAAATTATTGAAGAAAACTACTATTAAATAACACTAATACTGCAAATAAAAACATTATAATCATTAACAAGTGATATAATATACATACTTTGGGTTACAAATACTGTTATTAATGCAGAACTGTTAGACTCTTTTTCATCAAAAACTGTTAACTGAAACTGATATTCTCCAGGTATTAAATGACTCACTTTAGCCACAGCTTTTTCACTGTCCTCTATAGTTGACAACTGAGGTCCTCTAAAAATAATAATAAAAAATACTTCATGAAAGAATGCTACATAAATTTCTTCTTTAAACATATACACACAATAAGCAGATAAAAATTTAGGTTTCAATCTATTGGAATTTAATTTAATAGTTAAATTGTAAAATATATATAAAAAAATTATACACTGAATTACCATGGATACACCAGTAATATATCAGATGAGTAAATACACTACAGAGAGTGAGGTGGGATTTTATAGTTGTCTAATTCTAGCAGCTTAGCAGGCGACCTTTTCAACAAGTGAGAAATGAAACATTAATATTTTAAACAATTTGGATTTCTGTTACCTTAGGAGATGCTAACCAATTTCTGTAATAAAAATGATTAGTTTATGAAAATAAAATAAATGAAGTGGATGATATAGTACTATTTCTCAAAGTCTGTAACAATATTTGCATAGCAATTGACATTCTATGCTAAGTTCACTATCTGAACAGTTAAATTCATTTGTGCAATTTTCTCTATAAGGTCATTATGTTGCCCTACTCCTTCCCCAAACCCATCAGTGGCATGGATAACATTCTGATGGGCAGACATTTTTCAATTTCCCCAGGAAGTCTTTGGTGTCTTTATAGTGTGATGTGATCTGGGTATGTTGTCTATAAGGAACTTAATGAGATATATGGCTAATTCCTATCCTGGCTATTTCCTCTCACATATAGTTTGTTGTATATCAGATGGGAAAGCTTTTGTATTTTTCTACATGCCTGAAAAATAGACAGTATGAAGAAGAAACAAGTTAATCACCTTTCAAGTCACCCCATAAAAGTTATCATACTATGAGACTTACACATATGCAATCCACAAGTCTTCCACCAAGAACTTGGTGAAACAGAGATGCGTAGAAATGCAGTTCCTGATACATAATCAGGTGTAATCTCCTGATGAAATACCTGACCATGTATCAATATTTACTTCAGCTGACATCAGATTTTGCATTTTTGCTATCCCTGTTTTTGACCTATAACTAAATTTGCCCACCCATATCTGATGACAGCTTTACCACCTTTTATTTTTTATTATTTATTTATTATTATTTGTTTAATCATTTGGTATTAATCATTTTACTTTACAGTTCCCTCACCTCTAATTGGCTTTGCAATTTGGCCCATAATTGTCTTAAATCATCATAACTTTTAGGATATTAACATTCTTTTGCTTTTCACACCTACAATACTTCTTTTTTTCTACCCTTCTAGTCTTTGGCACTTTGTGTACTTTTCACCTCTATCTGTGCAAACTTTATCAGACTTATCTATTCCTATATATTTATATATACTTTTGCATCCTTCACTGCTGTTTTGTGGTTTTGGTGCATCTGTCATACCTTGCTTATTTATTTTTATTTATCAACTGAAACTTTAATTTTATATTACATTTAATATATATATATATATATATATACGAGATATTTCTTTTTAATTCAGTTTATAAAGCTTAAGAAAAAGGTGTAACCGGCCCTAACTGTCTCAATATCCAACTAAGTCATACTAATTCCAATATTAACAAAATAAAAAATCAATATAACTATCAATATTACCATAATGTCGTTACTGAATAAGGCCTACATCGAAAAACACATCAACAGGGGCTAGTGCCTCTCAACATATGCCATCAATAACAACATGAGCTATCTGTTTCTGCTAGTTACATGCCAGCCTCACCATATTCATATATACTAAATATAGTATACATAATAGCTTTAAGATTAAATTTAAGTAGCTAAATGAGCTAATGCAACCAAAATAAATATGAAACTCGTAATAAAAATTAGAACGACAGACTGGCAAAATATAACAGCTAACCCTACAGATAGCCAAACTCTTAAACGTTAATGGAATATTTACACGAGTATTTCTGTTTCCGTAGCAAAAAGGACAGGAGGAAAGAATAGCGAGGGCATAAGCCCAAAAAACAGGCGAAAGAAATAGGCAACAAGTATAGCAATAGTACCTCAATCTCCCTCGAATTACTCTAATAGATTTTGAGGCGTAAGATACAAGAGTTAGATAGCATAAAGATAAAAGTAGAGGTGAAGACAGCAAACTACTTCGGAAAATTACCGTGGGTGTAAATCCCTGTCCGTGAACTGCCACTGAACCGGAAATGGCTACTAAGATAACCCACGAAATTTACACCCCCAGTAATTTTCCGAAGTAGTCTGCTGTCTTTACCTCTACTTTTATCTTTATGCTATCTAACTCTTGTATCTTATGCCTCAAAATATTCCATTAATGTTTAAGAGTTTGGCTATCTGTAGGGCTAGCAGTTATATTTTGCCAGTCTGCCATTCTAATTTTTATTACGAGTTTCATATTTATTTTCGTTCCATTAGCTCATTTAGCTACTTAAATTTAATCTTAAAGCTATTATGTATACAATATTTAGTATAGTATATACAGGGTGTTTCAGTTAAACGTTTCAGAACTTCTAAGAGGGGTAGGGTACATCCTGACAACTCGAAATCATATAGCAATGTGGGGTCGGAAATGCTTTCCTGAAGCGGTGTTGTACACAGAAGCACCATAAAGAAAAGAGACCGTAAGTGAGAAATCGTTTTAATAATACATGAAAAGAAGCAAAAGGTACATGGATTAAAGTAAGTGTTCGAAGTTTCTTCCATGGGCTACAATGCACGCCTCACATCTCCGACGCATGGACATCCGAACATTCTGGAATACTCCAGGCGAATTGCGAATTTCTTCGGCAGCTACTGCGATTCTTGCAACCAGCTCCTCAGCATTGTCAACAGGGGTGTCATAAACTAGCGATTTCATATGACCCCAGAAATAAAAATCAAGACATGATAGGTCGGGTGACCGAGCAGGCCAACGCATGGGACCTCCACGTCCGATCCACTGTTGACCAAATGTGACATCCAGGTAGTTACGAACATCTCCGGTATAATGGGCAGGTGCTCCATCGTGTTGGAACCCATTGTCTGTTGCGTTGATGCAGAAATCTATTCATCTCTCAAAAGTTGTGGCAATACTTGCTGCAGAAAGATCAAGTAGATAGGTCCGGTTAGACGACACGGTAACAGATAAGGTCTGATGAGGTGATCTCCCATAATACCGGCCCATACATTGACCGAAAATCGAATCTGTGCTGCACGACGTCGCACGACGACTACTGTGTACAATACCGCTTCAGGAAAGCATTTCCGACCCCACATTGCTATATGATTTCGAGTTGTCAGGATGTACCCTACCCCTCTTAGAAGTTCTGAAACGTTTAACTGAAACACCCTGTATAATAGCTGAATATGGTGAGGCTGGCGTGTAACTAACAGAAACAGATAGTTCATGTTGTTATTGATAGCATATATTGTGAGGTAGGCCTTATTCAGTAACGACATTATGGTAATATTGATTGTTTATTTGGTTAATATTGGAATTAGTATGACTTAGCTAGATATTGAGATGGTTAGGACCCTTTGTAGGTTATGGTTACACCTTTTTCTTAAGCTTTATAGATTGAAATAAAAATAAATATCTTGTATTTTTGCAGGCTTATGTAATGTTCAAACATTTCTGATGGTATTAATTTGTCCTGTCCTGAATATATCTGTAATTTAAATTATCTAAAATTATATAATAATTTGGATATCAGTGTTAATTCTGCTTTTTTATGTGTGTATATATATATTTGAATAATGACAAAAGTTAAAATAAAATAAATAAATAAATAAATAAATAAATATTGAGCTTTCATTAGAGGCAGTGACACGCAAATCCTCCATATAAAGCCAAGATATATCCAATATTTTAAAATTAAATAAAATTAAATAAAAAAATAAAACATAAGCCAGTAGTATGGCAAAAACTGTAGAGCAAAAATTAACATAAAAATAACCCAAAATAAAACAAACAAACGGAAAAAGGAGAGTAAAGGTAAGACATAAATAGTAGCCAAGAAACCCTTATATAATTTCGCACTTTAAATCCAATTAATAAGACCGATATAAATTTAAAATAATGCCAATTACATAATAATTTAGCAGTACCCCCCCCCCCCCCGAGAGGTACCAGTTCTGAAAGACTTGAAATATCACCAGAAAGGGTTAAAGGAACTACTAAAAGATAACAAAATCAAAATAAAATAGACTGACCATTATGCCCCATATCGACAGAGGACCACGAGGCCAATAATGGTCATGGAATCCGTTGTGATTCCATGACTCCATCCGCAAGGACCACTGCTGTGCAAATCCTCTGCATTGGTGGATCGATCGGAGGGGAAAGGATGGATTGGTAGTTCGATCTTTTCGCCTTTGCGCAGATTTGTATAGCAATTGAAATGCAGCGATTCCATGACCATTATTGGCCTCGTGGTCCTCTCGATATGGGGCATAATGGTCAGTCTATTTTATTTTGATTTTGTTATCTTTTAGTAGTTCCTTTAACCCTTTCTGGTGATATTTCACATCTTTCGGAACTGATACCGCTAAATTATTATGTAATTGGCATTATTTTAAATTTATATCGGTCTTATTAATTGGATTTAAAGTGCGAAATTATATAAGGGTTTCTCGGCTACTGTTTATGTCTTACCTTTACTCTCCTTTTTCTGTTCGTTTGTTTTATTTTGGGTTATTTTTATGTTAATTTTCACTCTACAGTTTTTGCCATACTACTGGCTTATGTTTTATTTAATTTTAAAATATTGGATATATATATATATATGTGTGTGTGTGTGTGTGTGTGTATAAAAAGTAGGGATAAATGTAAAAGTTTTTTTCCAGATAAGATTAATGCCATCAATAGTAGATTGAACATTACATCAGTCTGTAATCTAGTTATTATAGTAAAAGTATAATATGTACTATTATAGATACTGAATATGTGTATAAACATAACGGTATACTGCGGGCCATTGGGCCAAAATAACTTATAAAGGCTATGATAGCCTGTGTAGGTCTACAATGCCATACTCTGGAAATAAACATATAATCAGTAATAATATATATATATTTTTTTTTTATTTGGTAGTTGTTGGCGCATCGGCTTCTGCGGCCATATTGCACCTCCCAAGGTTTTTGCAGTACTTTGATCCAAGCCCGAGGCGGGAATCGAACCCGCGACCTTTGGGTTGCCGGTTAGGTGCTTTACCCGGTCGGCATATTAATATATAAATATATAATACAATAATGATTGTAGCTAATCATTGATAAACAGATACATTGAAAGGGACTTTTTCAAGGGCTAACCCTTTCAATATATCCCACCAATAATTAACAGGGCTATCTCTTTCTGATTGCTATCTGCCTGTTTAACTAAGTTCAATTCTTAAACTTAAACAAAAGCCTAATTTGGTTATAAATTTAGCAGCAAACAGGCAAGATAACATTTAGCCAGACAGATAACTTCGAAACGAATATATAGAAAATAGAAATTAGAAGGCCAACTATAATTTTCAATTCCTTGATGTGGTACTTTTATTTGATTTATATTTATGCAAAAGAAAGCTACTGCTGACATAAGGAGAAAGGAAGTAGGGATAAGTATAGTTATAGTACCTCAATTTCCCTCGAATTGCTCTAATAGATCTTGAGGTAGGAAAAATTAGGGTTAGATAGTAAAAGGTGAAAAGTAAAGAAAACAGCTTTATATAATTGTACTTAGGATATATACCAGGAGCATAACTGCCCAACCCTTTAGTAAGGGATCCTGTTATGTCTATAATAGGACTCCAGTAGGTGTTTAACAGATAGAGATAAAAATAAAGAATAATATGGAATAATAAGGAAATAAAGGAATGGCTAATTCCAAATACCTAAATATTAGATTAGTTAGATAATATTAGATAATTAAGAATAGTTAATTCTTAATTATCTGTAATGGGATAATTTAAATGATCTGTAAAGATTTTCTATAATTTATTATAAAATCAGTTAATATTTAGGTATTTGGAATTAGCCATTCCTTTATTTCCTTATTATTCCATATTATTCTTTATTTTTATTTCTATCTATTACACACCTACTGGAGTCGTATTATAGATATACCAGAATCACTTACTAAAGGGTCGGGCAGTTACGCTCCCAGTATATATCCTAAGTACAATTATATAAAGCTGTTTTCTTTACTTTTCACCTTTTACTATCTAACCTTAATTTTTCATACCTCAAGATCTATTAGAGCAATTCAAGAGAAATTGAGGTACTATAACCAGTGTTTTTTTGTAAAAAAAATAGGTGCTGGTACTCATTCCTTGCTATCAGGAAAAATTGAAAATTAAAAGGATATGAAAAGTACTCTAAAAAATTTTTTTTTCTTGATATTGTTACTTTAGTAGTAATGTTTTTGGAATAAGAACAAAAAATTTAGTATATTAACATAGTTTTTTAAGCATAAATTTATTATTCAAGTATATAAAAAGATAAGTAAAGAGTGAGTAAAATAAGTAAATAAATTGGTCAACTACTGAGTGCCGGGCACTCAAGATGAAGGGTCAATAGTCATGAATGGTCATTAGTGTAGTATCTCAAATAGAGAGCTTTATGGTAACTGAAAAAAGTTTCTAGTATCCTGGCTAGACCTAAAACTGAGGAACTAACGAAAACATTGTCTGTTTGAGTCTTTCCAGTTGTTGTGAATGATAAGGGTGGGAGAAGCGACTCCGACTTCTTCCTGGAGAAGCGATTAAAGTCTTGGGGAGGGAAAGCGCTGGCAGATGAGGGCCGTGCAAGACTCCGTGCAGGCACCTCCCCACCACCGCCTCTGAGTACCTCCTTGTCGGGACAACTCCAGCTTTGAAAATTGTTAAAAATAATTCTCGTCGCAAAATTTATAAATGACCTTTATAGAATTATTAACTAGCTATTTAGCAACCTTTTTGTCACCAAAAGGAGAGTTACTTAGTACAAAGAAGCATGCTATCGAAGTGCAATAAAAAATTGTTTTTTTTAATTTTAACACAAAAAGTAAATGATAAATTTCAATTGTAATAGTTTTCCCTCTATAAGCATTGAATAATGCATAGCTAATGTGATTTTTAAATTTTTAGCTCCATTAGTGCGGAAATAGAGGGGGAACATGAAAATTACTGACATTTTCCTGTCTGGTTTTTTTTAAATTAAAAATGGCAGCATTATTATACACCGTTGGAAAAGCTCAACGAGCTCATTCCAACGGTGCATAATAAGCTATAGGTTGTCGATGGCATTTTTGTTTCCCCCATAATTTAACCCCCCCATTTCTCAGACAAATTAGTTTCAACAACGATCAATATGGCATTATGTTGGCCCATATGATGTACAAATCTATGCAAAATTTCAAGTCAATAGGTTAAGTGGTTCCAGAGATATAATGCTGTGACAGACAGACAACCGAGTGACATTATAGGGGTCCTTTGTTAGACCGGCCCCTAAAAATAATAAGTAAAAATAAATAACATAAATAAAAATAATTTCATAATAAAGTTTTTGTAGAATATTCCAAATTTTTATTAAGTTCTCATCTGACACCCTCTGCCGACTTCTTTTCTTAATCTTTGTGTGTCTCTTGCCTAATGACGTTTTCGGAGTAGCCACAAATCAACATATTTTCTGGATCGAAGTGGGTCAGTGGTGGGCCTACAAACAGTAGTGAAGAAACTGTTTTTGTCATCAACAAAGCTTTGGTTGAGCTGACAATCAGATTCATTTGTGAAAATCCCTCGTTCACATTCACTTGATGAAATGGGTATTGTATTCAGAGCGTCCATCAAATGCTTCAATTCTTCCGAAACCATCTTTTCAATTAGGTATTCCCGAAATTCTGAGTATCATATACAGGTCTGGAGGCCTCTTTTTGAGAAGGATATAGAGCTGTTGGAACAAGTACAGAGAAGGGCAACAAGATTAGTGAATGGAACAAAGGTTGCTCTTACGAAGAAAGGCTTAAGTTTTGCAAATTACAGTGTCTGGAGACTAGGCACTTGCGAGGTGATCTGATTGAGGTGTATAAAGCCTTGAATGGTTTGAGCATGCTGAATGCTGATAGGATTCTTCCTCTTGCTCAGAATAAATCGCCTGAGAGGGCATAAATTCAAATTGAGGAAAGTCAGTTGTAGGATAGATGTGCGGAAGTTTGTCTTTACCCAGCGGATGGTTGACTGCTGGAATAAACTTACATCTGTCACTTTAGAAGTTGATAGCTTAAATAGATTCAAGGCAGAACTAGACAGACATTTGGAGCGAGTGGATGGGTGAAATTATAATTTTTTAATTTTTTTTGGCTGATGCTATATAAGCTTGCTTTCTTGCATCATGTGCATTTGCTAATGCTAACTCACCAAAGCTAATGGAGCAGTAGTATACAAAACAGTAACCTTCATTTACTGTCTTTGTTTTTGGGGTGCTCCTGATGGGTTTTCAATCATACACTACACAGAGGCACAATAAATTTTCCATTGGTAATGATGTATGCTCATATACTGAGTCACCATAAAATTCCCTTCCATTCAATATATGAATCACCAGCATTGTCACCATTTTGAGTACCCTCTCATTCAAAAGTGACAATTTAAACTTGCAGTGTGAAAGAAGCTAAGTTAAATTATCACTGCTTTGCCAAATAATCCCCAAAGTACATGTCTACCTCTAATCAGTCCTCTAAGACAGTACAGTGGTTTCATTACTTGTCATTCATAAATTCTTAACCTTCCTCGGTTGGGACTGTAATTAGCCAATCATGGACAAAGGAAGCAGGCATCCTTTGTCCATGATTGGCCCAATGAACAACTCCAAGTTTTTCTGCCTGCAAAATCATGCAGATCAGCCTGTAAACAAACACTTGAACAGACATAATACAGTATGTCCTAAGATGCCAATGTGCCATTAAACCAACAACAACCCTATGATGAGATTACAAAAGTATCAAACAACTGTAGGATGGCAAGACTGTGTTACAAATAAAGCTGGGTTCAGTTGTTTCAGAATAAATGACAAGGCAACTAAGGCTATGTATTTATGACTGTTTTACTTGTTTGTGTACAAAATACCAGTTTCCACGAATAAAAAACATAACCTTGTCTCAGACAGATTAATTTGGCCAATGTTAAAAAATTCAATAAAGTTCATCTTATCCCGACAGAATCAAACTTGGACCTTTTCCACATGGTTCTGAAACACAGTCATGGCCACTGTTCAGTCACAATGACATATACACACTGACTAGAAAAATATCCCTTGTTGTGGAAGTTGATAGCCTAAATAAATTTAAGGTTCAGCTGGACAGGTATTTCGAACGAACAGAGGGGATGAAATGGAAGTGGTTTTTTTTTTTTTTTTTTTTGGCTGATGCTGCATAAGCTTGCTTCCTTGCATCATATGCCTCTACTAATGCTAATGCTAATATGAATCTTTGTATTAAGACAGTCACAGACAGAAGAAATGCAAATGAATGCAAAGAGACACAAATAAAATTGTGATATGAAGTGATGACATGTTGAGTATAAAGACTGCACAGGCTGTTCGACTGCATTAATCTGAAGGCAGAATGGGGAAAACGTGATCTATCAGACTTTGAAAATGTCTTATCATAGGCATATGTTTAGCAGGAGCTGTGATTGAAGAAATGAAAGACATAACTGGTTTCTCAAAAGCATCCATCTCAAAGGTTTTTAATAACTGGAAAGCAAGCAATTCTTCCATATCTCCAAGGTGTAAATGTGGCAGAAAAACAATACTTCAAGAGCAAAGCCATCATACCCTAAGAGGACTGTATGGAAAAACAAGTCATCCAGTGTGCAGCAAATAACATCTAAATTCAACCAAGCTCAGAACTCCCCTATGTCAACCATACCATGTGCAGGGAATTGAAGAAATTTGGGTATTGGCAGTCACCTGTCTGTTTGGAACCCACTTGTTTCAGATAAAAACAGGAAAATCCTCTTGAAATGGTGCCAAGATTGGACAGTGTAACAATGTAAGAGAGGCATGGTAAGACAAATCGCGATACACTGTTTTGCACTGATGATGAGCAGAGAGTGTGGCAAAAACCTCATAAAGTGATGGACCCTACTTGCCTTGTTAAGACAAACCAAGCATCTGGAGGTGGTATCGTGAATGTTTTGTTGGAATGATTGGGTCTATTGATACCAGTGGAAGGTATCAATAGACCCAAGGAGGGCCTGAATTTTGTATAAGATCTAATGCACACTACAAGTTATACTTTTATCCCGAAGGTGATGGCCACTTTATGGATGACAATGCAACAGTGCATTATGCCAGAATTGTGTAAGAATAGTTTGGAGAACATGACACATTTCCACCATCTTCTCTGGACCCCACATTCACTTGATCTCAATCTTATTGAGAATGTGTGGGATATGCTGAAGAGAGCTATTTGGCAATGAAATCCTCTCCCTTCAACTTTGTTGCAGTTGTGCAATATTTTGATGAAAGAATGATTATAATTAGACCAAAATGCATTAAAACACCTTATAGAATCCATTCTATGCATATTTGCATAGAATGGATTCTATAAGAATCCATTTCCAAATAAGATTCCAAATAACATAGGACCACCTTTGTTATTTGAAACAAAGGTGGTCCTATCTGATACTAAATAAAGGTTCATATTTTTTTAGTCAGCATGTGTATAATAAACAAAAGAGAACAATATTTTGTCACTGATATGAATTGCCAACCATTCATGTTAAATTCCATTATGCAGAGACAAAAATTGCAGAGATAAAAATTGCAAAAATTTATTCATTGCTAAATCAGAAAATGTTTTAGCTAACCCACTTGGCACAAGAGGGTTCTAGGTGGATTTATTTAAACTTTTTGTTCACTACAATAACCAATACCACCAAGTTCTTTGTTATTAAAAAGCTGTCAATTATTTATGCTTGATACCTTGTCAGCATATAAGATGCTCCAGTCACAAAAGTAAGCATGTTTTAATAGCTGAAAAATGCTAAAATAAATCTTGTGTTCATTAATAAATTGTTATCACATTAAATTAACTAGTTTTTACTTGGTGCCAAGATTGGACAGTCACATTTTTAAATAAACACTCAAAATTGATGAATACCTGTTTTATAATTTTTCTGTTACTTACTTAATTTGTTTCCACTTCCACTTCATAATTTTAATATCATCTTTGCTTTTTTGCCCATCTAAGAGTACTGGCTCCTCCAGTGGTAAAGTGACATGCTGATCTTGACCAGCATCAGCAACAGGAGGTGTGTTGCTCTCCGGCTTAACAATTACATGAACTTCAGCAGTAGCAATCTGATCTGCTGTATCAGTAACTTTTAAGGTAAATTTATATACACCAACTTCTAAATGGGACAGATGAAGATATGGACTGCCAGTGCCCTTCAAAATGCAAGAAAAAATACATAATAAAAATAGTTACAATCTCTCTTATTAATGCACAAAAAATACAGCAGGCCCTCACTGCTTGCTGAGGTTTCTGAAAATGTTTTTGAACTATAAATCCGCGAATAGGTGGGGATTTATTTTAACATTTTTATTTAAAAAAATAATAAAATAAATAAGACTACAATTATAGAGGCCTGTGCACTCTGGATTCATTATTATTATTGTGGATTATTGCTTGACCCAGAGTGAAATGGAGACAGAATAAATAATGACAAGTTTAATATTAATTGGAAAATATTAAATTTAATATATGTGTGTTTTCCAATTATTATTAAACTTGTCATTATTTATTCTGTCTCCATTTCACTCTGTGTCAAGCAATAATCCACAATAATAAAATAAGACTACATTACACATATTCCAAAACTTATATACTCTATAAAATTTAAAAATTTGTAGTTTACATATACATAAGTGACTCATGGATGAATCTTAATATACATTTAAATTTCATTGATGCCTACACAGAGTAGGCAGCAATGAAAACAAAAAACTTATCTATGGATGGGGCTGTGCGGATTATTGTTGAATAACTGCTGTAACACACACACACACACACACACACACACACACACACACACACACACACACACACACACACACACACTTCATTATCGATTAAAGCTTTGGGGTTGGGTACAGGAAAAATCTACCCTGCATTTTGGTTCATTCTGTTATGTAACAGATATAGTGAACATCTGAACCTAGTATTTTTCTGAGAGACATTAATACATATTTCATCCTAATTTGATCGAAGAGGAAGAATGGAAGTGTACTTTTTTAGCAAAATATCTTCAAAGAATCGAGTGCAATTAATTTAGAAATAGGAGTATAGTTAAGAGCGGTATACATTTATTATAGACCAGGTAAACAAGGTGCCAGGAGAAGAGAAAGATTACATTTTGCTGCAGCAGACCAAATGACTGCACCATAAAGCATGACTAGACGCAGGCAAGTTTTTTTTATGTACTTTACTATCATAGCTTAACCAGAAATATGAACAAGATTTTGCTTAAGGTTCCAAAGCACACTTAAGTGATTTAGACTTCTAAAGGGATTAATTTTAGACTTTTGAAGGTGAGTTTTAAAAGTGAGTTTAGAATCAAAATATATACCCAGATCTTTCTATATTTGAACTTTTTGAATTTCAGTGTTACCAATAAATAACAACATAAAATTTAAATGGAACAGAATTCCTAGTAGAAGTAGATAGGTGGAACCTCTGAGAATTTAGAGAGAGGCCGAAATTAAGATGAAAGTTATATAGAGTATCTAAACAAAATATTGATTTATAAAGATATTATTTGTCATAGCTTCTTCCATATAATGTGAGATAGGACAAATATTCAAATCATCTGTGTAAGCAATTACAGGGTAATTGAATTAGCACAGGGGGTTAAAGAAAAGCAAAAAAAGATAGTGTACCACCCTGCAGTATATCTCTTCTAAAATGGTTTCAACCATGGTCATTGTCCCAGAACAAACAATGAGTTTTCTGTTAAATATGGAGTTTAGACTGAAGAACAGAACAGTGCCAGAAATGGAATAGCAGTAATGTAGGAAATGAACACTAATTTATGAATTAGTTGCATTAAAAGCAGCAGAAACAGATCAAGATGTCCACCTGGGCATCACTGTTGACTGAGTGGCAAAAAAAGTGGTAGGAAGTAAACTGGAAATTGCAGAAATGCCTTTTTTATCATAGTGAACCTGATCAGAGCTAAAAGGGAAACAAATTGAAGGGTTAAGCTGGGAAGAATTATTTTGAAGAAGTTTTAGTAAGGAGGATGAGAAGATGGAGATAGGTCTCCAATCTTTGAGCTGTGTAGGATTTTGGGGTTTTTTTGGAGTATTTATTCATTTGTCAAGAGAGTATGCTTGTTGAAGATAACAATGGGTTCACACAAAAGAGATAGCAAATTTTAATATAAAGATAGGCATCACATCAGCCCCAAAGGTGTTACTAAATGGCACCATCAATAATTTCCGAGTTAATAAGAATTGTGGGTAGGGACAGAAGAGTTTTTCCAAGCTGACAGACCCTTTTACATTCTGTTCAAAGCAACAGATAAAATCAAAATGAGCTTCAAAATTCTTGAGGGTGAATTTTCGATTAGGGTTCTTTTGAAGACAGAATATTTTTTCTGTTGTAGGGGAGCTTTAAATTAAGAAAAGAAGAAATTTTAACTTCTTTAACCTTACATGACTTGTAAGATTAAAAAAGGTTAAAATGTAATGTAATCTTACATTACTGCTCTTGCTTGACAATAATTGTGATTGGTAGTTTCTTTTTTAACTAAAGAACTTTTGTTTATTTTAAATGTATTGTCAAGTTCAGAATTCCACCATAGTTTTGAGATGGGTGAGATGAAGGGAGGTTTAGAAGGGTTTCAGCAATAAAAGATAGCCACACAGATAGCAGTTATATTGCTAGCTCAATGGGAGCAGAAGAAAGCAGATCCTGAACAGGGAGGGGGGGGTCTGAATATAGCCAGGTTAATGTTTGTAATTTAGGAAAGAAAACCCTCCTTGTTTTGTGCATAGAAGGTTTCTCAGATATGTGAGAAGAGAATTTTTTCAATACCAAAACTTAAGATAATGGAAAGGTAATCAGAACCTATGGAAATACCAATGACAAAGGATTTGCAATCCATTCATAACAATTTTTATTTTATTTTATTTTTTTTTTTGGCTGATACTATATAAGCTTACTTTCTTGCATCATATGCCTCTACTAATGCCCCGGCAACCCAAGGTCGCAGGTTCGATTCCCGCCTCGGGCTTGGATCAAAGTACTGCAAAAACCTTGGGAGGTGCAATATGGCCATAGAAGCCGATGCGTCAACAACTACCAAATCAAAAAAAAAAAAAAAAAAATCTACTAATGCATGTCTTAGATTTTATGAATAAATGAATACCCAACCCATGATAGCCAAAGTAAGACCAAAACACTGACCATACGATTAAAAAAAAAAAGAAAAAAGATGTTGATATGCTACCACTATGTCACAAAATACAGTGGTGTTCCCAACCTTTTTTGTGGCTGCACACTGACTAACTTCTGCAATAGGCCTACATAAATTATCCTGGATCACAGTGCTTAGTCAAAGAGTTGCCTACAAACTGTAAAACAGGTCTCAAAAACTTAAGTCAGCAATATGCAAATGGTAACCCAGAAACCAAAGTTTTCTTTTGGTACAAATTGCATTACAAATCAAACTTGGCAGTAAGATTGACTTCCAAAATTTAATATATACAGTAAACTCACATTCATAGCACTCTTGAAAGGAATAATTCCAAAGAGCACTATAAACAGGACCCCTTCTTCAGAGTTAACTTTTCATTGAGATTTTTAATACAATTAGGAAATGACATTATATGGTAATTTTGCATGAAATTTTTCTCTCTAAATAAGCACTCTAAAACCAAGTGAGTTTTTTAAAAAAGACTGTTTATTTAGCCTTACTGACCATGTTGTTGTTATTTGGTTTTTAGGAGAATTAGCAACTAAGGCCATATTGCTCTGGGGATATGGGGTAGTCATTCCCTGACCTTTCCACATCCTCCGTATTTGGTGGTCACAGGCTCGAACCCCAGTCTAATCAAGAAGCGTGTGCTATGCACTGCTGCTCCTGCCCACCTGACTATGGAGGCACCCCTTACTGACTAAATGTACTACACAATTAGTTAACATTTTGGAAATGCTGCCAGAACCAATCATTAGACCATAGAGACTGTATTAAAGGACAAAAAAAAAAAAAAAAAAAAATTGTTACAATTAATTGTTAATTAATTTATGTAATTACAATTAATAAAGCATTTAAAAAAAAATCCAAGCTGTATAACAGTGGTTATTTAGAAATAATTTTCAACTTTACATTAAGATGAAAATGTGCACATTTAATGTACTACTAGCTCTACCCATTATTTCACAATTGGTAGCACAGTTTTATCAGGGATGTAGAGCCGAAAGAAAATTTTGCAACTTCATCTCCGGCTCCTTTAATTTATTAAATGTTTGGCTCCAGCTAAAGCTCCTTTAAATTTATCAAAATCTTGATTTAGTTTTGAACTGTTGAAGTGAGCAATGATCATGCCCAACTGACAAATGAAAACACTGTTGAAATGATCCTTACATTATAGGCTAAAAATACACAGTTAATTTGACCTTTAATTTAACAAACAAAAATGAATGAATTATGAATTGAAAACAACTTATTGCATTATTGGAAAAAACATTGACTTATATTTGCCATATAAAAACATGCAAATTAGCTTTAATTCCCTTAAAAACTGAATTTTCAAATTTTTAATTATGTATAGCAGTTTGTTCTTAAGAAGAACTCAAGCAAGTCCTCTTTCATTGTTGCTTTCAAATCTGATTTAATGATTTTTAGAGCTGAAAATAAATGCTCTACACTGGCTTGAGTAGGGGGCAATGCAAACACCAGTTGTGCAACATCTCAAATGATTTTAGGGTATTTTAATATTGCATCCTTTACTGACATCTCTGATTGACAATCAATTTTTTTCACTTCAGTAAGGGACACATACTTCTAACTTGAATTTAATAAATGTACTAATAGGAGTAACGTCTTTTTCCATGTGCCTTTTTCTAATTCCAGTCGATAGCCTTTCGAGCTATGCTGTTTGTCAATAATCTTTTCAAAGTCAATCTCATCTTCAGAATTAGTATTAGATGACGATGATGGTGGATTGCTTTGTATTTCATCTCCTGGGGATGGGCATTCTTGAGGGTTTGTTATTCTGAGTGCTACATCACATAAAGCTTCCTTTGCTTTGCTTTTTTGTCCATCTATTAATAAACATCTGTACGTGAGATCAACATAAAAGCTAGCTAATATTACATCATTTCCCAATAAAGATTTTTCCTTAACTTCCATGGAAGTCATGACACATTCAGCCATGGGACCATATATCTTGGAGAGGCAGTAAATCAGTCTTCCATTCGTTTAGGAACTGACCAAGAGTCAAGTCTTCACCTTGAATTTTCTTTGTAGTAGTATGTGGTTGGTAAAGCAAGTTTTTAAGTTTCTGCACCTGGTCCCACAGTACTTCTAAACGTTAGTTCATCTCAGCCATGGTTCTCTGTGATGATATACAAAACTCTGTACAATGGCCAGAAATGAGTGTAGAGCTCTGTGTGTGTGTGTGTGTGTGTGTGTGTGTGTGTGTGTGTGTGTGTGTGTGTGTGTGTGTGTGTGTGTGTGTGTGTGTGTGCACATGATGTTTAGTTGTTTCTGGCCATTTAGCTATCAAGAAGCAGCGATCACCAGGAAGTCTGCTTCCCACTACCCATCCATGCCACGAATTTCAGTTCTAGTAACTGGTCCATCATCATATATATACTACCCCACCTAGTAGCTTGATCCAAAATTGCTACTTTTCCAGCATGATATTTAATTATTGCTTCTACATTTTTGGCTTTCTAGCAGTTAGTACAACCTGTCTTACCTTACTTACAAGAGCAGTTGCATGTTTATTTCTTAGGCCATCACGGATTGCCAGCTGTAAAGTATGAACACCACAACCCATGTGCTGGACTCTCGAGAGGTTTGAAATTTCATCCATGATGTCGCTTAAATCCAGTTCTGCTTCTATATCATCATTAGGTTCTAATTCTGGAGTCGCACGACTTTCATCATCTTTTATTGAATCACCTCTCTCTTGGTCTTTATTTAACTTCTAATGGTACTTGACATGTTGGAGGCATTATCAGTCCCAATGCATGCTCTTTTCTTACTTCAAACTCTTGCAGAATGCCTTTCACTAGTTGATGTAGGTACTTGCTTTTATTTTGGGCATGCGTTGAAATACTGATTTTATTGGTCCAAGTTTTACTAATTTTGTCTCCACAAGTCAAAATCTTGCCATCAGTGTCATTCACTTGGCATGTGCAAATATATTATTTATCATCTTCTGTGACCGTAAAGTATTCAAATACATTAGACTCTGTTCTAGATCCTTTGTTTATTGTAGAAGGCTTCCTTACATTTCTGAAAAAATAAAATGTGCATTATTCAAAAACCACTCACTGGTTTAGACATTAAAAAAAAAAAAATAAAAAAAAATAAATTAGTAAACAAAAAGAACAGGGAAATGAAACTACACCATGAAGCATCAAAGCATATAACATATGTACCAACCTCATGATTATGACTGACCAAATTAGTTGGAGCCAAGGAGCCAGTTTTTTTTCCACTGGCTCCGGCTCCTCATTTTTATTGCCTCTTATTTTCCCAAAAATTTTTGGACAATTCATTGTCATCTCTATAAAATACTACTGAAAAGGGCAAAATATTAAGAAGTACACTAAAAATTCACCTTTCACTATAAAAACTCGCTCAAACTTTTCATTATTATTGTTTTGTTTCTTTTGTTTTCTTGCAGATGCTTCTACTGTACAGTACCTCTTCAGCATCCAGCAAACATCAGCCCTGATGTTGACATTTCAACTCACCTGGTACCTCATCTCCATGTGTTTAATGTCCTGTTTAAACCTCTCACCCTGTTCTTCACTTACACTTACAAATGTGGAAGTGTAAAAATGTACTGTGACAATCATGTTGTGGCCCAAATTCTTGAAGTTCGCCAACATATTTTCAACTGTAGTCTGTTAGTCGGGATCTTCATTGTTCTCTAAAAAATTTTCTCTAGCTGTTCTGAAGAAATGTAGTGAGTGTTTTGTCGTAAGCAAGTAAACCACTACAAGTTGAATCCTTGTGTTGTAAGTAGGTAAGCCAGTATGTGTAGACTCCTTTGTCATTTCTTATATCTGAGAAAACATAAATTTTCTTTGATTTCACCATTTCAGACCAATTCCTGAATACGAAAAGGCATGTATACATCTTTTCATTTGCTGCAAGGTACGTTCAACACGACCATTCAGAGTAGCATGGCAGCAGACATGTATTCCTGACTGTAACATAATTCTAAATCCTTAAATTATTACTCACCTTAAAAAAACATTTTTAAGGTGAGTAATAATTTAATCCTAACGATTAGTTCTTTCTTTTAAGGTAGGCAGTGCTAGTAGAGAATTATTATTATTATTTTTTTTATTTTTTTTTCAGAACAAAGGACACTATTGTGTGAACGTGCAAATTGTTAATCAGAAAAAACTGCCTTATCAAATTAGACAACTATTTGTTTAACAATTAACATCTTCCTGTGGCTCCATCTATGAAGTGAATGCTGAACTTTCTGTAAAATAAAACTATTCAGAATTTTTAAATTTTAACAATTTTGTGTATATCTAGGAAGAAATAGCATCAATTTGAGGCCACTTACAGCCCGCTCGGTTAAGTCTATCATTCACACTGACTGACAAAAGAAAATGGCTTCCGTATTAAATATATAAATGCTTGTTTTTTTGTTACCTTTTTAACTTTTTTTTTCCTTAAAAAGAATTAATTGTTAAAGATTTTATTAAATTAAACAAACTGAGTTTTACTATATAAACATGATAATAATGCTATTATTAATGAAATTTACTGATGTACAACACAAAAAAAAAAAAAAAAAATTACAGTATCAGGAAAAAAAAAAAAAAAAACCAAGGAGAGCATTGGAATGCAATGATGAATAACTAGGCACAGAGTTGTAAACATCAGCCTGTGTACTTTCAGCAGTTAATTTAAATATAATATAAACAAATGTCACTTGCACTAAAAACAATTTCTATGAATTAAACTCCACCATATTCCTAGATTTTAGTATCTATTATCCATTCCTCAAAACCAAAACTCAAAAGGAAGAAGAGTTACATGTGGAATTTTTTCTTCTTGGGAATAAATCCACATCACCTTAAAAAAAGCAATATAAGTGGGGAAGCATTTAAAGGGGAGTACTACAGCCATTAAAAAAAATGCACCTGAGGATAGACTATGGACCAAAAAAAAAAAGATTATTTACAGCAGAATGACACTATACGCAGGGTTATTATATTGGAAGTTTACTATATATATATATATATACATATATATCTAAAAATATATACAAATTTTTTCATGCTTAATTTCCTATAGGCAGCATCACATCACAGTGTAGTTCTTAATTTTATTAGGTTTAAATTAAAAGCTGTCATGCTTGCATCTAAGTGAGGCCTAAGGAGTTTGATCAAGGTTAAAAACACCGCCACTCCACAGAGGTACTTGTCCTTAGATTCAAGCTGAATACTGATAGATGTCGAACTAAATGAGTATTTTGCATCTACATTCACACATGAGGAGTTATTCAAGGAGGAGAGTAACAGATATTTATCAAACTCTAACAGGGAATTAAATGATTTTGTAATAACTGAGAGCAAAGTGGAGGAGAAATTGCTGAAGTTAAACATAAGAAAGGCACCTGGGGTGGATGGGATCTATCCAGTTATATTGAAGGAGGCAGCAAAGGAAGTAAGCAAACCCTTAGCCATAATTATGAGAGCATCCTTGGACTCAGGGGAAGTCCCCACAGACTGAAGATGTGCAAATGTATCTCCAATTCACAAAGGGGGATCAAAGGGTGACAAGTAATTACAGATCTGTTAGTTTGACTTCTGTTCCAGGGAACATTATGGAGTCACTGGTTAAAGAAGCATTGCAGGATCATTTAGACAAGACTGCAATAATTCAGACACAGCATGGATTTGTCAAGGGGAAGTCTTTTCTGACCAATTTGATTGGATATTGTGATGTGGTCACAAAGGAACTGGATGCAAAAAATAATTTTGATATCATATACTTGGATTTCAGGAAAGCTTTTGATACTGTTGCACATGAAAGACTGCTGTACAAATTGGAGCAGTATGGCATTAAGGGTAAGTTGCTAAAATGGATAAAAGGATGGTTGAGTGGGAGAAGACAGAGAGTGGTGGTTAATGGGTACTGCTCTACGTGGACTACTGTTATTAGTGGTGTCCCTCAGCGTTCGGTGTTGGGCCCATTGTTGTTTTGTATATTTATCAATGATATTGATGAAGGTATATCAAGCTTATTGTCAAAGTTTGCAGATGATACAAAGGTTGGCAGGGTTGTTAATAACAGTAATGACAGTATGCTGCTGCAACAGGATCTGGAAAAGTTGGGTAGATGGGCTGAAAGTGGCAACTGAAGTTTAACACTGACAAATGCAAAGTACTGCATATGGGTAGCAATAACCCCAGAGAAATGTACCAACTATGTGGTGTTATACTCAGGGTAAGGAGAATGAAAGAGACCTTGAGGTAATTGTGCAGTCAGATATGAAGTTTTCTGAGCAATGCAGACAGGCTGCCAGAGTAGGTCATGGGATCTTGTCAATGTTATATAGGAATTTTGTGAGCAGGGATAAGGGGATGATTATCCCCTTGTATAAGGTAATGGTCAGGCCACACCTTGAGTGCTGCATACAGGACTGAAAGTCTCATTTTAGGAAGAATGTAGAGTTGCTAGAACGAGTACAGAGAAGGGCAACAAGACTGGTGAAGGGAACAAAGGGATGCTCTTATGAAGAAAGACGTAAGTTCTGCAAATTGCAGCTTCTGGAGACCAGGCATCTGCGAGGCAATCTGATTGAGGTGTATAAGGCCTTGAATGGATTGAGCAGGCTTAATGCTGAGGGGATTCTTCCTCTTGCTCAGATTACAAACCTGAGGGGGGCATAGATTCAAACTGAGGAAAGACAGTTGTAGAACAGATGTGTGGAAGTTTGCCTTTAGCCAGCGGGTAGTTGATTGCTGGAACCAACTTCCATCTGTTGTTGCGGAAGTTGATAGCTTAAATAAATTCAAGGCAGAATTAGATAAACATTTGGAATGAATGGATCAGTGAAATGGGAAGTTTTTTGGCTGATGCTGTATAAACTTGCTTTCCTGCATCATGTGCCTCTACTAATGCTAATCACTGAAAAAACAGAATAATAACGATAATGTTTCATGCACAAAAGATTCTTACACACATGCACATAGGGTCGATGAGACACCAACAATATTTCAGCAATTCATGCTTCATCTACTCTGTCCACACAAATGAAACTCATTGTAGCTGTTTTTGAAAATGTTTTCTTTGAATTCTCCACTGAAACGTCCAGAAATTTGTTAATTATCCCACAGTAGGAAAAATTCATAAATGACATTAAAATTAATTATATGCAAAGGCAAACTGGCATCTCTCATGTTCACTAATTTATGGCAAGCTGGTTTCATTGCCACATGCTTTCCCCAATTGGCAACACTCTAGCTTTATGACATCGATGTATTGTCTGGAATCAAACTGTTGATGTGTGTGCTTCATGCAGTAAGTTCTCCCATCACTGACAGTTTGTTTATTTGTTTATATTCTTTAGGTCATAGGCACCAAACTATGGTAAAGTTAAATACAAGTTTTATCTGAATGAATGCGATCAAAGTTTATACTGCATTGAAGAGTTTTATCTGTTTGAGGAAAGTAAAAGTTTTGGCCAGTATGTTATATTGGTTAGGAGGTGAGGTTACTGACAGGCATGTGTCTAACTGCATACATTCATTCAGCACATAGATTTTCAACTTGCATTTCACTCACCAGCAGTCCTAAAGGGAGTTTTAATTTCAAAAATTAATTTAAAATATGTTTTTAATAAAAAAAAAAGATTTTTCACAGCTGTATTCAAAAAAGATTGAAAATAAAAATGGTAGCAAAAAACTGAACAATTTTGAATTTTTTTGCCGATTTTTCTTAGCCATCGAAAATGAAACAATATTACTTTTGTTTTATTTCAATAAATTTATATTTAAAACTTTTATTTGAAACATATTAAAACTCAAAAGGTTATTAATAATAATCTTGAGTTTTATTATGTTATTTACCAATAATGTGTATTGATCAAAGTAAGTTTGATAATGTGGTAAGTATTCACAATTTATAGCTTTCATGGAATAGAACTTAACCCTGACTGCATTTACAAAAATGTCCATGCTATAGTATGTATTTCTGCTGTACTTTTTAATTCACTGCAAAGCTAGCTGAAGAGAGGTGGCTACTGGCATTGAAAAAAGGAAAAAAAAAAAAAAAAAATCCAGAAGACTTGCAGACTGTGTAGAAATTCTAGTCATACCACAAGACTGCTGAAATCTATGAAGATATATCATTAATAGGAAAACAGCACATACATCCAAGGAATGCATGAACCCAACAAGATATGACAAGGTTTGGTAGTTAGGCAATTCCCAGGAACCAAAGGCCAATTACTTTATTTCCTCACGACTGAAACAGGTTACTTGCCTGTGGAATTTACTCTGGAATAATGCATAAGCAGCAGAAAAAGTTTCGAGAGAGCAGTCACTTGTAACTCAAACTACAGAGGATGCTTAGACAATCCTCAGGAACAACTACAGTTTGTTAACTGATTTCCTTGTGACAGGAACATACTGCTTGCTTACAGAATTTACAATGGAATAATGCAAAAACTGCAGCTACATGAAAGTTTCAGTCACCTTGAAACTCAGCAGCTATGAAGCATTGTTTTTATTAAAACTGGGATCCTTTCCTGGAAACTATAATGGGGCACCATTATGAATCACTGGCTACATTACTACATGTGATATAGGATGATTGGTAAAGTCCAAAGCATGCACAAAGACTTAGTTGGCACAATGGGGAGTCCTAAGTCCAACTGGGAAAAAATTATATGGAAAAGATCTGTTGCATTACACTGACTTCAACACCATAAGAATTTCTGAACCAATTCTGCAAAAATAATCACATAAAAACACTTATGCAGAAATAATTTATATCCAATAAGGATTTCAACATAATTATTACAACAAGAAAACAGGCTATACTTATATCATTTGTGGAGACTAACACATGTAATTCAGGTACACTCACAAAGCTATATGAGACAGATTATTTTGTTTAATGCATGACTTAGTGATAGAATTGTATACATCAAAAATCACATCACCTGAATGCCACTGATATTATAATGACTAACCTATATTAAAAAATATATAAATAAATTTAACCAGAGCAGGACAAAGGATACAAAATTTGTTTTGTTTTTTTTTTTGGGGGGGGGATCAGAGGCTAAAATTCATCAGAACAAATGGGACAAAACTGTATTAGACTCTAATGATACTATTAAATCAGATAAAAGTTCAAGTAAATCTAGAGCTAAAAGATTCCAACATACAGAAGTCCCATAAAACTTTAAAGCATATAAAGTGGACAAAGCCTCATTTCTCAAATCATTAAATCATTGCAAATTTCCTCATTATTATACTATAAATAAATGACACTACTCCTAAAGGATATATGGCTATCTATTTAGCTATCAAGGTAATGATTATTACCTTGATGGTTATTTCAAAGATTACTGTTCCTTTACCAGTGAGTAATTAAGCACTAGTGGAACTTGGATTTCTCTTTATGGAAAAGTGGTATTTATTTGTAGTGTAAGACTTTACAAACTTTTAGTGGTTTTCGTGTTTCCTAAACAAAACCAGAAAACATCAGGCATCTGATATGTTAAACCATATGAGATGCTTGATGCATTTTGTAACATTTTTTTTTTTTTTATCAAAAGTTCTGTACATACAATATATTGTCCCATTATTGAACTGTATGTATATATGCCACTTTATTTGTCACTTTGTGTATTTTATTAATTAAATTTAACTTGAATCTTAGCAGAAAGTTTAAAATGTTCAACAGTGAAATTAACTTTTCATATCATATATTTTATGATCATTTCATACCAAATGGTCAAAAATAAATATAATTATGTTGCTAAAAGGAAAAAACTGGTCATTCAAAAAAAATGAATTAGTAAACTTCAGTTTCTGAGGATTTGAAAGGTAAGAATGCTGAAGGCTGAAATTATTATAAATACTTAATTCCAACAAAAAAGTGCCCACCTCCATATCTACTGATTTGTCACTATCTTTAATCCATTCCCAGTTCTTTATCCCTTTGTCATCTGTACTAAGATTGCCATTTAAAATAACTTCATTTTTAGGGAGATTTATGACAACAACATCAGTTCCAACATTAGCTGTAGGTGGGTAATCCATTTCTAAACAAAAAAAAAAAAAAAAAAAAAATTAGTTATTTAATATATACTAGTCATTTTAATACACTGTAGCCAGATATAACACAGGTCCAAAATTTTGGACCGCATTATAAGTGAGTCCATATTTTATCGGATTCACATATTTGAATGTAAAGTTACCAATGTGTGACTGTTAGGAACCACCAACCTCAAGTATGCGACTATAAATAAATAACTGTTACATATGAATGGGCAAAAATAGATAAAAAAAAAAGATGCAATAATCATATATATATTTTTTTTTTGAGTGCTAGAAATAAAGATTTCACTCAATTTTTTTGTGATTTTATTGCTAAGAACAAAAATTCACACCCAACCAAGCCCACACATGTAAAATTCAGAAATACTTATTGATAATGTTAGAGTGCAGAATTCAAAAATTCTGCACTCTAACATTATCAATAAAAAAAAAAAAAAAAACCATCAGTAAGCACCTAAAGTTTAAGATTGTGGAAATAACAAGACATGCACTCTATCATTATCAATTAAAAAAAAAAAAAAAAACATCAGTTGTTGAAGTTGTTTGGTTTTTAGGAGCATTAGCAACTAAGGCCATATTGCTCCGGGATATGCGGTGGTCATTCCCTGACCTTTCTGCATCCTCCGTATTTGGTGGTGACGGGCTCAAACCCCGGTCTAATCAAGAAGCGCGTGCTATGGACTGCTGCTCCTTCCCACCTGGCTAGGGAGGCGCCAACCCATCAGTAAGCACCTAAAGTTTAAGATTGTGGAAATAACAAGACATGCATTTGACACTGAAATGACTGTCCGATATGAGTGCTTGATGGAGTCGACGTAGTACCTGATTTCAAAGTTGCAGTTAATCTCTCATGTGGTGAAATGGCCATCCTCATAACAGTATCATTTTTTTTTAATTACTGGAGTAACTAATGAAAGAAGCTCTAAATAAATTTCTTCATATATCCACGAATAATTATGCCAATCTTTAGGGGCCAACTGCAATTCACTTAAATTCACATGTGAATAAACTTTTCTTTTTTTCAACCATTCTTTGCACCATATATTATGTTTTATTTTACGTTTAAAACACTTTGTTGCAAATAATAAGTCAACTATTGCTAAAACGTCGTCTGTCGATGCCATGGTCAGCCAACTGAATGAATGGTGATAGGTGTGGATGCACAATGGGCATCCGGTAGACCTGTACAGGCATGCCTGCGCAGACATAACTGACAGGTTTACTAGAGCGTGGGAGCGTGTGGATGCACTATGGGTGTCTGGTATACCTGTACAGGCGCATGCCTGCACAGGCATAACTGACAGGTTTACCTGAATGTATGTAGCTGCCTTAAGGAAACCTCAAGAATTTCCTCTTAACTGAATTAACTAACTCTTATAAAATCACTATTATTATAAAATCTACTATTATAAACTCACCATGTGTGTGCTCCCAAAAACCTTAGACCATGTAAGTGAAACCTCTGCCAATCTGCTCTTTGTAATGGTGAAGAAGTAATGATAGCAAGTCAAGTCCTAAAGCTATTAAATTTAATTCAAATCTGATCCTGAAGATGTATTTATTTAAAATCTGATCCTTAAGATGTATTTATTTAAAATCTAACTTTAAATGCATTTAATTCAAATCTAATCTTAAAATATATATTTAGTTAAAATCTAACTTAATGTATGCAATTCAAATCTAACGTTAACTGACAATTTCAACCTTAAGAAATTTATAATTTATTATAGTAACTTGAGAGTAACTAAGAGTCACAAAGTGACAAGATATGGTTGAGACGGTCAGCAGGAATCCCTCCTTGGATAAAGGAGGGATTCCTGGATAAAGGAATCCTTATATACTCATGGATAAAGAGCGACACAGAAGCCTAGTGGACGTCAAGGTCATTCCTAGTGTCTCCTTGGGTAGTGATCACAGGTAATTGCTGGAGTTTTAAGATTCCCTGAATTGAAGAGGATCAAAATAACAAGAGAAAGAAAACTAAGGGTGTGGAAGTTGAAAGAAGAGGAAAAAGGGACGATGTTCAGAGAAGAGTTCGGGGAGGTTGTACCTAAGACAGTGGTGAACAGCGTGGAATCAGAATGGAAAGCATTCAAAGACTGTACAGTAGGGCTGACAAAGCAGATGTGTGGAAGGACAAGCAATAGAAAGAGATATAAAGAAACCCTATGGTAGAATGATAGGACGAGAGAGGCTGTGAAAATCAAGAATAATGCATTCAGGACCTACTTTCAGAACAGAAATGATGAGAATAAAGAAGAAAGATATGAAACCTTGAAGAGAGAGAGAGAGGCTAAGAGGATAGGATAGTTAATGAGGAGAGAAGACTGGTTGGAAGAATGGAGTGAAACTCTGTGACAAAATATCGACGGTAATAAAAAGGTTTGTATGGTATGGTGAGGAATAGAAGAGATAATGAACAGAGCAAACACTTGATGGATGAGAATGAGAACTAATAACCAAGAGTGAAGAGATAAGAGAAATATGGAAGTATTTTGAAAATCTTTTGAACGTGCAGGACAGCCAGCAAAAGGGACAAAGGCATGTTGATCATAGAGGGATGGAAGAGAAGGTATGGAGAGAGAGAGAGAGCAGACAGACTTGATGTGGAATGATGTAGTGCAGGCATGGAAATACATCAAGGCAGGCAAGTCTGCTGGTATGGATGAGATAAATGGAGAGATGCTGAAGGCTACAGGTGAGGCAGGAATAGCATGGACATACAGACTGTTCCATAAGATCAGGGATGAGAGACAGGTGCCAAAGGACTGGAAAGAAGTTTTGATCATCCCATTGTTCAAGAAGGGAAACAGGAAAAAGTGTTCCAATTATAGAGGCATCACACTGACATATCACATGTGAATAACTGTATGAGAGAGTGTTAGAGCAGAAGATAAGAGGAACAATTGAAAATAGGATGGCCGAGGAACAGTATGGCTTTAGCCCTGGCAGGTCGACGGTGGATCTAATTTTCTGCATCAGGCAACTGATGGAAAAGTGTTATGAACACAGAATTATGGATGGCATTTTTGGATATAAAGAAGGCGTTTGATGCCATAAAGAGAGAGAAAGTGTGGGAGGTTTTGAGAAACTTGGGGATAAAGGAACATTCTGTGGAGAGAATCAAGAATATGTGCACCAATACAGTGAGCAAAGTAAGAACAGTGATAGGGTTCTTCGAAATAACAACAGGTTTGAGGCAAAGAGGTGTCCTGTCACCACTACTATTCATAGTTGTCATGAATGATATGCAATGCAGAGTGGTGGAACAACTTGGACAGGACCAGATAGAAGTCATGCTCTTCGTAGATGCCCTCTGCATATGGGGAGAGAGTAGGAACAAGTGCAATGGCAAGTTGATATTTTTATTTATTTATTTTTTTTGTTAGTTGTTGGCACATCTGCTTCTGTGGCCTCCCAAATGCACCTCCCAAAGTTTTTGCATTTTACTCTGATCCAAGCCCGAGGCGGGATTCGAACCCGTGACCTTTGGGTTGCCAGGCAGGCACTTTACCCACCTGGCTAGCCCAATCGACACAAGTTGATATATGTATGGCCAATGAATTTGAACTGGTTTTCAGTCATGAGAAGAGTGAAGTAATGGTTCTAAAGAGGAGTGGTGAGCTTGACGGATACATTACAAAGACGAAGAAATAAGTAGAAGGATACAAGCGGGCAGGAATTTCTATAGGCAGACAAGAGATCTGACCTGAAACAGGAACATACCACTGAAGTGTAAGAAGGCTATATATCAGGCCTATTACGTACCAATTCTGACGTATGCATCTAAAACTTGGACTATGAGAAAAAAGGATGAAAGCAAAATTCAGGGGGCAGAAATGAGATTTGTGAGGAGCATAGCTGGAAAGACAAGATGTGACAAAATCAGGAATGATGTGATTAGGGAGAGAATTCAAGTTGAAAAACTCCAGAATAAGATTGAAAGGTCCCATTTGAAATGGTTTGGACATGTCAAGAGGATGAATGAGAGGAGTCTGCCAAGAAGAATGTTTAATTTACAATTAAGGGCCAAAAGGGCACCTCCGTAGCCAGGTGAGCAGGAGCAGCAGTATGTAGCACACGCTTCTTGATTAGACCAGGGTTCGAGCCCGTGACCACCAAATACGGAGGATGCAGAAAGGTCATGGAATGACCACCGCATCTCCCCGGAGATGTGGTGGTCATTAATGCTCCTAAAAACCAAAAGGGACAAAAGACCACAGGGAAGACCAAGAATGAGATGGCAAGACATGATAAAGACCGATATCATTAAGATAGGAGGAAACTGGAATGAAATCAACAATGGAGAGAAGTCCAAGGACAGGGGATGGTGGTGAGGCTTCATACGTCGACCGTTGAATAGCAGAACAATGACAGATGATGATATAGTAACTTGTAAAAATTTAACTCTATTTTCTCCTTTTATTTGCTACCTCTGCAGTCACTGGTGGAGCAACAGGAATGTACAGGGAAACATCAA
Organism: Mastigoproctus giganteus; assembly: GCF_048544385.1. Lineage (NCBI taxonomy): Eukaryota > Metazoa > Arthropoda > Arachnida > Uropygi > Thelyphonidae > Mastigoproctus > Mastigoproctus giganteus. The sequence goes on along the minus strand of NC_143586.1, from coordinate 88,286,027 downwards.
TTAAAAGTGCTTCATTTCACTGATGTTTTATAACTGTGACTGACAAGGATGTCAGTCTTTGCTAATTTACTGATAGGGAGTGGTGCTTTAGCTCATATTTCTAGCCTATCAGCAATGCTAGTTAAAGTGGTATTTATTTTTGAAAATTTATCTTTGAAAATAAATCTTTAATGATATTAGTTTTTAATAATCTAAGTTGAGAGAGATATAGAATGATATGGCCCAGGTACCATTCCTGGGCCGTATCATTTTTTTTTTTTTTTTTTTTTTAACTAACTGAACAATTATGACTAACTATTCATTAGACCCCACAGAATTTTTTTTAAAAAAATTCTGGTTTTAGTGTTTTACTACTTTTTTTTGCAAAAAGAAAGAGATGGAGAAAAGGTATTACCACAAAAAGACAGAAGAATTCTATATTACAAATTATGTTAGAATGGTGAGATGGAGCAGTCAAATCATGTCAAAAAGATGAATTCTCCATAATAAACCTAGATGTCCAACAAAAATCCATTTTACCAGTTTTAGTGTAGGATAAGAAAATTTGGCAAATTCATTCAAAATTTAACTTGTGTTGACAAACCAGATAGATTTTTTTTACTAGATAACCCAGCCAGTTAGACAAACAATTTGCTTACATGTAATTTAATTGTTCACTAACTGTGCCTGCAAACTGCTTTATTGATGCAGTCTCCAATAGTTTGATGCCAAGCATGAGATTAAAGAAATAATAATAAATATAGTGTTCTCACAATGCGCTAACCACCCAATTGCCATAAACACTGATACTGCCTAGTTTCCACCACACAATCTGTAAATGAAGATTGGTGCATATTTAATGTATGTAATATAAGCATTACTTCTAGACTCTGTAGAGGGTCTTCTCTGGTTGTTTATAAGGTTGTACTGCAGGATTCTTAAGTGTGAGGTGCTTGTGAGAGACAAAGCCACCTTTATCATGTACATACCTAATAATTTTATGGATAGTTTGGTGATGTGGACCTCCCATCCATATTGTATACATAGTTTCCAATACTTTGGCCTTTACAGTCACCATCAACAAGCCACAAGGCCAGAGTTTCAACAGGGTGGGTATCATAACCATCAGCCATTTTTAATCCACTGCAGGATGAAGGCCTCTCCAGCAACTTTCAAGTTCCTTCTGTTTTGTGCAATGACCATCCATTTACTACCCACAAACTCATGAATTTCATCTATCCATCTCCGCTGTTGTCTTCCAGGTTTTCTTCTAGCTCCTCTTGAGTACCATTCTGTTATTTTCTTAGTCCATCTGTCATCATGTCTTCGAGCTACGTGTCCTGCCCAAGACCATTTTAGTTCTTTAGTTTTGATAAGAATGTCCTTTACTTGAGTTTGCTGCCTAATCCATGTGTTTCTCTTCTTATCTAACAGTCTGATTCCCAATGCAATTCGTTCCATTCTTCGCTGTGCAGTTCTTAGCTTCTCTTCCATTCTTTTGGTGAGTGCCCAAGTTTCACTTCCATAAGTCATGGTGGGGAGTATACATTGGTTCATTATTTTACGTTTCAGACAAACTTTGCTCTTCAGTATGCGAATATATACTGAAGGTTATTACTCTTCAATATGTATATATACTGAAGGATATTGCTCTTCAATATGTACTATATACTGAAGGATATTGCTCTTTAGTATGTTACTATATACTGAAGGATATTGCTCTTTAGTATGTTACTATATACTGAAGGATATTGCTCTTTAGTATGTGATATATACTGAAGGATATTGCTCTTCAGTATGTGACTATATTTCCTGAATGCTAAAGGCTTTTTTTAGAAAGTATCAAAGTAATGAATTTTAAAATTAACTCTTAATTATTTAAAGTTAAATTAAATTAAAATATTTACAAACCTTTTTGAACTGTTACATTTGCAAATGTGTAGTTAGACACTCCATCTGAATCAGTAACAGTCAGCCTTAGAGAGAACAAAAAAAAAAAAAAAAAAAAAAATAGAAACATTTTTTATAAAGCCATAAAACTTCAGTTAATTTCCATGTCACAGTAATTACAAACTTAATATTAATTCAGCACTTGCTGAACCACCAAATTAATTATTTATTTTATTTTTTATTTTTTCAAATATGGAGTTTTCCAATTTTATTAGGAAAAAACGTTTTTTTAATCCAGACTGTGCTCCTGAAATTAACTAAAAGCAAATTTCACAAGTTTTACATTAACTTTTTTTTTTTTTTTTTTAACTAGTGACTATCAACCCCATAGCCCTTGAAATATACAATATATATGTTACCCAGCAAAGTGTAGAATCCAGGCATTATATAGAATGCATGACAAAGGATGAAATAAACTTTTCTTTATTGTTCTATGATACTGTTATTAAGTGAATCACAGTTCCGACTTTTACACAAAGGCATGCTGGAGGGGAAATATTGCTCCTCATATCTTGCTATTAAAATGAATATATACCTATTATAAGTACTAAATATAATACAAAAAAATGTTTATAACATGAAAACTTTGGGGACTTTCCATCTGCTTTATGTTTATTAAATGCATTTCCCATTAGTATATTCCTAACATAGAATTTTTTGAACTTTTTCTTTTCATCTTTTTGTATATATTTATACCGTATATTAATTATGTGGCTTACTTATTGTATTTTGTATAAAAATATTACAATAAATTTTTACATCCAAAATATCCCTATTTTATTTTTCATTGTTTTACATAAATATAGTTCTATTTTCACCCATAATACGGTCCCCCAGTATGTCTTTGTATAAAAGTCAGAACTATGATTCACTTAATAATGGTATCATAGGATGGTAAAGAAAAGTTTATTCCATACTTTGCCAGGCATTCCACACAGTGCCTGAATTCTGCACTTTACACAATCAAAAAGTTCTCCAAGTTCCATATTAAATGTAACCCAGATAACAATAATAAAAATAAACAACCACTCTCAAAGTCTCTTGTTGAGGAAGAATGCACTTTTGTCACCACTAGCACAATTTCTGGTGGCAGTTCTGAAACTGCTCTGGCTGAATAGTGCAAAGAACATCTTTATTTTCATCAATAACTTATTTTTGCTACAGAATTCAGTCTCACAAACTTTATTTTGTTTTCAGGTAAAATAAAAAAAAAAAAAAAAAAAAACTGCATAGCAAGAGATCAAGAGGTGAATGGGAAGGGATGGATGTGGTAACGGAATAGTACTGTTTTACAAGGTAAGTTCTTATTACATGGAAAATGTGCAATATGTAGTTCTTTTGCCATGCAACAACTTCAAATCTTTCACTTCCCATTGTTCTGGATGCTTTTGCCAAATAGCCTCTCACAGCTGATGCAATACTTGTAAAGCATCTTTCAGTGTTCACAGTGGTGCCACGAGGAATGAAGTCATAGTGCACAACACCAAGATGATAAAAATAAACTTCTAACGTACATCATTCAACCTTTTGACATGTTTTTCTAATTTTTTTTTTTTTTATCACAGTAATGAGACAATATTCCAAGACTGATTCATATTTCATTTGTGAATCACAGAGAAAACATCAAGTCTTGTCACCAATAATAATGGATGCTACAATCAATAGATTACTATATTACTACTATAATAGATACCATTACAGGATTGCTACAAATTGTTATTCACTCATTGCATTGCACATCGGTAAAGCTTTTGAGGCACAGCATGTTAACATTATTTCTAAAATTACATGACAAATTCCTTATGAAATGTTTAAAATTTCTTGAACTTTATCACACACTAAATGGGGATGATGGCATAAAGGCTTAATTGTCAGTCATCATCATCAGCCATTTTCAATCCACTGCAGGATGAAGGCCTCTCCAGCAACTTTCCAGTTCCTTCTGTTTTATGCAATGGCCATCCATTTACTATCCACAAACTCATGAATTTCATCTATCAATCTCCGCCATTGTCTTTCAGGTTTTCTTCTAGTTCCTCTTGGGTACCATTCTGTTATTTTCTTAGTCCATCTGTCATCATGTCTTCGAGCTATGTGTCCTGCCCAAGACCATTTTAGTTCTTTAGTTTTGATAAGAATGTCCTTTACTTGAGTTTGCTGCCTAATCCACGTGTTTCTCTTCTTATCTAACAGTCTGATTCCCAATATAATTTGTTCCATTCTTCGCTGTGTAGTTCTCAGCTTCTCTTCAATTCTTTTGGTGAGTGCCCAAGTTTCACTTCCATAAGTCATGGTGGGGAGTATACATTGGTCCATTATTTTACGTTTCAGACAAACTGGGATATTGCTCTTCAGTATGTGACTATATTTCCTGAATGCTATCCATCCAAAATTTATTCTTCTCTTGAGTTCCGGCCATTTATCATTATTACAGCTAATGACTTGTCCCAGATAAATATATGGCTCCACCTTTTCAATTACTGCTCCTTCAATCATTATATCCCTTTCTGTGGCATACTTGTTCATCATTACTTTTGTTTTAGCCATATTCATCTTTAGTCCAAAATCCTTACTAACTCTGCATAACTGATAAAGATTTTCCTCTAATTCTTTGGGATCCTGGCTTATGACCACAATGTCATCTGCAAATCATAAATGGTTTAGGTACTCTCCATTCACATTGACTCCTTTCTGTGACCAGTCTAATCTTCTGAAAGCTTCCTCAAGGGCAGAAGTAAACGGCTTCGGAGATATTGTCTCCTTGTCGAACTCCTTTCTCGATTTTAAATTTGCTACTGTCTTTGTCTAGTCTAATAAAGGAGGTAGCACTCTCATATATTTTCTTCAAAATCATAATATATGGGGTATCTATGCCTTGTCTTTCCAGTGCCCGAAACATTGCCTTATGCTGTATGGAGTCAAATGCCTTTTCATAATCCACAAATGCCAGGCATAATGGTGTTTTATATTCATTTGCTTTCTCCATTAGCTGTGATATTATGTGAAGGTGATCCATAGTTGAGAATCCTGCTCTAAAGCCAGCTTGGTCTTTCAGTTGATTCTCATCAAGTAATCTTTCTAATCTGTTAGTAATGACCCTTGTAAACAACTTGTAGATGTGGCATAACAAGCTAATTGGTCTATAATTTCCAATTTCTGATTTATCTCCTTTCTTATGCAGCAAAACAATGATTGTATTATTCTGCTGCTTAGGCATCATACCTTTTCTATTGCATTTTGAGAAGAGCCTTGCCAGTTTTTGCGTTATGTCTCTTCCTCCCAATTTTAACAACTCTACAGTAACTTCATCTTCCCCTGGGGCTTTCTGATCCTTCATTTTCTTCAATGCATGTTCTACCTCATCAGGAAGAATATCGAGTATGTTGTATGTGTTGCTAATTTGCGATCCATCTTCCCCACTGCTGGCATCATTCCCTCGCTCCTTGTATAATTCTCTATAGTAGTCTTCTGCTATTTGAATTAGGCCTTCTCTGCTGTTTATAAGTACACCATCGCTATTCTTCAGTTTCAGTATCATTTGTCTTTCTGTATTACTGCTCATGGCTGTTGATTTAAGTTCTTTGTTTCCCCTTAATGCTCATTCTACTTTTCTTGTGTTAAATCTTCTTATGTCCTCTCTGAGTCACTTTCTAATGGCTTTGCATAACTCAGTATACTCAATTTTCTCCTTGTCAGTGTTTATCTTTCTCTTCATTTGTCACCTTCGGTTCATCATAACAAGTGTTTCTTGACTAATTTTTTTTCTTTGGATTTCTTTTTCCCTATAGGTTTCTTGGGCTTTATCACTTTCAGAAAGTTGTAATATTCCTCATCAATATCTTGGTCCTGAGCAGTCTGCAGAAGCTCAAACATGTTCTTAAGTTCCAGTACATACTGCTCTTTCTCTTCTTCTGTTATCTCAAAGACCGTATTATTTACTCAAGTCAGCTTTTTCCTTTCCTACATCTATATCAAGTGTGCATCTTACCTTTCTGTGATCCCTTCCAACATTTACCTTGTTCAGGACAGTAACATCATTCACAATATATCTTCTGTTAGTGAGGATGACATCAATTTCATTAAATTGGATCCAATTTACATTTGGGCTCTTCCATGTCCACTTTCTGTTCACCCTTTTCTTGAAAAAAAGTGTTCATTACTGACAATTCTTGAGATTCTGCAAATTCCACAAGTCTTTCACCTCTTTCATGAATTCCAAAATTTCCTATAGTTTCCCTTTCTGTGCTGTTTTGTCTTTTTCCAACTTTAGCATTGAAGTCCCCCATAATAATAGTGTATTGGGTTTTCTGCTCATCTAGAAGACTCTCAATTGCTGTGTACATTTCTTCAACCTCTTCATCATCATGGCTTGATGTTGGTGCATAAATCATTATAACCATTAGCTTGTACCTCTTAGAAATCCTGAGTAGCAGTCTTGACACCCTTGGTGATGTACTTTTGAATTCCAAAATGTTGTTTTTTACATCTTTATGGACCAGAAAGCCAACTCCACCTTCGCTCCTTTCACTGTTTCCATTGGTGTACAGCAGATTTCCACTTGATAAACTTAAGTGATTCGTTTCTTCTTCTTGTTTCAGCCAAACCAATGATATTCCAATTCACATTTTCTAATTCCTTTTCCAGCTCTAATATCCTGTCTTCACCGATGAGCGATCTTAATTGTCAGTACTCACCTCAATTCATGTGCTCTGTTACATGATGTTAAGGTGGAATAGGATTAAAACTAATTTAGAATAAAGATTAAAAAATTAATTTTTTTAAAAATAATAAATAAAGATGAAAATATTAAAAGATCTGTAGTTAAGATTTACTGAGGGAAGAATAAGTGCACCATCTTATTTCAAGTTGTCATATATGTGAAATATTAATGTGAAAGCTAGATGAGGTCAGTAGTTGTAATGAGAGACCTTTGTATAAATGTCTTCGGTTGGCAATGATGGGTAAAAGGAGAACTATGCATTTAAAGAGTCCTGATTTCCCTTGATGCATTTCGAAACATGTGGGAACCTCACATGTGTCAGGTTCCAGACTGGTGAAAGAGTTTTCGGGAGTTTTGTATTCAAAACATTAAAATTAGTATTATGGCGACACCATTCTACAACGAGTGCCTCGTATTGAAAAATTTTGTAACTGGATTTTAAATTAAGAATAGGAACAGCTGAATCAATTTAGGAGTTATGGTTATGGAAGTGAACATGTTGAGTGAGTTCAGTGCTGGCGTGATCAGTTTTGAAACTATTAAAATGGTAGTATGCGAGTGTGTTGGAGGTTTTTATTGTACCATATTTTGCAGTGGCGCTTCCAATATATAGCAAGCATTACATCCTGGTTGACATTTAATTAAATAAATGAATTATTGGTGTCGCATATAGGGTAACTGTGCGTTTCTTTGCAAGCATTTAACACAGACCCTAATTTATTATATGAAGAAAATGTTAAGGTTATATCGGTGTTGGCAAATACTTTACGAAGTTGTCGAGTAAGTCTACAATGGTAAGGGAGAACAATACGTGTATTTTGTTTATTATCCTGGTCGGTGTTTTTGGTTGTGCATATTGTTAATTCTGTATTCGGCAATGGAAATTATGTGATGAATTAGTCGTTAAGGGATATTGTCTAGCAGTAAACTTCTTTGTAAGATATTGAAGTTCTGTAACTAAATTGTCATGTGAAGAACTGTATTTTATGGCATTATGAATCTGACTGTACAAGATGGACTTTTTTTACTAAATGGATGGTGTGATCGGAAATGTAGGTATTTACCTGTGTTCGTATCTTTTCTATAAATGTTTGTTCCTGTTTTATATATTGTAAGGTCAAGGAAATTGATTTCGTCTTTTTCTATTTTGAGGGTGTACTTTAGTCTATCGTGTATGGTATTGAACTTAATAAAGAGATTGTCAATGGAAGATTTGTTTCTGATTAACAATACTTCATCAGCATAATGCATGTAGAGCTTAATACCTGTGGGAAAAAGTTGAAGTAATTAACTGGTTTAAGTTTTTTACTCTATATTCCAAATTAGTTTTAATCCTATTCCACCTTAACATCACATAACAGAGCAGGTCAATTAAGGTGAGTACTGACAATTAAGCTTCTATGCTATCATCCCTATTTAGTTTCATATACGTCTTTAAGACTTTCCATTAATCACCTTTATTGACAGATAAAATAAACAGCACTTCTGATGCATTGGAAGTTTCAATTTATTCAAGTTATTGGAAGTTTCAATTTTTTTGAGCATACAAGCAGTTAAAGGTCTTCCAGCATGCCATCTGTCAACTTTTTTTCTTTCTTTGAATATATGATGCCATTCAGACATAGTAATATGAGACAGAACTCTCTCCAAACCTTATGCATCATTTTCAATGTTTCAGAAGTAGATTTCTCTAAGCATCAGCAATATTTGAAATTTTAGATATTTCATACTTAGAAAAATATTATAAAAAAAAAAAAAAAAAAAGGTGCCTCAGAAATTTGTTAATCATTCAATACATGTTTCCATGCATGTATCTGAATACATGCATGGAAACATGTATTGAATGATTAACAAATTTCTATGTACATGTAGAATCGGGTTTAAACTTACAATTTGACAACAGAAAATTTGTGCTGCATTTATTGACTGCAGTACTATGTGGCCAGTTTAGGAACTTCTTTACTACATAGAAGAGGTATGGATAATTTATCAGGCTGTTTGGCTTTTTCTAATATAACCTGTGTATTTTTTTAATATGATTTTTATACCACAGATAGACTACATTTAAAATCAATTATTAAAAAAAAAAATTTCAAAAGACCATTAGTCCCATATGTTTCAAAAAACTAGGATTCTGCTGTACTTGATTCTGTCCTAGTAATTAAATCTAATGCAGATTTACTTTATTGAAAACCATACTGATTTTCACATTGAGTAACTGGGATGGCAAATCATCCAAGTGAGGCTCGTAAGACTGCTAGTAACTGACTGGATTAGAGCAAATTTTTCCTAGTTTGAGTAGGACTATACAAGAGAACGTTGTTATTAATGAGGATAAATATATTCTTATAAAATTCAATTAGAAAATGTCTAAAGAACAAACATTTTCTAATTGAAAATGTCTATGCTAAAAAACAGTTGAGCTGTGATGCTCAACTGTTTTATTACAACAGGTACAATGTTTTCTGTAAGGACCAGCTTACTACTGAATTCTTGGTCAAGATTTTTCTATAACATAAAAGTTGATTATATGGAAGAGAAATATTACTATAGTAAAACCTCATTTTTAATGGACTACGGGGCTTCGCCCCCTGCTCACTATGATCGTAGTGTGAAAGGAATCATTTCGTCTGTATCTCATATTGTGCTCATCCTTCACAAAGAGTTACCAAGTATTGCACTACCTTGAATAAATAAAGCCTCACTAATAGAGAAGACTATCGTTACTTATTCTCGATGGGTGCTACTACCCAGACAGCACCATTTCAAAGCTAGTTGGCTTTTCATCGGTGGGTGCCTTTCACACTACTATCGTAGTTTTTCTTTAAGAGTTGTCTATGGTGTATCTACACTGATATTATATAGATATAGAATCTTAAACTCTTAAAATATTATGCCTTGTTGCATTTAGTTTATTTAAATAAATATGTTACATATGGAAATCAAGAATGGTACCATGTGGTCATCATGTTAGATAAACATAGCATTTGACCATGCTTAAAACAGAAGCTTGTTTTACTACAGTAAAACAAGCTTCTGTTACGTATTTTTGTATTTGTTACATATTTCCACGTAACCCACATCTCTCTTCTTCCATTGGCTGAATAAATATCACTAGGAGGAAAATTATTTTAATGTATAGAAAGATATGGAGGGGGAGAAATAAGGCCTGTCCCCTAAATCCAGCTGTCCATTAAACTTGAAAGAAACACACACACACACACACACACACACACACACACACACACACACACACACACACACACACACACACACACACAGTTACCAAATTCTATAGAATGTTATGAAAAGGTGCTATACTATAAAATAATTGGTTTTTTTTTTTAATTTCATAAAAAAATTCTGCCATGTTATACAGTGCAGGAAACTGGTTAAAGTTTATTCAGAATCTGAAAAACCCTCAAGCATCCATGCTAGAGTTGAGATGACTCCTTAGCAATGTCTGACATGCAAGCAGGCCGACAAAAGGTGATTGTAAGGAAAATTCTGGTTCCTAGCACTCTGCTTTATTGTGGATGCTGGCTATCATTTCCAAAGTCCATTAAATTGAGGTCTGTTAAAGCAAAGGCTTATTGTATTAAAGCTTAATTTGTATCTTTCTGCTATCTTTTCAGTTTGTTAAGTGGAATATCACAAGCATATGCTACAGAAATTGGGTCAAATATTTCAGCAAAAGCATTTGCTATCTCTTTAGGAGGAGATAATTGTCCATCCAAAAATAAAATACAGTCGGTCCTCGTATAACACATGTTTACACTACACGAATTCGATCATACACAATTTATAAATAGGGGAACGATGTCGCATATAACACGAACGTAATTCGCTTATGCACGATTTGCCTTTGTGTTTACAAGAAATGGTAGTCGAATGCGGCGTAATCACCCCAACTGAACACAACACAGTAGGAATCAAGAGAAAATTCTGAAAATTTATTTGCTTTTATGAGTTCGTGGAAGGGGAAACACATTTCACATAATAACATAAAAATCCACAGAAACTCTACTAGCAAAAACCCCCAATAAACCAGAAACTTCAAATTGTTTTTATTGTTTTATGGTAGTGACCTCCTGAAATGTGCTTTAGTAAAACGTAAGCATGTAATATGTGAGAATAGTATGTTTCCGCCTTTACTACACTGTTTATTCAATTGCTACTTGTTCGTTGTGTGTTTATGTATACCAAGCTTGCCTCCTCATTTTTGTTCTTTTTATACTTGTGCTCTATTCTCAAAAAAATTAGTAAAATACTTGAAAAAAGTGTGAAAAGGAAGCGTTCTGGTGAAAATACTTCAGAGAGAAAAAGAAAAGCAATATCGATAGAAGAAAAATATCAAATTGTGAAACACTTCGAACGAAATGAGAGAACATGCGATATTGTGCGTGCTACAGGCCTAAATGAGGAAATGCTGAGAACAATTAGAAAGAATGCAGAAAAAATAAAAGCAACTTTTATAGCAGGAACAACACAAAGTGTAACAAAACCAATTAGATCAAGACACAAAGAATTGGAAGAGATGGAATATCTTTTATCTGTTTGGATAGAAGATCAAACAAAGAAGAGGTCAGGAACAAGTTTGCTTACGATAAAAGCAAAGGCACTGGCAATATTTGAAGACCTCAGAAATCAAGCTGAAAATCTTGAAGAAGTGCCTCCCTTTACTGCCAGTGACTGGTTCAATAATTACAGGAAACGTGCTTTCCATAGTGTGAAATTATCAGGTGAAGCTGCGAGTGAGTGCAGATGAAGCAGCAGCAAAGGCATTTCCGCCGATACTGAAAAACCTCATTGAGGAAGAGGTCTATACACTGGACCAAATTTTCAACTTTGATGAAACCGGACTGTATTGGAAAAAAATGCCATCACGGACATATATCTCAAGAGAGGAAGCACGAGCTCCAGGCTTCAAGGCTGCTAAGGATAGACTGACCATTATGTTAGGAGCAAATGCAAGTGGCGACTTTAAACTGAAGCCTGTTGCTGTTTATCATGCAGCCAATCCACAAGCGTTAAAAGGGATCGTAAGGACTACCCTGGGTATTTACTTTAGAAATAGCAGAAGCGGGTGGATGACAGGGCAGATCTTCACTGATCCTCTACTACATGTGTCTACATGTGTTTGAGGATGTGTTTCGAAGCTACTGCAAAAAAGAAAAATTTGGATTTTAAGCTTTTAATTATTTTGGACAATGCGCCAAGTCACCCTCCAACCTTTGCTGAACTGTCAGCAAACATTAAAATCCTGTTTTTACTACCGAACACAACATCTCTTATCCAGCCACTTGACCAAGGAGTAATTGTTGCTTTAAAGCACTATTACACAAGACACACATTTAAGATGCTGATAGCAGAAACAGAGGGCAAAAATGCACCAAGAGTTAAAGACTTCTGGAAGCGATTCAACATAAAGAATGCAATTTACATAATTGTGGAGGCTTGGAACGAAGTGACAAAAGAATGCTTACATGGTGTTTGGCGGCCTCTTTTACCAGATTTTATTCGTAATTTTAAAGGCTTTGATCCTGTAAACGAGCTTCCTAAATTAAAATCACATTGTGTTGCCCTCGCAAAGCGGGTTGGCTTTGAGGAATTGGAGGAAGAAGATTTAGAAGAGTTGCTTCAGTCTCATGAAGAACTTTCAACTGAAGAACTGCAACAACTTGTTGCTGGAGGGTAGGTGGAAGATAAGGAAGACGACAAAGTGGAATGCCTGAACGCCACCATAAAACAGCTTTCTACTTCAGAGTTATCTTCAGTTTAAAATTCATTTGAGAAAAGTATGCAATGGCTAGAAGCCAACGATTATAATGCAAAAAGTAGTAGAAGAGCACTTCATACAATTCGATCTGCATTGGAGCCATATAAGCAGCTGCTTTGTGAAAGAAGGAAGATTGCGAAATAACAGAAACTAGATGTCTTTTTTATGAAAACACCCAAGAAAGAGACAGAAAATGAGCCACACGCCTGTAGTTCTGGCGTGACCACATTTCGTCCAAAGTCCTCATCGGCATCTCTTCCACCTCCCAGTTCCGATAATGATTACAACCTGCCGCCACTTTCCCCATAATTCCGCTGCTTCAACCCTCTCTCAAGCTCTTTCCCTCAAGCTGTCTTCATTTATTTTTAAGGTAAGAATCTAAATTTAAATGATTAAATTATTAATTTTACATTTTTCAACTGTGTAAGTGTTTTATTACGATTTTATTTATTGTGTTTGGTAATGTTTTGGTTACAAATGTGTGTCCAATCTTGGGTGGTCAGCACCTAACCCTATTTTTCCCATAGGGCCTGTTGTTTATATTGTACGATTTTGCATTGCACAAGGGTTTCTAGGAACACAACTATCGTGTTATAGGAGGACTGACTGTAGAGTGGAAATGGATGCTTTCCATTCAGTAGTTAGATTTGCCTCCAAATTAGTCTAATATCTTTTAATATATTTTTGGCCTTCCATCTTCTTTGTCTTGCTATATCTTTAAATTTCTTATAATTTATAAGATTATCAATAGTTGGACATCTACAAAATAAATTAGGCAATTTTTTTTTCTGACTTTTTTTATTTTTTTAGAGATAGAAATACTAGAAGTGTATTAAATATTGATTGTGAACTAAATAATACAATTTCATAAGAAAAAGGAAATTGGAAGAGAAACTGTTGAAGCTAAAAGTAAACAAGACACCTGATACTGATGGAATCTATCAAATTATATTAAAAGCTACAAAAAAGAGGTATTCTAATTACAATAATTAGAGCATCCTTGGATTTGGGGGGGGAAGGTCTCTACAAACTGGAGATGTGAAGATGTATCACCTAATCACAATGGTGGTTCAAAGGGAGAACTAAGTGATTACAAAACTGCAAGTTTGACTTCTATTCCAGAAAAAATTATGGAATACATAGTTAAAAAGTAATACCAGATCGTTTGGATAAGACTACAGGTTTATGTAAGCAATCAGATCATGGATTTGTCATGCCCAACAAATAAGATTAGCTACTCAGACTGAAAATGGCAACTGATTCTGCAAAATATCTATTGATTCATTTTTTATTTTTTGTGTTCAATGATGCTGAGAAGTACTGGAGACTCACCTACAAAAACATTCATATCTGAAAATGAAGCAAATGAGTGATGAAATCTGCACTACCTTCAATGGGAATGTGCACCGTGTAGTCAGAGGCAGCAGTAAGGAAATAACCTCATTGAAGAAAAGAACAGAATCTTCTTCTCCTCTTGCTTTAGATTCTCAACAACCTTAGCAATAGAAATATCTTCAACTAAGTCAGAATCATCCTTCTGATTTTGAATCAGATTCTATCTAGTTTGGTAATCTAATTCCAAAATTAGCATTAACTGAGACATATGATAGAAGAAAGCAAGCTTATACAGCATCACCCAAAAAAAAAAAAAAAACTTCCCATTTCTCTCATTCGGTCACTCCAAATGTTTGTCTAGTTCAGCCTTAAATTTATTTAAGCTATTAACTTCCACAAAAACAGATGGAAGTCTTTTCCAGAAGTCAACTACCCTCCAGCTAAAGGTAAACCTCCACTTATCTGATCTACAACTGTCATTCTTCGATTTGAATGTTCGCCCATTCAGGTTCTTAATCTGAGCAAGCAGAAGAATTCCATCAGCATTGAGACTGCTCAAAGCATTCAAAGCCTTATACACTTCAATCAGATCACCTCGCAGATGCTAGTCTCCAGATGCTGCAACTTGCAGAACTTGAGCCTCTCTTGGTAAGAGCACCCCTTTGTTTCTCTCACCAATTGTGTTGCCCTTCTGTGTACTCATTCTAGCAACTCTACATCCTTCCTAAAATGAGGCATCCAGACCTGTACGCAGTACTCAAAGTGTGGCCTGACCATTGCCTCATACAAAGGGATAATCACTTCCTTGTCTCTGCTGGAAAAAGTCCTACATATCACTGACAAGACTCCATGACCTGCTTCTGCAGCCTGTCTGCACTGTTCAGAGAACTTCATATCTGCATGCAACAAATGGTCATTTGGTGCATGCCGGCACCTCATCAGCAAAAAGGCTTTTTGAAGAAATATTTTTTTTTCATCATGTAATCAATTTTGTTTGAATAAACACACATAATGATTGTAATATAAGACAACATAACTGCACCCAAAACTGGCTATTATGCACAGATAAGTAACATTTTGAAGACTAAATGGACAAGGCATAATATATTATGGGTTGAAATTAACTATATAATATTGGTGTAAATACACCATAGTTTACCCATAAATTTAACTACATAAGAAGTGTAATGGCATCATTTGATTTTATCTCATATTGTGACTACCTCTTCACAACAAGATACCAAGTATTGCACTACTTCGAATAAATAACATTTCTCTAGTAGAGGAGACTACTCTTATTTATTCTCAGTGGGCACTACCACCCAGATGTGTATCAGTGGGTTGACAGGTACCCTGATAATGCAGATATGCCATCACGGTTGCGAAGTTAATTCTACAATATGAGAGATGCCAAATGGTGAAGATAATGATAATATTTTGAAGATTAAATGCAAAGGCATAATATGCTATGGGTTGAAATTAACTATATAATATCAATGTAAATACACAATAGTTTAACCATAAATTTAACTACATAAGTAGTGTAACGACATTGTTTGATTTTATCTCATATTGTGGCTACCTTCAC
Organism: Mastigoproctus giganteus; assembly: GCF_048544385.1. Taxonomy (NCBI): domain Eukaryota; kingdom Metazoa; phylum Arthropoda; class Arachnida; order Uropygi; family Thelyphonidae; genus Mastigoproctus; species Mastigoproctus giganteus. The sequence goes on along the minus strand of NC_143586.1, from coordinate 88,270,676 downwards.
AACAAGATACCAGATATTTAGTAGAGGAGACTACTGTTATTTATTCTCAGTGGGCACCATCACCCAGATATATGGTGGTGCCCACCCGCCCACCAATGAGTGAGCCAACAAGCTCCAAAATGGGTACCTGCTGGCCCACTAATGAGTAAGCTAACAAGCTTCGAAATGCATCTGGGTTTGCAAGCTCCGATACACATCTGGGTGGTGGTGCCCACTGAGAATAAATAACAGTAGTCTCCTCTACTATAGAAGCATTATTTATTCGAAGTAGTGCAATACCTGGTATCTCATTGTGAAGGTAGCCACAATATGAGATAAAATCAAACGATGCCATTACACTACTTATGTAGTTAAATTTATGGGTAAACTACGGTGTATTTACACCGATATTATATAGTTAATTTCAACCCATAACATATTATGCCTTATGCATATAGTCTTCAAAGTATTATCATCATCTTCACCATTTGGCATCTCTCATATTGTGGAATTAACTTCACAACTGTGATGGCATGTCTGCATTATCAGGGTACCTACCTGCCCGCCCACCGATGATCGAGCCAACAAGCTCCGATACACGTCTGGGTGGTGGTGCCCACTGAGAATAAATAACAGTAGTCTCCTTTACTAGAGAAGCGTTATTTATTCGAAGTAGTGCAATACCTGGTATCTCGTTGTGAAGGTAGCCACAATATGAGATAAAATCAAATGATGCTTTATATAATTAAATTGATGGATAAACTATGGTGTATTTACACTGATATTATACAGATAAATAACATACTGAAGAGCAAGCATTATATATAACTTTTTTTCCCTCCCTCCTCCAAATAAATTCAGTTTACATTTGTTTCAGAAACACATCAATGGCATTTTTTGACTGACAATGGGAAACAACTTTCCTATTGAGAAAAACAGCTGATAAGGCAAAATTTTAATTTAGAAATCATAAAATTTAAATAGTAATTAGTCTGATTTTAACATTAAATCAAAAATTACATCCCAAATATGATAAAAGTCCAGATCACAGATAGCCTAACCTAAAAATAAGCAAGATATATCAATACCTTTTAATTGAAAAATTTTGTATACTAGATTCCTGAAGAATAAATAGCTTAGGAAACCATAGTGTTAAAGCACCTAGCATGAACGTATGCAAGTATGTTCACTAAATGTGTGGAGAGAGAGAGAGAGAGAGAGAGAGAGAGAGAGAGAGAGAGATAGAGAGAGAGAGAGAGAGAGAGAATAAGAGAATACAAGAGAACGAGACTTACTTAAATCTGTAGAATCCTGGAATCAAGTTCCTCAACTGGAGAGTTGGAGTGTCATTGAGCTGTGATCCGTAACCTATTGGAACTTCCAAAACTTCCCAATGATATTTTGCGATCTTATCATCATCAGTACTAACTGAATAAAAGAATGCCAGTTCAATTTATAAATGATTATTTTATTTTCCATAAGCAATTGCTAGCCCAGTGGTTCCCTGACTTTTGGTCCATAGACTACTTTGTCAGAACACAAAGATCCCAAGGACAACCTCCCAACCAAATGTAATTTGCCATTGCAAAGAGGTAATCAGAATTAGTAGGACAAACAGCATAACCTTTGCTGAAACTACAAAGTGATGTCTGGTTCCAAGCTGGACAGTTTCAGTCTCATCAAAAGTAGCACCATTCCTCCTACTTTTCTTTGGACCTATGATCTTTTCAGTGCAACCTTCACAAAACTGTCTACCTTCTCTGACAGCATCTCAACATCTGTTCAATATAACTCGTTAAATTTTTATTGGGAAAAAATTCTTCTAAAATCCTTGGAGAAAGGTGGGATAAGCCTTCATAATTTGCTTCAGTAAAAAGTATCCTAGATTTGTAATTGGATTTTTTGTTCTTTTCAAATTCTATCTGTAGTTCTGGGAAATACTTCCCACAGTTCAGAAAAGTCCTACAGAAGTGGTCTGAAGTCTATTTTGCCCATAAACTTCTTCCTTAAATGTAAGCATGTCAGAAAGTATTAAGTAGTCAAATATGCAAAACCTACTCAAAACAAACTGCCTAATCTGTTCATTGATCTCAGACTACATCCTATGCCGCTGCTGATACATTTATTGAATAATTCAATTTAAGTGGAAATCAAACATGCATTTAAACAGTCTGAATTACAAATATCTGATATTCTTATCATGTCCTGCTTTAAGCTATGTAAGAATTGTACGTGTCACTTTTAAAATCCTTCTTGTTCCTGTTAAAAGGGTTATTTGATCTAAATATAGCTTTTTAAAATAGTATTAAAGGATATATTATTATTATTATACTTTTAGTGGCCTGGTAGCTATATGTAGTTCATCTTCTCACAAAAACTTTTAATTCATAATTTATCCTGTATATCAAATATGGTGACAGCTTTTCCTTAAGACAAAATTCAACCTCAATATGTCTAAATATCTGCAAAATATGCAGATATTTATAGATATATTTTGTAAAATATGCCAGTTGGGAAACACTAGGAATCTTATATGCAGTCCAGCATCACAGAACTAAAAGTCACGGTTGAAAACATAACATTTTGCCCTACTGTACAGTTCACAGGTAAGTGAGTATTCTGTACCATAACAACCAGTGAACTTCAACATGGAAAAAGAACTGCAATTCCAATGTCCTCGCAGTGCTTTCAAAAAAAGCCCAAAATCAGGAATGTGTCCTCTGATAAAGTTAAATTTTTACTACTTTATTCAAAATTTCTTCAAGATCAGTGGGTATCTTTTTTATTCAATACAAATTGTTCATAATGAATGCTATAGATATGTTACTATTACCAAGTACAAACTGCCTGGAAATATGCCGAATATTTCACCCTCAAATACCTGAATTTGCATCTTGAATCTACGATGGTCACCATAACAGTGAACTTCTTAAAAATATAAAAAAAAAAAAAAAAAATACTGGCTCTGTCATAAGTAAATCTGGTGTTTCCAGCCATGAATATTAATCAATTGTTAGTAACATCCAGGGATAATGATATCTTATGAGTGACATTCTATTTTAAAAACAAGCATCACTTTTGCAATGGGGACCTTCGTAGCCAGGTGGGAAGGAGCAGCAGTGCATAGCACACGCTTCTTGATTAGACCGGGGTTCAAGCCCGTCACCACCAAATACGGAGGATGCGGAAAGGTCAGGGAATGACCACCGCATATCCCAGAGCAATATGGCCTTAGTTGCTAATGCTCCTAAAAAAACCAAATAACAACAACTTTTTGCAATTATTAATGAAGCAGAGTGGGATCAAAGTTCTCTGTTATGATCTTTTCCATTTTGCAGCTAATAATAATACCCAGGATGAAACTTCTGTAATGCTAGAATTTTCCCATAAGAAGTAATTTTTATTTAGTCAGTTGTTTGCATTTGTCTCAAAAAAAAAAAAAAAAAAAAAAGCAAGAACTTTACCAATGTTGCCTGTGTGTTAAGATCCAAAATAGTTGGGAGGATAACTATTTTGTTAGTCAAGGTATTCTATATATGTATAGAATAAATTTCTATATATATAGAAATATATTCATACTACAGGCACCAATGACACATCGTGGTCAGGTAATATCTTCTAAAATGATAAGCACTGTAACCAATAAAAATACAGTTCAAAAGCCTAAAAATATTCTCTCACTCTGTGACTAACAGCCAAAAATCCAATTTCTACTCTCGCTTGACCTGCTGACACTTGAAAAGGAAACTGTACACTCTTTTAAAAACTCGTCCATCTCCATCTCAAAATCTGAAAAATTCTGTTCATACGGCTGCCTCAACAAATCTTGCTCCTGCATTTCTTTTACCATGTCAAATATGATGATTCTTGGTTATAAGAATCAATTTTGAATGCTTTCTTGATATTTTTCTAAAGCAGATTTCTGAGGGTCACTAACATGAAACAATAAGCAGTTTCGTTTCTGGCTTATTGAGCTTTTCTGTTAGTGCAATCTATTAAAAACTGGTAGTAAACTCAATCTAATTGTATTTGTAATGATATCGATAGCAGGAATTCTGTGGAATTTTACATTATTATGGTGAAATGTGCTTTTTTTTATCATTGTTTTATTGGTTTTTTTTTTTGGCTGGTGCAGCATAATTCATAGGCTTTCTTGTACCATGCGGCCATTACTAATACTAAATTATGTATCATATTAAGGCTAAATTAGTTTTGAATAAATAGCATACTCTACATTATTATTCATTGCATGTTTTGTTTTCAGGCTCATTTAACTCTGTTACAAATCATAAAATCCTGTACATGATGAAGTTCGTTGGGGTTTATAATCTCGGTTTTTTTGTACTGTACATGTATCTACAAGACCAAAAGTTGGACTTACGTACATGAAAAAAAAATAAATAAATAAATATGTAATGATACAATTAAATATGTAATAACTTGGTATGTCCCTAGACATACCAAGTTCCATGATGTACCACTTTCCCTCTTCCACAGTCCTTTATCCTCCTCACCTTCAACGAACTCAAAACTGAGCCAGTCCTCAGACAGAAATTTTTGAATATCTTTACCCTATACTGACTGCATCTTGCCTTCCAATATCACAGCATTGCCATACAGTCATACAAGACTGTTCTCCCAGTCACTCACTGGAGAAGAATATGAGGATTTACCTGTATTCTCAAGATTCTTTGCAGCCAGAGATGGATAGCTCGTTCCTCTATGAATATTCCTTCTAGTCACTGCATAGCCAGTCACTCTCTGTCCTCCTTCTGGAGTACTACATTCCAGGCTGTCGTTACTCTGTACCTTTAGAGAATTTACCTGGGCTGTTTGTGAAGAAGGTTCCAACACAACACTTTGCCTGTTATAACCACTGCCATCCATCAGATCACGCATACATTTTCTACCTTCAGGTTGTTCATGTTCCAATGTACGAATTTTCTTATTCATATTACTGAAGTAGGGTGAACATTCATCATTATCCTGAGAAATTTAACTCAATATGGTACGTAGAACACTTCTGTATGACACTCTCCAGAAATTAAAATGAATATGAAATAATGAAAAATTATTAAAAACAATTAAAATAATTAATTTAAAAATTAAAAAAGTTTAATGTAAATGTGGCAAAAACCACTTTCCTTCCTGAAGCTGACATGGCTTTTTGGCCATATGTCTTGAACACAGGAATGCAAATTACCAATTATGTGTGAGCCTGGATCTTAAATAGCAAGATTATTTGTCTTTGTGCATGAAAGGAAACGACCACGAATTGAAGATTAGATATGGATGGCAAACACTAATAGAACTGTCATGTAATTTAATTTTGATAGTTTCTGCAATTAAAAGTCTAATATAATTATTTTGGACACTAAGTATTTTTGGCCTCGTTGAATAAAAATGTGTGGTTTTCATTAATGGTATGGAAGGCCAATTCTGACGCTGCTCAATGAGAAGCATGGACTGAGGATGCATGCTGTTTTACTCCACATCCAGCGTACACCACGTCGAGCCTTATCAAGACAAGTCACAATCAATGCAAGAAATGTATACCAGGTCATTGAAAATCAATGTTGCGAAAGGGAAAAAGACTGAGCAATTATTCAGTATAGCATGTAATTTCCATATTGGTCTGGCCACAATTTTAAATTAGGTATCTTTAAAGAATCTGTTCAGCTGTTTGTGGCACTGTTCAACGTATGGGACAGATATAAATATTTTTTGATGTTACCACTGTTGGTTGGTGTAGTTTTTTGCATCCTATCCTTAGCTAGTATCCTAATTCGGTTTATCGTAGCAAGGAGATAACCCCTATTTAAGAATCTGCTGGTTAATATCTGTATTTCTGAGTCTAAAGCAGATTCCGTCGTTGAATATTTATAGGCAATGAGAAATTGATTAAAAATAATACCTTTTGTAGGTAAATGGGTGATAGCTGTTATAATGCAGAAGCATACATTTGTTGGCTTACGATAAATGTTATATTGTATTTTATTCGCGTCCCAAGTAAGTGTGAAATTTAGAAAATTTAATAACTTTGTATAAGTATTTTCCCTTTCCAATGTAAAATAGAGTCTAGGATGAATATTATTAAATTAATGCAAAACGTCTTGAATAGTGCAACTATCAGTAATAACAGGAACATCATCTAAATACCTCCCATAGTATGTGATAAGGGGTAAAAATGGCATCAATCATTGAGAGGTAGACCTCTAATATTAAGTTGCTTAGACCCAATCCCATTGACAAATCAAAAATTTGTTTGTATACCTTGTCTTGAAAGGTGATATAGTTGGCTTCAACTAAGAGTTTAATTAAGGGAAAAATTTCTTTAATTAATCGGTATACAGTTATTATTTAATATATCCCAAAGAATATTTAATGTGTATTCAGCATTTACATTCGCATATAACGAAGTAACGTCCAGTGAGAATAAATTATTATGATCACCGAGTTTACAGTCCTTAAGGTTATTAAATAACATGTCATAATTTTTTATCCCAAATTGTATCGCCTGTCTAAAGGGTTTTATAATACTATATACATGTGTGGCTAAGGATGAAAATGCCGAGTTCCTGTAAGAAATGACGGTAGAATAAGAAAATCGGTTTTATGCAGTTTTACCTGACCAAAAAGTGCTGGGATATTGTATGTTCAACTCCTTTAACTGAGACATAGTAACGTAGTAATTTTTCCGATATGGAGTTAACATTTTATTGTACCAACTGACCAAACTGGTAAATAGTAGTGGGTCTACTTCAAGATAAGTGGAGGTGTCTGATATAGCCAAATCTAACTTATTAATATAATCAGTTTTATCAAGTATTACTACTGTATCTCCTTTATGTGCTCCCTGAATAATAATGTCTTTATTTTCCCGAAGTTCATGTAAAGCTGAGATTTCGTGTCTATTTAATTTAGGAAGTTGCATGCCTTTTATGTTATTCACCACTTGGTCGACAAAAAGATTTATTCATTCAACAAGTTAACCAAGTGGTGAATAAATTCAGATTAGGAAAGACAGATGTAGGATAGATGTGCGGAAATTTGTCTTTAGCCAGCGGATAGTTAGTTGGTGGAACAGACTTCCATCCCTTGTTGTGGAAGTTGATAGCCTAAATAAATTTAAGGCTCAGCTGGACAGGTATTTCGAATGAACGGAGGAGGGGTGAAATGGAAGTGGTTTTTTTTTTTGGCTGATGCTGCATAAGGTTGCTTTCTTGCATCATATGCCTCTACTAATGCTAATGCTAACATAAAAGGCATGCGACTTCCCAAATTGAACAGACATGAAATCTGTTTTACGTGAACTTCGGGAAAATAAAGACATTATTATTCAGAGAGCAGATAAAGGAGATACAGTAGTAATAGTTGCTAAAACTGATTATATTAATAAGTTAGGTTTGGTTATATCAGATACCTCCACTTATCTTGAAGTAGACCCACTACTCTTTACCAATTTGGTCAATCAGTACAATAAAACATTAACCATCTATCGGAAAAATTACTACACTACTATGTCTCATTTAAAGGAGTTGAAGGCAAGAACATACAACAACTCAGCACTTTTTGGTCATGTAAAACTGAATAAAACCAGATTTCCTATTCGCCCATCGTTTCTTACAGGAACTTGGCATTTTCATCATTAGCCACACATGTATATAGTTTAAAATTTGAGATAAAAAACTATAATACATTATTTAATAACCTTAAGGACTGTAGACTTGATGATAATGATAATTTATTCTCACTGGATGTTACTGTTATATATGAATGTAAACATTGAATACTGTTAGATATTCTTTGGGAAATGTTAAATAATAACTATACCGATTAATTATACAAAACTTTCTATTAAAGAAATTTTTCACTTAATTACACTCTTACTTGAAGCCAACTATATCAACTTTCAAGACAAAGCATACAAACAAATTTTGGTTTGCCAATGGGATTGAGTCTAAGCAGCTTAATATCGGAGGTCTACCTCGTGGTGCATAATGGACACTTCACCTTATTGAGGTACTCATGCACAAGTGAGCAAATTGTACCAAAAATGGTCCAACAGCTAGAAAAAACAAAAGCCAACAGAGGATAAAAAGAAAATTGTACATTCTAACAATGGGCCACGATCAGTAAAATGGAGATATCTGCATAATGCTATCACAGAATTCTATTCTACTCTATTAAATACAAACAGTTGTGGGTATACTGAACACAGAAACAGTGCAAAAAGGTCACACCCAAGAAATCCCAGTTCTAGTCCTTCCATGCTGATGGCAGGACCAAGATATGTTGATAGTAGCATGAATCAATGGCCCACTGTGCATGTGTCAACACTGGTGTGGGGAGGGTTTTCATAGAACATGTTAGGTCCCCCTAATACCAGTAGATCAATGTCTGGACGTACAGCCTACTTGAACATTGCAGCCAAGTGTACCCTTTGTGCTCAGAGTTTATCTGGTAATGGCAACTTCTAGTAGGATAAAGTGCCACTTTACAAGGCAAATAAGTTGGCAATGGTTCCGTGAACATGATAAATGAACTATAATTAACTAGCCTGCATGGTAACTGGATCACGACCCAACTGAGCATCATCCTCATGGAATGAACTGTTCATGGCAGATATCTACTTCTGTCCAATTGGATGCAAGTGGAGGATGTGACTGAGTCTGCATAGCTAGTTTGAGTTTGCATTAATGGAATAATTTCAGCATCTCATAAAGTTATTGTCTCTTTGACTTCAGAATGTTGTGAAAGTTAAAGGGGATACTACTCACTATTCAGTTGGTGTAACTAATAGTCAGCAGTTTGTGTACCTAAAAAAACTGGCCATTCAATAAATATTTCATTATGATATTGTACAGATTCACAAATCATTCATGCTGCCATGTTTTTCACTTTCACTGCATTCATTCAATCACAAATCTCTGAATTTGCAATTCAAAGTACTTATCTGGATTAAATTTGCATATTTACAATTGTCAAAGCAATGCACAGCCAAAATTTAAAACATTTCAACATTAATTTGGATCTTGAACCAGTCTGTGAACCACATTTTGAGAACCACTGGATTAGAAGGCAATTAATAAATATAATGTGCAAAAATATATTATTACAGAAAAACAAAAACTAAACTTTATAAATAAAAAGCGATTATACAGCTTATTCTAGTTATCAGTTATATATTAGTGCAAACTACACAACTTAAAATTACAGATTGTTTTATATTATTTCATAAATTTATGTGAAACCTAATAACCCATTATAATTTGAAGTTTTCAAAACTTCAAATGTGTAAAGAATGGCATTTTCAAGGTTATAAATGTCACAAGAGATGTCTCAAGTCAAGTTAGAGGTTGGTCAAGAGTTACAACAATCCAGGATGTTACTATCCAGGCTTAATAAGGGATGTTGGCCAGGAAGCTCCATCTCAAGTTCCTAGCAGCCACAGAAATGAGTTTCAAAGCAAAAGGGGGGTTGGTTCTGGGCAAACTTACCCACAGTTGTCCCTTTTCCAGACAGGGCAGGAGGGCCATATGAATTGGTGCAGAAATTGATTCTCAATATGTTCTTGCTTACATGGAACATGCACCTATTCCACTAATGGTTTGAAGAGGCATCATGATGAATTAGAGATGCACATGCCCTAGTTATTTTTTGTGGGTAACAATACTCTTCCACAGAGATCTCACTTGGTTAACAGACTCCTCAGAATGTGAATATTCTTCAGATAGGAGTGGCCATCCAGGTCTCTGGATGCAATCTGAGCAAGCATTTCTAGAATACTTCAGAGCAGGGGCCAGTGCACACAAATAACAATATAGTATAATTTTCTGGAGAACATCAGAAATTTCATTAACTGCTTCCTAATTTCATTTAAGTTTATTTCAAATTTGTATATACCTGCCAAATGCACTTTTTATAATAAAATAAAATAAAATTTATTTTTACTAACACAGTATTTTATTAAAAATGGTGCAAGGAAACAAGTTTATACAGCATCAGCCAAGAAAGAGAGAGGGGGGGAAAAAAAACACTTCCCACATCATCTATCCATTCATTCTAATAATTTTAATTGTTCCTTAAATTTATTGAAACTCACTTCCACAACACCAAATGGAAGTTTGTTACAACAATCAACTAGCCATTGGCTAAAAGAAAACTTTGGCATACCTATCCTGCAATCATCCTTCTCAAATTTAAATTTAAGTCCCTGGTGTGCATGTCTGGGCAAGATGAGTAAGCTAAATGTTGATGCTATTGACAGTTAGCTTACTCAAACCACTCATAAGCCTTAAACATCTCAATCAGATCTCCTCACAGCTGGCTACTTTTCAGGAACCACAATTTACAGAACAGAAGCCTCTCTTGGTAAGAGTACACCTTTTGTTCCTCTCACTAATCTCAATGCTCTTCTCTACACCCATTCCAACAAATCGACATCCTTCCTAAAATAAGGTTTCCAGACTTGTAGACAGTACTCAAGATGTGACCCAGCCATCGCATTATACAACAGATTTGTAAAATAATAAGAGGAGTTTACTTCAATATAGTACGAAGAACACTTCCGTATGATACTCTCCAGATCGTTTTGAATATTTTCGTTAGATTCTTTTTAATTTTTAATTGCATTAAATTGATTTTTAATTGCGTTAAATTGATTTAAATTGTGTTAAATTGGTTTTAATTATTTATTTTTTACTCTAATGTAAGTTTTCGATTTTTTTCGTTTTAATTTCTGGAGAGTATCATACGGAAGTGTTCTACGTACTATATTGAGGTAAATTCCTCTTATTATTTTAGAAATATTAATATCAACGTAGAACATATTGAGTATTACAGCTCTGATTTATACTATCTAATTATACAACAGAATAGCCACCTCCTTATCCTTACTGGAAAAATTTCTGTATATCATTGACAAAAACCCATGAGCTGTCATGGTAGCCTTTTGGCAGAGAACTTTATGTCAGACTGCAAAATTACCCACAGATTTTCATTCTCTACTATCCCTGAGCATGGTACAGCACTCAGAATAGTGGAGAACTCTTTTTTGGACTAATAACATTAGCCCAAAAAAGGGCAGTGCCCATTGATAACCGCTCTGTCTTCTCCCTTTTTATCCATATCAGTAACTTATTCCTAACAGCACATCGTCCCAATTTGTAAGGCAATCTTTTATGTGTAACAGTATTAAAAGCTTTTCTGAATTCGAAGTACATGATGTCAAATTATTTTTTGCATCCATCCAGATCCTCTTTTACTGCATCACAGTATTCAAGAAGATTGGTCAGACAAGACTGCCCCTTAAAAAATCCATGCAGTGACTGCAATATAACTGCATGCCTGCCTAGACGGTCCTGGAATACTTCTTTAACCAATGACTCCATTATTTTTCCTGGAACAGAAGTCAAGCTTACAGACCTGTAATTACTCACTTTGCCCTCTGATTCCCTTTGTGAATTGGGGATACATTCACACATCTACAATTCATGCCTCCCACGTTGGCAGAGATACACTTATAAAAGAACAAAATTGTGATGATCAATCTGAGATTGACTTATCACAATTTCTGCAAGTTCTTGCATTGTAGAGACAAATTGAGACACACCACACTGATCTCCTTCCAGAACTCTTCATACACTAAAATTTGCATTTAAACATCAGTCCTGTAGAAAGCATGAGAACTTTGTGAGAATTATTTGGTTGTTGTGGGAGGATCATCACATACAAACCCAACAACCAAACAAGACAAGCTCTCCAGTTTTGGACAGCCATGAGTTGTGAAATTAAATGCATTCTTTTCAAACTCAGTGTAACTGAATCAGTGAATCTTATAATACTCCGAGACAAAACAGAAAAAAATTCCATCAAGCACACATATACAAGGTGATTCACTACCAGTGCGACAAACTGGCAAGAGGTGTAGGGGGCACAAAGACGAATCGGAATCACATAGCATTGCAGGGTCCGAAATGTCTTTGTCATGTGGTAGAGGACGTTGAACGGGAGGTCGCGTGAACAGCGATCCCGCTGGAAGTCAGCATTTGCGAACCGTTTCTGTTGAAGAAACCAAGCAGCAAAAGTCCTCTGGAGTGGATAATCCACAGGCTCCAATGATTGGACGCGTTGCAGATAGTATGAACTCATTTGGTTTGTTGAAAGTATCCTCCATACAGTGGATTGGGAAATACCCAATCGTTGGCCTATCGCTCGAGTACTCGTACTGCCTTCTGCAAGACGTAGGACATTCTCCTCATTGTCTGGCGTCCTCGTCGTTCGCTCTCGATTCATGGTACCTCTCATGAAACAACCAGTCTCACGTAACCTTCTGTGCACACGTGCGAAAATCGTATGATGAGGAGCACGCCTGTGTGGGAAACGTTCCTGGTACAAGTGCAGAGCAGCGCGCCCATTACAGTCCGCAGCTCCATATGCGAGGTGCATGTTAGCCAGTTCAAAGTTTGAATACTCGTCCATCCTACTGCCTCGGGAACCGGTTCGCAAATGCTGACTTCCAGCAGGATCGCTGTTCACGTGACCTCCCGTTCAACGTCCTCTACCACATGACAAAGGTATTTCAGACCCTGCAATGCTATGTGATTCCGATTTGTCTTTGTGCCCCCTACACCTCCTGCAAGTTTGTCGCACTGGTAGTGAATCACCCTGTATGCTTGATATCTCAAATCATGGTTGTAATATAATTTTTGAATATGTGTATGTGTTTGATGAAGGACACCAAAAATTACATGGAGCAGAATTTGCATAAAATGGATTGCATTTTCTGCCATAAGGTGTAGGATGAACAGTTTATGATGAAATCATTGACATCTGTTATGGCATATGGACAATTACAGACATCAGTAGCTGCCTGGATTTTAGCTAGAATTCTTGGAATCTCTCAGATCACCTGCCCCAGATTTGGCAGAGGTGGTCACCCATGCTACAACTGTTAACTCTGTTTCATAACCTGTAGCCAACAGGTACAATGATGTGCCAATATAGTGTACACTCAAAAATAAAGGAAAAAGAGAGAATCTTATTTCAGACATGTTCTTACTGGATATTTTCACAATCACTGTGTGGTTGGGCACCACCTTGCACAAAGGTTGCCTGTTCCCAAATCCAGTAGCCTTGTAGAGCGAGAATAATGTCTAGTTAGCTACACTGCATATCATACTACTACTATGATAGCAAATATTACCATTAAATCTGGAATTCTGTCTTCGAAAAGGGAGAGTATTGTTACACCATTCTATTCCTTTCATTGTGATAAATGTCTTACAGTATATGCACCACTCTTTTCTGCCCATTTTCTGAACCTTTGCCTTAAACTGTATATGAGTTGTACTGCTCACTTCCATCTCCAAAGCTAAAGATGTTAGTGATATGATAGCTGACAGCATGATAAAAGAATGAGTTAGTTTTAGAATTAATTAGATTTTACTATTCACAGAGCCTAAATTATGACTGTATTAAAAGTTAACAGATTTCAAATTATGCACACACAAGTTCAGTCACTTGTTTGCTAGCTATTGTTTGATCAAATCTCAATCATGTTTAGTAGCTATCATTTGTAAAATTTCAATAATGTTTAGTAGCTATCATTTGATCAAATTTCAATCATATGTTTGGCAGCTATTTGAAATTGGTGATAAAATCAACAGTGTGAACACAGAAAGAGATGTACTGTTCACTTTCTGTAGGCTAAAATTCCAAATCTACTAAAATTCATTGCCAGTTGATATCTACTACTGAAAGCAGTAGATATTCATTCCAGTTGACATATACTACTGATTTATGGAGAGAATACCATGGAACTTCATTCAGCAATATATACTACATATAGTTTTCTAGTATATATAGTATATACTAGAAAAGTATGTAGCTTCCTTGCCAAATAGTGTAAGGAAGCCACAGGCATTTGCTGCACTAGCAGAAAAAAATATAAGAAAATAGACAAATTATGCACTTCCCACCTCACGTTAACTATCCAGTTGACTTTTGAATTTCTTCAAATTGTCAGCCTCAACTACCTGTGGAAGTAACTTGTTCCAGTAATCAACTTTCTGGATAAAAGAAAACTTTTTTTTTCTTTTATCCAGAAATCTAGTCTGGATAAAAAGAGATCTAATCTAAATCTCTTCCCCCCCCCCCTAATTTCAATTAATGGTCCCTAGTTCTGAAATTCTTTATAACATTGAAAATTTCCCCTTCATTCATTTTACTAACCATGCTCAGAACCTTATAAACCTCAACAGGTCACCTGTATCAGGTGCTTTATTGCCAAGCTCTGTAAGCCATATAATCGAAGTCTTTTCTCTTAAGGTCCTCCTTATGCTGCTCTCACCAACTGGGTTGTCTGTCTTTGGATCCTTTCAAGAAGCTCATTGTCTTATTTTGAGATGAGGTCTCCTTACTTGGACACAGTATTCTAAGGGCAGTCTTACAATTGCCTTATACAGTGGGATTATGACCGCCCCATCTCTACAGGGCATTGTTCGATAAATTATCGACAGGACACATGGGCTTTCACACTGTTTACACTGCTCAGAGAACTTCATATCCACCTGAATCATAACCCTCGGATCCGTTTCTTCTTCTACCATATTTAATTCAACCTCATCAAGTGTATAAGTTATTTTGGGATTCTGTTCTCCAACTGTAAAACCTTCCATTTTGCTTCATTACAACATAGCTGCCATCTTTCTGACCATTCCTGAAACCTGTTAAAGTCATTGTGAAGAAGTGCTGCTGCTGCTGGGCACTATCATTAATGACTATCCCAATCTTTACAAAGCTGGTAGCTATGTTTTAATGAAGCAAAATGGAAGGTTTTACAGTTGGAGAATAGCAATCCCAAAATAACTTGTACACTTGATGAGATTTCTGGCAATCATCTTTATCTGGCAATCGTCTGCAAAGTTTGACATCACATCCTCTATCACCTTGTCAATGTCATTTATGGAAATCAGAAGCAACAGGGGTCCAACAATCAATTCTTGGGGACGGATCCCACTTCTGACAGTACATCAAGCTGAAGAATATCCATTAATTGCAGCCATCTATCTTCTATCCTGCATCCACCCTGTGATCCCTCTTAGAATCTTGACAGTCATTCCAATACGTTCCAGCTTATGCAGTGCCCTCTCACGAGGGACTGAGTCAAACATCTTGCTAAAATCTAAATAAACTAAACTATCGAAACTGTTCCCTACATCCAGCTCATGAGTAACAGTGTTAACAAAGCTTAGTTAAAAATGATTTTCAACAGATTAGCTAAACATTATTTTCCCTCAACAAAACCAGAATGCCATTTCTATCTAAATGTCCCTAGATTGCACTCTTAATCACTGCCTCCAAGATTTTCCCTACCACTGAAGTCAGACTAACCAGCCTTTAGCAACCAACTTCACTCTTGGAACTTCTGTCATGCATTGGTAATACAGTGTACTTCTCAAATCCAAAGGAATTTCTCCCAAGTCCAATGATGCCCTCAAAATTAACTTCAATGGTTCAATGCACTCTCTCACCATCTCCCTCAAAATTACTGGGTATATTCCATAAACTCCAGGCTCCTTACTTGCCTTTAGGCGCAAAAGTTTTTCTAATAAATAATCTTCTGAAATTTCAACACCACCGATTTTATGCTTTATAGCTTCACTTGCAACAGCCTCTCCTGACCATGAAAGGTCTTCCATCAGAGAATAATGAAAAATACTTATTCAATTCATCAGCAATGTCAGTTAAGTTATCTAAGACTTTCCCAAAAACCTGTAATAAGGGTTTGATCTGATTCACTTTCTTCTTTGTACTGATACACACATGAAAAATTCCTTGTACTCATACTCAGCCTTGGCCACCCTAACCTTTTCTGTGGTACTATTACAGATCAAACTTGTAGCTGTTGTAGACTTCGGTGCTTTTCATTGCTTATATTAGACTGGCCTGCTCTGTATAACAAGAAGAAATCTGGAGAACATGTCTAAATGCGTGGTTTTCTTCAGAACAACACATATCCCCACATTGCTGGAAAAAAAAAAAAAAAAATTCTGTTTGATTGAAATGGGAATTATGTCTCGCACAATTCCCATTTAAATCCAGCTTACTGCTCCCAAATTGATTCTCAACTGTCAAAACTGGTTTACAACGCAAGACAAACTTTATTACAAAGGTATAAACTGCATTTCATTATGCAGCTAGTGTTACAAAATGAAATAGTTTATGCCTTTGATTATGTTAGAAAGTAATATAACCATGTCACTATATTAGTTTTATTGCAGTCAATTACATTACTTATTTTCCAAAATAAATTTGGAAAATAAGTAATGTAATACGAGTGAGGCAAAATGTGGACTAATTTAGGTTTATAGAAAACAGTAACATTATTTTTCCCTATTTGAGAAAGTAGTCTTACTCTTTATTATAAACTTAAAATGTGACTAAATTCTAGTTCCTTAATCAATGCCTGTCATAAATGAAGACAAAGGAACAATATAAAGAATATTAATGTAAAGCATTTTGATAAAGTGTAAAAATACTGCAAAGGAAAAGGTTAAGTAAAATACAAAACGAATAAAAAAATTTAAAATATTATTACTCACATGACCCATCTAAAACTGTATCTTTGTTAGGCAACTTTACAGTAACATTTGCTGGCTGGATAACTGCTACTGGTGGCTTATTATTTCGTTTAGCTGAATTAAAAAGCATCTAATTAGTAGAAAGCATAACCAGCAAAATACTATTTTGTATGTTATGGCCATTTTGGTTTATAATGTACAATATAAACCAAAAAAAAAAGCCAATAAAATAAAATTTATGTTAATTGGGACATACAAACATATGTCACAAAAAGCAAGATGGGTACCACAGTCTTACATGCACCATTAAAGAAATAGGAGTCTGTTGAATGAACTGCTCAAGATATGACCTTAGGCATGGGTGCACAAGTAATACAGAATTAAACTGATTCTAATGTATCTATGAATTTGTTGGACATCTCTTAAACTGACAATCCTCAGGGCTTCAATAGTTCTAGGTCTTTCCTGGAAAATAATTATTTTGAGGAGACACTTCCTAGAAAGATGTCTGAAGATGTACGTAAAGTCCAGCAAAAACATGAGGGGGCACATTCAATCAAGTGGGCTCTCTCTCCCCCACCAATCCTCTAATACTTGCAACATGTGCAGGGTGCCACCTTACCAGAAAAAATGTGCTGAAGAGAGAGAGAGAGAGAGAGAGAGAGAGAGAGAGAGAGAGAGAGAGAGAGAGAGTTCTAAAGAAACAAGGTGTTAGCATTCACCATATCATCAAAGAACTGAGTCAATTTTATGGTTGCAACAGGATAATAACTGGATAGCAGAGATACGTCTGCTTTCTTTTGGAATAGGCTGGATACATAAAATTTTTAAGTTATAGAAAAAATAACTATAGAATAAGTGTAATATATAAAAAAAGCACAAAACAGGAGGCATAAAAATATGAAGCAGAAAGCTTTAAAAACAACCAGGGATATCCTGCTATGACCAGATAATATTGTGATAACAAAACTGAAAGATTATAAGATTACTTATCCTTTTCTGGCTGGATGGAGGAGAAATCATGAAGATATATGAGAAAAAATATATTGACACTGCCAATGGAAGAATCAGAGGGAGAGAAGGACATGAGTAGTTAGCTTTACCTTTAGAATACTGAAATAAAGCTATGGGGATATAAAAGGTGGAAATGCAGTTTTTTAGAAATTGAAAACAATGGCTTCAGCAAAGCCATTGTTTGCAGTTTTCTGTTAGCATTAGCATTAGCATTAGTAGAGGCATTTGATGCAAGAAAGCAAGCTTATGCAGCATCAGCCAAAAAAAAAAAGAAAAAAAAAAAAAAAAAAGTAACATAAATAAATAAAAATAACCACTTCCACTTCACCCCTCTGTTCGTTCGAAATACCTGTCCAGCTGAGCCTTAAACTTATTTAGGCTATCAACTTCCACGACAAGGGATGGAAGTCTGTTCCACCCACCAACCACCCGCTGGCTAAAGGCAAATTTCCGCACATCTATCCTACATCTGTCTTTCCTCAATTTGAATTTATGCCCTCTCAGGTGATTTTTCTGAGCTAGAGGAAGAATCCCATCAGCATTGAGCATGCTCAAACCATTCAAGGCTTTGTACACCTCTATCAGATCACCCCGCTGGTGCCTAGTTTCCAGACACTGTAATTTGCAAAACTTAAGCCTTTCTTCGTAAGAGAACCCCTTTGTCCCATTCACCAATCTAGTTGCCCTTCTCTGTACTCGTTCCAGCAGCTCTACATCCTTCCTGAAATGAGGCCTCCAGGCCTGTACAGTACTCTAGGTGTGGCCTGACCATTGCCTTATACAAGGGAATAATCACCTCCTTATCCCTGCTAGAAAAATTCCTATATATCATTGACAATACACCATGAGCTACTCTTGCAGCTCGTCTGCACTGCTCAGAGAACTTCATATCTGCCTGCACCACCACCCCCAGGTCCCTTTCATTCTCTACCACTGTCAGTGTAGTACCACAGAGTTGATACGTTGCTCTGGGGTTGCTGTTTCCCATATGTAGTACTTTACATTTGTCAATGTTAAACTTCATTTGCCACCTCGAAGCCCATCTGCTCAACCTTTCCAAATCCTGTTGCAGCAGCATAGTGTCAGTAGTGTCCTTGACAACCCTGCCAACCTTCGTATCGTCTGCAAACTTGGACATTAAGCCTGATATACCATCATCAATATCATTTATAAATACAGAAAACAATAAAGGCCCCAATACTGAACCCTGAGGGACTCCACTAATAACATTAGTCCACGATGAGCAGTGTCCATTGATTACCACTCTCTGTCTTCTCCCCCTCAACCACCCCTTTATCCATAGCAGCAACTTGCCTCCAATGCCACACTGCTCCAATTTGTGCAGCAGTCTTCCATGTGCAACAGTATCAAAAGCCTTTCTAAGATCCAAGTATATAATATCAAAGTTATTCCCTGCATCCAGTTCTTTTGTGACTGCATCATAGTATCCAATCAAATTGGTCAGGCAAGACTTCCCCTTAACAAAACCATGCTGTGTCCTAGCTATAACTGAAGTCTTGTCTAGATGATCCTGCAGTGCTTCTTTCACCAGTGCCTCCATTAATTTTCCGGGAACAGAAGTTAAACTCACAGGTCTATAATTACTTGTGTCAGCCTTTGATCCCCCTTTGTGAATTGGGGTCACATTTGCACATCTCCAGTCAATGGGTACCTCCCCTGAGTCCAAGGAAGCTCTCATAATTATGGCTAAGGGTTTGCTTACCTCCTTTGCTGCCTCCTTTAATATAACTGGATAGATCCCATCCACCCCAGGTGCCTTTCTTGTGTTTATCTTCAACAATTTCTCCTCCACTTTGCTCTCAGTTATTACAAGATTCTCTAGCTTACTGCTAGAGTTGAATACACCTCTGGCATTCCCCTCGCTGAATAACTCCTCATGTGTGAATGTCGATGCAAAATATTCATTTAGTTTGTTAGCTACCCGAGCAGGGTCATCAACAGTTGACCCATCGATCTCAAGTGGACCAATCTGATTCATCCCCTTCCTTCTAGAGTTTACATAAGTAAAGAACTCTTTGCTGTTTTTCTTCGCATCCCTTGCCAAGGATCTCTCGTAATCTGCCTTCGCCTGCCTAACCTCCTTTGTAACTTGGTTACAGATCAACTTGTATCTATCATAGGCGTCCGTGTCACGTGTTAATTTGTATGTATCCCATGCATTTTTCTTCTCTGCCATATGCCTCATTAGTTCATCTGACAACCATTTAGGCCTAAACCTTGAAAACAATATTTCTTAGTTGGTATGTAAAGCCTAGTAGCTTCCACGATAAGTTCTTTGAATGCTTCCCATTTTGAATTTGCTGTTGGCAATATCATCAGTTGATCCCACTGTATAGAATTTAAATACTGTCTCAGTCCATTGTAGTCGCCTTTACGAAAGCAATACCCCTTCCCTTTACCCCTAATGGTAGTTACCTCTTTGAGTAACTCCCACTTCAGCACACTGTGATCACTGCCACCAAGTGGTTCATTTATCTGCAGATTCTTAATGCATGAAGAATCACTACTGATAATCAAATCAAGAGTATTACTCCCTCTAGTTGCCTCCCGAACATGCTGATGTAGAAAACAATCATCCAATAAATCCACAAAAGCCTTGCTACTGTGTGAGTGACCAGCCCCCAAATTCCAGTCAATATCTGGGAAATTAAAATCCCCCATTATAAGACTCTCTGATTTACTGGCCCACTATTTCTCCGAACAGTTTCTTATTATACTCATCAGAGTCATTAGGCCTATAGCACACTCCTACTCTCAATTTTGATCTCCCAATGCTTATGTCACACCAAACTGACTCGACACTGCACTGTCCAGCGATGTCGACTGGCTTCACTTCCTTGGATTTTATGTGTTTTTTAACTAATAGCATAACCCCTCCTCCCTTCCTATCCTGTCTATCCTTTCTGTAGACATTGTACTCCCCAAATTCCAGTTCTGCATTTCTTATATCTGTGTGACACCACGTCTCTGAAATCCCCACAATATCTGCCTTTGATGTTTTGAGCAATACCTCAAATTCATCAAATTTATTTACTAAACTCCTAGCATTGGTGTACACACAAGTATACATGCACCTGTTCTTTTTCTTAGCTACCCTAACACAACCCATGTGTTTACTTGTACCCCAATGATTCCCAGCAGTCTCTGAAATATCCTGCATCTTATTTTCCAGGCTGCGGCTCATTCCAATAGAAGCAGTGCAAGAATCACTTTCACCTCTGCCAGTGGCTACTGTTAATCTATTAGTCCTTGTATCCCCCCAATCTAGCAGTTTTCCGACCCACCTAACATTGCCTCGATAGCATCAGCAAACATTCTTGCACCCTTTCTATTTAAGTGTATCCCATCCCTGTAGAAGCAGTCTCTCCTGTTAACAAGTACAGACCAGGCTGAAAAAAATTCTACCCCTTGAGCCCTGCACAATCTTTTCAGGGCCAAATTGATTGACAGGGCTCTCATCATATACTCCCTCCTATCGTGTCTGGGCAGAATTGCAGACACTTTCAATTTCAACCCTAATTCACGGCTTTTTTTCATCAGTGACCTGTACTTGTCAAGTAATTCCGCCGGTCTCCTACTCTTAATGTTAAAATCTCCTACTGTTAAAAGAACAATAAACACAATCCCCATTTGGGCATAAAGCAAGTTTTATACTTTGTGGACTTTTCAAATATATATTTTTTTGAAACAACTGTAAATGTTAGTATAAGCAGAAACAGAATACAAAGATTCGGATGTGATTCAAGTGCATTATCCTTTATTTTTATCTCTTAACTTTCAAACAAATTATTTTGAAAAACTAATGATTAAAAAAAAAGACAACTTTACAATAAAATGAGGAACACGTATTTCATTCCTAAGAGAATAATTTCAGTGATGAAGTTAGAGCTCACCCCTATTTTATAACCATGGCAAACAGAAATTGAAATTATGCAGATCTGTGAAATCTGTTATCAGTGGACAATACGGGTGCTTTCTAAAGCCAAAATGTGTATCTCAAATTATAGTACACCTAGCAAACCAGGGGACAGGATTAACAAAACTCTCAGTTGCTGACAGATAAAATAATAAGCAGCAACAAATATTAAAAAAAATAAATAAATAAAAATTAATGCCCAACCATCAAATAAAATTACATTATGAAAACATGGTCTGCATTAGCATTATTCGCACTGGATGGACTGAAGGTCCCAAAAAAACTGCAAGGAAATGTCCTAGAATCATAACCATCTTTGTCTTTTTACAAGAAATCCAGATATCAAATTTACTACATTTTATTCAAAAGATTGCTTCAGCATAAAATGTGGCCATTTTAGAATAATTTAAAATTTCACTTCGTAACTAATATTAAGATGCTTTGACACAGTTCCATTCTGGTACATTTTCCATTCTGGCCCATTAGGTAAACAATGACAACACCAAATATGGCAAATTAGTTTTATTTTCATCATAAACTTTTTGCTCTGGTATTTTGTTTAAATGAAAAATAAATGTATTATAAATTGTAATTTATATTTCAATATTTTAAAAATATAATAATAAAATAATATTTCATAACTATACTTTTATATGTATATGTGCAATTATCTGTCAAACTAACCCATGCTAGGAGCATTTTTGGAAATAAATCTAAATAAATCTCTATAAATCTTGAAAGGGAGGTGGGCTATGAGTCAAAAAAGGTTGAGAAGCAATGATACAGAACATCTCATTTACCATTACTGTAATCTCAAACAAGATGATCAAATTCTGTTAAGTAATACTGTCAAGATTGTATCTGGTGAACCAGCAGAATCATAGGAAAAATCACAATGGATATGTTAGATTTCTGTTGGGTATAAGGTCAAAGCACTGAAACTTAAATAATTACAAATAACCTTTCTCATTCCACTTTGTTCTTAAAGTAAAATTCACTGTATGTTCAGTCCCTAGCTGTTCCATATATTCATCCACTGTATCTCACTCTCCATATATACATAAAATATTTTTATGATTTCTGAACATAACCAGAAAAACAAGAGGAATAAAAATTATGCACGATATGACTGGTACTACATGCAGGGCCATGCCGAGCCATTTTAGTACCTGAGGCAAGAATGAAAAATTGCGCCTTGCTGTTAATGATGGTAATGTTGGCAATTATTTAATCTTTCTTTTGGCGCCCCTTTCAGCTTATAACCTGAGTTAAGAGTCTCGTTCGCCTCACCCTCGGCAGGGCTCTGACAACATACTACATTTAGTTCACATTCCAGAAGTTCACTGGGGTTGCCCCCAGGGCTCTGTCCTTGGGCCATTCCTCTGGTCCATTGTTCTGGACAAGTTCCTGGGGTTTGACCTGGGTGGAGCTAGACCCTTAGCCTTTGCTAATGATCTTGTTCTGGTGGTTCAAGGTGACATAAGAGCGGCACTGGAAGCAAAAGCAAATACAGCTCTGGAAAAGCTCCAAAACTGGGCAGCACTCCACAACCTCTCAATTTCTGGTGAGAAAACAAAATTGATTCTCCTCAAGGGAAAGCTACAAATACGCAGGCCTCCAACAATGAAGTTAAATAATATCCCTATACGTCTCTACACAGAAGTCAAATACCTGGGAATCTACATTGACACCGGCCTTACTTTTCACCCTCATCTGAAGTACTTATCCACAAAAATCCGAAAGTATACGGCTATGATAAGAAGAGTCGGCAGAGCGGACTGGGGTTTGAAGCATAAAGCTTTGTCTCTCATCTATAAAGCCCAATTGTGTGTTATGGAGCCTCAGTTTGGTGTACAAAGGCCATCCTGGAAAAGAACAAGTGTAAACTTGACTCAATACAAAGATTCATGCTGTTGTCTATCTGCAGGGCATGTCGCACTGTCAGCACCCCTGCCCTACAGATTATTACTGGATGCTTGCCACTCTATCTTGAGGTGATTAAAAGGGGACTTTACCATCGATTAAAGAAGGGAATTCCGACACAGTTGTTAAATCTTCAACTGCAGCTTACCAGTGAGCTGAAACAAGAAAGAAAATGTATCTTCGAACACCTTCAAGGACTTTGGCAGCATTCATGGGAAACCACGCCCAAAGGAGAAATTACCAGAAGATTCCTCCCATCCATTAACATGACTTTCCCAAAGTCTCCTTCCTGGTTTTCACCTGGTCTGCAAGTTACATTCCTGATCACAGGACATGGGCCCTTTCAACAGAAATTGACAGCAATTCATTCTGCCACTGTGGCGAAGAGGAGTCATGAGGGCATCTCATGTATGAGTGCCCTGCTTATGATGATTGTAGGCTCAAATTTTTTACTGAAATCCAGGATAACCCTCGTAACCATGAAACATACCTGCTTCAGAATGAAACAACATACAAAGCTTTAACGAGTTACGCACAAGCTGTCTTTACCATTAGACGGGCAAAGTTTGCTGAACTTAGAGCTGCTCAGAACAACAACCCTCAAGTGCAAACACAAACTGGGGTCAGATAGCATTTTCCCAACTGATAAAAGAGTAAGACTGAAGATTAAAATACTATGCTGGCATCATGGGTGGCACTCCTTGAAAAGCTGACTCCCAGAGAGTGCTTGGCCTTTGGCACTCGCACAGTGGCTCCTGCCCCTGTGACTTTTGACCCTCTACCCATCCCCTATTTCTCCTTACTCGGGTGGACTGCCTTCTCTATCTGTCCACTTTAGCTTGTTCCTCACATTCAGACCCCCTTCCTCTTGTTCCCCAGGCCTTCTCTTCTCTTTCTTTCTTTTTTTTTTTTTTAACTTGATCTTCATCCAGGATGCTCAGGCGACCCTGGCGGAGACCAGCCAGAGAATAAAGGGCAGCCTGGCTACCTCCTAGCGGTGTGTGCGGGCAACGTGAGGTCCCACCAGGGGCCCCGCGGCCAAATGCCAGGACACCCAACAGAACCTAACGCAATATGTCATATACAACAGACAACACTTTTCTGGCATTTACAGTAGTTCTGTATTTCTTCACAGCGTACATATGGCGCAGATGTGAGAAATCACAGGTGGCGCCTGACCCTAACACTATGCACACTATTCCAGAAGTAATACTATAATTGAAGGTATGCTGCCTGTTAACATTTTAAAGCATCATCTTCAAAAATGTTTATTCCATTTAAATTAACACACTGTACTTCAAAAATTAATACTTACGTGGAAGAACAGTGACATTGACTTTTGCTTCTCCAGATGCTTCATTACCTTTCACAGAAACTTTGAATGTATAGATACCAGCTCTTAACTAAGAAATATATACAGTAATTAACCACTTCCCCTTACCCAAAAACATCATATCATTTAGTTTTAAAATAAATATATAAATCAGATTAGCATAATACAGATCTTAGTAATGATAGATTAAATGTTAGGATTAAAACTTAGTAATGATCAAGACAATATACAGAAAAGTCCTTTTAGAAAGAATCATCAGGGATCAGCCACTGTCCAGATCCTCGAATTTCTCAAAATAAACACAAATTTCTATCAGTTTTTTCCAAAAGTATTGCACTTCTTAAAACAGTTATCAGTTTTGAAGAGTTTATTATTTTTTCTAGATCAGTGCAATATAAGGATCATTTATAACCTTTCTATTAATAAACTGTTTAACAAATTTGTGATAAAATTTTATTATTCTAAATATTGCTAAATTAGAAGTTTTTTTAGTTTAATTATGGATAATGATAAAATAATACTTCAGTTTTAAAAGTTATACAATAGTATTCTTTAACAAATGAAGTGTTAATAAACAAGCTTGAAAACCCTTTTTAACTTAGAGATTTCTTCAATTTTACATTTCTCAACTTAAACTTTAATGGTCTGCTCCCCACTCCCCATCTGTCTCAGTTTTCATGATTATATTGATAGAGTGCCTGTCCATGTTAGGAAAACACAGTAAAATCCGAGGGGGTTGTTGTTATTTGGTTTTTAGGAGCATTAGCAACTAAGGCCATATTGCTCTGGGGATATGCAGTGGTCATTCCCTGACCTTTCCGCATCCTCTGTATTTGGTGGTCACGGGCTCGAACCCCAGTCTAATTAAGAAGCGTGTGCTATGCACTGCTGCTCCTGCCCATCTGGCTATGGAGGCGCCTTCCGAGGGGTTGGGCAGGCACATTGCCATATTAAGTTTCCTAATACCCCATGATTTGAAATGCAGTACTGGCACACCTCAGTCTCCAGAACAACAACAAGGAATATAACAACAGGGCACTTTGAAATAACACAGCAATTTAAAGCCCTACTGACTCTTTTCCCATCAACAAACTTTTTTTTTATCCATTTGTTCCCTTTTTGGAAACAAATGGATGGATATTCTGCTAAGCTAAAACCAGGTTCATTCTGAGCTAATTTTAGCGAGTAGGCACAGTTGTTAAGGAAAATCTTAATATCTTTTTGAGCTTGTTATATGCTATTAGCCTCCTCTTTGCATGAAGAGGAAGCTAATAAAACAGACTCATCAAATCTTGTGTTAGAGTTATTCTAAATCGAGTATTAAATTTTTTTTTTTCTAATTTCATTGACAAAATGTTCATTGAAGTGAGAGAGAGAGAAATTCCTACCTCAATACATTTCACTAGCTTATCTTTAATAACAAAGGTAATCCCACTGAGATATATCACACATAAGAAGAAATATTCTATTCTCTTTGCCAGCTAATGTCGATGTTTGAAGTGTTTAAAAAAGTAGGCATTACTCTTACTCTTTAAATTTAATGTCAAATCACATAAAAGAAGGCAAATTTTGCACACAAATTTATTTGCTACAACTACTTAAGTCTTTAAAAACAAACCATATAGTCTTTTTTCTTCAGTAAACAAAAATCAACAGCTTCAAACGTTACATTATAATGAAAATAAAACTAAGCACTGTCAAAGCTGCATTAAATGTGTGTCCTCTCTTTATACTGCCTCTAAATGACTCCTACTGCTAGCAATGGGTAGTGATAATTTTGGGAAAAAAAAAAACACTCACTTTTAATATCCTCAGTGAGCAAAAAACGTATGTGACACTAACAAGAATATTAAACTCTAGTACTTAAAAATATATTCTACCATATAAAAATGTGAGTACAGTAAACCCTTGCTAATCCGGAGTAATTGGGGGGGGGAGGTCATCTGGATTAAGCAATAATCCAGATTTAATGAAAATTTAATGATTTAGTGTTGATGAAAATAAATAAAAAATATATCACTGTAGAACCTTTATTTAAAAAACTATAAAAAAATACATTTATCTATCGATAGATGGATATAAGTATTGTCTTTTGTCTTTTCATACATATATCAGGTGGTGCTGGCTTCGCATGCCAATGCCATTTGATTGTTGCTGTGAATAACCACTTAAATACAGCTTCTTCCATCAACACTTCTGTTGGCTTTTTTAATGTCTGTCTATTTGATACACTGCTTTTATCACTCCACACATCGAATTTTAAAGGAAATGTCTTTATAGATTCTTTTTGCTTTTTAATATCTGACACAGTCTGTTGGCCAATACCAAATTCTTCAGCAATTTTTTTTTTTTCCAAGAATACCATTTTCAAGTTATTCTATCGCTTTGAGCATGTTAATGATAGTTAAAGTAAATTGCTTTCTTTTTATTTCACTCTAATTCTTTAGAACCCATAATTATATAAAATATGTTAACTTATGTACATGTGTATATACATATAAAGAAGTACGCAAATGAAGTGATATAAGCAATAACATCCATCCAACTCAGAGATAACAATGATACTGAACAACACGCAAGACATGGTCAGTGTTACTCACCTGCCTTCCTAAATCCTGTATTTCTCAAAATACTGAACTGTGAACAGAATTTTTCATATTTCGATCCAGATTAACTGTAACCAGATTAGCAAGGGTTTACTGTATATGCAGATTAAAAATAATTACTTTCTGACAATAATTCTTCTCTTTAAAAATACACAGATCAATAAACATTAATCATTAGACATTTAACAATTGATTACAAAAACAGAAAAAAAATAAATAAAATGGAACATAGTTGGTATTCTAAAGTTCATAAAGTTCTTTATTTTCCCTTTTACCCATGTAAAAGCTTTTCCTCCAAAAGGTTTTTATTATATAAAAAAAATGTTCATATTAAAAAGTTCCTGAAGCAGTCATTACACACTACCAGTTCAAATTATATTGTATAGAGCTTTATTTTTAAGGAACCAATAAGTTCTGAAACCAGTCATAGCAGAACGTTAAGTTTTTAATGGATGATGAATTAGCCTGATTTTATCAGATTAAATACAATATAAGTTACTTTAGCTTAACTACATTGTCAAGTAAATTCATTTCTAAAGAGCACATGCCCAAATGCTATCACTAGAGAGCAACAGTGTCTGCTGAAATCTTTACCACTGTGTTTATTGACTATTAAAGAAACTATAGAAGCAACATGGAAAAAAAGCTTCTTTGTACATTCTATAAATACTTTTTCAATGCATATACATATGTAAAATATACAATCCTTATGAAGTTCCATGACACCTGTATTAAAAAGTGAAGCCTTGGCTTCCCCATCATCCCTTTTTGCACAAAATTTGTTCATAGCCCTCAAATAAGTAGTCACAACCTCACTTTGCAGCACTCATTCATAAAAAGTCAATGACTGTGATAGTCAAAAACCCTCACAGCAGCAAGCTCAAGCTCTTATTTTCTCGAAAGCAAAATTAACATCTGACTTCTGCACTTTATCACCGGTAAGGGACCGACCATGGGAGATCAGCAACTCCACTGACTCCCTCGATTCCTGCTAAGCTATAATAAACACACAAACAGTAATGAATATACCTATACACCCAAAGTATAACTTGTATGTAAACTGCACGTGTTCTCTGGACGGCTTGCCAGTTTTTCTGGATTAAAAAAAGTTTCCATGAGGAAAAAAAACCTTGTTACCTTCACCTGAGACTGACTAACTCAGCCACGATATAAAAAATATGCCCACAAAAGTTATTTGCATCACTGATGGGGATTCAAACCCAGTCTTTATGACGTGGTATAGGAGGATGATGATTATAACTACTGTGCAATCTACAAGAACCCAACTACAGTTGCTATATAGCTGACATCTTAAATAGCACTGGGTAGCTCTTCTTCAAAACTAGGGGGAATTCTGTACGACTTCCAGGTATAGCTGTTGCTGGACACCCTACACACAAGCTAGACTTCACTTCAGACCTTAGTGAAGTTCCAGATTGCCTTCACTGAGTAGAAATTTTCCACCAGTCCCACACACTTTGTCTATCCTGGCCATTTGTAATGTTTATTGTGAAACTATACACACACACACACACACACACACACACACACACACACACACACAATGATTAGGAGGTGTTGATGGTGAATCTGCACATGCCTAGCTCAGTGGGATCACCCCATTCTGCACTACTCATCTACAGCTCCCTGCTAGATATTACTGCATAAAAATTTTTTTTTAATTTTTTGAAATATAAAAACTGTTACAATGAGTGTGTGTTGGTGGGAACATGCTAAGCAGCAATTACCTGTATTATCTAATAACTGTATAAAGTAAAGTGATAAATAGTGGTACTGATTAAAGCACATTTAACTTTATAAAAGAAATGAGAAACAGTTTCTTTAAAAGCACAAAAAAATAAAACAACAATTTTTAATTATTATTAACTTCTGTGGCCTGAAACTAAAAAGCATAAAACCTACTTACCTTTGATAATTTTAATGTATCGGTATTCTGATCTTGCATTGTCCCAGTTTCATCACCTTTGGGATGTGACAGAAGTGTCCATTCAAATTTGTATATTTCATCTATTTCAAAAGATGGAAATGGAAAAAATTATCATTACAGTAAAACCTTAATAATTCAGACAAGTAGCGGGGAAGAGTAGTCTGAATTATAAAAAAAATTTGCATTAGAGAACATAATTATGCATAAAATGCAATTTAAGAACATGTTGCTCCTGGTAGAAAAGGGTAGGTAAAAGTATGTTCTTGGTAGGAATTTTAAGAACTAAAAATGTTACTTCTTTAGAATTGCCCTACATATTATAATGTAATATATAACAGTATAATGTGATATAATACGTACCAAAAATACACTCGCAAAGTTGAATCTAAAAGTCCCAGGGCAGTTATAAATATCTCAACAGGATATAAAAACTTTATTTTGTAAAATAAAATAAAATGTCTCAAAATTTTGTATAGTATGTGTTGTTTTAGATGTACACATCCATTTGGTCCTTGGGGGTGTCACAGATATTCTCTTAGATTGTCAAGCTGTGCTAGCTACCAGGGAGTCTAAAATGCTGAGGGAACTGATATTCAGATGACACTCGAGTCAAGTGGACATAATTTTAGAAAAGTCCGGTCAGTCTGTAATAGTCAACTCCTCTACTTGCACCTTCATGATGGTGGGACTGTACCATCATGAAAGTGCAAACCAACGTAAGCAGGGGTCGAGGTTTGGCACCCACACCACACGTAGGAATGCCGCCCCTCTGTGTTACTAGGCAAAACTAGTTGGTAGATGACTCTCATCAACCAGTGCAATTCCACCACTTTGCTTAAGTGGCGGAACCCATGTTTAGTCTCCGGATCTGAGCTCCGGTAAACCCTCCATCTCTTTCATCATACAGTATGATTGATGTCTTTAAAGGTTATGAAGGACAACATGGCAAGATCCAATATTCCTTACATTTAGTATTAGTATTAGCAATGGCCACATGGTGCAAGGAAGCCAATGGCTTATGCTGCACCAGCCAAAATAATAATAATAATAATAATAAAATAAAATAAAAAATAAAAAATAAAATAAAATAATAATAATAGGAAGAAAATTTTAAAAATAATAATTAATAAGAGAAAAGGAAATAAACCTGTGCATTTCCCTCCTCCCATAGGTAATTATTCAGCTGAGCTTTGAATTTCCACAAACTGTCCGCCTCTATCACCAATGTAGGTAACTTATACCAGTAATTTATAACTCGCTGGCTAAAAGAACAATTTCCTGCAATCCAATCTAAACATCTCCCCCCATAACTTGAAATTATAGCCCCTTTGTTGTAGAAACATTTATAACCATGAAAATTTAGTCCTCATTCATTTTGCTCATGCCTCTTAGAGCCTTAAACACCTCAATCAAGTCTCCTCTTAGGTGTCTAGTTTCTGAGCTCAGCAACCCACATATTCGAAGCCTTTCCTCATATGGACGCCCTTTTGCCAATCTCACCAGGCGAGTTACCCGTCTTTGGACCTTTTCAAGAAGTGGAGGAGAAACTGTTGAAGATAAACACAAGAAAGGCACCCGGGGTGGATGGGATCTATCCAGTTATATTAAAGGAGGCAGCAAAGGAAGTAAGCAAACCCTTAGCCATAATTATGAGAGCTTCCTTGGACTCAGGGGAGGTACCCATAGACTGGAAATGTGCAAATGTGACCCCAATTCACAAAGGAGGATCAAAGGCTGACACAAGTAATTATAGACCTGTGAGCCTAACTTCTGTTTGAGGAAAAGTAATGGATGCACTGGTTAAAGAAGCACTGCAGGATCATTTAGACAAGACTTCAGTTATAGCTCAGACACAGCATGGTTTTGTTAAGGGGAAGTCTTGCCTGACCAACTTGATTGGATACTATGATGCAGTCACAAAAGAACTGGATGCAGGGAATAACTTTGATATTATATACTTGGATCTTAGAAAGGCTTTTGATACTGTTGCACATGGAAGACTGCTACACAAATTGGAGCAGTGTGACATTGGAGGCAAATTGCTGCTATGGATAAAGGGGTGGTTGAGGGGGAGAAGACGGAGAGTGGTAATCAATGGACACTGCTCATCGTGGACTGATGTTATTAGTGGAGTCCCTCAGGGCTCAGTGTTGGGTCCATTATTGTTTTCTGTATTTATAAATGATATTGATGATGGTATATCGGGCTTAATGTCCAAGTTTGCAGACGATACAAAGGTTGGCAGGGTTGTCAAGGACACTACTGACACTATGCTGCTGCAACAGGATCTGGAAAGGTTGAGCAGATGGGCTGAGAGGTGGCAAATGAAGTTTAACATTGACAAATGTAAAGTACTACACATGGGAAACAGCAACCCCAGAGCAATGTATCAACTCTGTGGTACTACACTGACAGTGGTAGAGAATGAAAGGGACTTGGGGGTGGTTGTGCAGGCAGATATGAAGTTCTCTGAGCAGTGCAGACGGGCTGCAAGAGTAGCTCATGGAGTATTGTCAATGATATACAGGAATTTTTCCAGCAGGGATAAGGAGGTGATTATTCCATTGTATAAGGTGATGGTCAGGCCACACCTAGAGTACTGTATACAGGTCTGGAGGCCTCATTTCAAGAAGGATGTAGAGCTGCTGGAACGAGTACAGAGAAGGGCAACAAGATTAGTGAATGGAACAAAGGGGTGCTCTTACAAAGAAAGGCTTAAGTTTTGCAAATTACAGTGTCTGGAGACTAGGCACCAGCGAGGTGATCTGATAGAGGTGTATAAAGCCTTGAATGGTTTAAGCATGCTTAATGCTGATGGGATTCTTCCTCTAGCTCAGAAAAATCACCTGAGAGGGCATAAATTCAAATTGAGGAAAGACAGATGTAGGATAGACGTGCGGAAATTTGCCTTTAGCCAGCGGGTGGTTGGTTGGTGGAACAGACTTCCATCCCTTGTGGTGGAGGTTGATAGCCTAAATAAGTTTAAGGCTCAGCTGGACAGGTATTTTGAACGAACAGAGGGGTGAAGTGGAAGTGGGTTTTTTTTTTTTTTTTTTGGCTGATGCTGCATAAGCTTGCTTTCTTGCATCAAATGCCTCTACTAATGCTAATGCTAAAGAAGCACAGTCTTTCTTTAGGTGTGGTCCCCATACTTGAACACAGTATTCCAAGTGTACTTTAACAATAGCCTTATATAATGGGATTATGATGTCCTTATAGCTACTAGCAATTGTTTGATAAATTATCGATAGGACACCATTAGGTACAGGTCTAAAATGGTGTTCGCAGGCCGGTCACTAGTAAGTACACTGGACCAAACCTATTGGTAACTCTCTAGGAGGCTTCCATCATCAACTAGTATATAATCTCACTGCCTCTACTCTGCAAGATAGCGACTGGAGAGAGTCCAATAGCATGTATGCAGGCAGAGGGCACTGTTGAGGTCACATATGTCAAGAAGCTGGGTATATTCTTACCATTTTATTACTTCAGACAGCATGTCTCCCCCTTTTCTTACAAATAAATACATGAATTGTCAAACTAATAGAGAAAACTTATCTGTGAAAAGATCTAAACCTCTCAAAAACTTCCTCGTTCATTTCAAAAATATAAGTGGTCTCAGTTCTAATCACAATGGTGTCCATTTCCACTTACAGTCTGCCAAATCCCATGTACTTTTTCTGACAGAATCTCAGTTATTGGTTTATTCAACTACTGTTCTTCTCAGTTGTCCAAATTATTTGCTGTATAATTCCTTTCGCTTCAAAAGTGGTACTTGTGCATATGTCCACTCTGATATTCCCTGTCAGAGAATTATTAATTTGGGCTCTCCTCTTTTCGATCTTCTCTACCTTTATATCTCTCTACCACATTCTTTCAAATTCATCTGTTGCCTCTATCACTCTCCTAACCACTAATCACTTGGAACTCTCTGACATCCTCTCTTCAAAACTTGACTTTCTCCAGTCCAACTTTCCTCACAATGAGGTAATTTTCCAGGGTGATTTTAGTGTTCAACACTGCAGCTGGATTCCGTTTTTTAGTAACACGGACCCAGCTGGTCATGATATTGAGGCTTTTGTAAGTACTAATGACCTTGCACAGACTGTTCATCTAACTACCAGAATACCAGACAATCCTAACCAACAGCTAACACCACAGGGGCTCGCATCTGGTGAGTATGGGCTTGGCACACCCAGGTTCCTGAGCTGGATATCATCATTCTTCTCTTTCTTGGTGATTTTCTCTCTCTCTCTCTCTCTCTCTCTCTCTCTCTCTCTCTCTCTCTCTCTCTCTCTCTCTCTCTCTCTCAGGGTAACTCATTTTTTTTGGCTGGTGCAGTATAAGCCTCAGGCTTCCTTGCACCATATGGCTAATAATATACTTGATCATTTTCTCACAAACAACCCTTCTAAGTACATGGTCAATGTGAGTGGTCCTCTAGGCACCTCAGATCACAACTTACTGATGGTCTCTTCTCCAATGGAATGTTTCTCCATTATTGATGTATTCTCTCATGTATTTATGATCGTGGTAAATCACCGCCCACCATTCCCAATACACTCCATTCAATACCTCCTGTAGTCTTCCATCAAAAGGATACTAAAAGGATTTTGACAAATCTTGAGGCTAAGAAAGCTCCAGGTCCTGATGGTATTCCTCAACTTGTTCTAAAAATCTGTTCTGTGTTGCCTTTTTTTTCACTTTCTTATTCCAAAGGCGTTTTTCCTTCTGCTTGGAAATATGCACATATCCAGCCAGCCAGTTCCTAAAAAGGGTGACAAATCCCTCCTATCCAGTTATTGTCCCAATGCAATTACTTTACTCTTTCTAAAGTAATGAAGAAATCAATTAACGGACAACCCTTAAACTGTCTAGAAACCTTCCATCAGGTCAACGATCGACAGGATGGATTCCGTCAGTGTCAATCCTCTGGTGATATTCTGGCTTATGTTACCCATCTATAGACAAATTTAATGTGGAAAAGTTTGGTGAAACTCAAGCAGTTGCTCTTGGCATTTCAAAGGCTTTTGATCGTGTTTGGCACAAAGGTCTTCTAAATATATCTTATGGTTTGTCAACTGTTTTTTGTAATTGGGTATCCAGTTTGTCTCTCTGACTGCTCACCTGCGGGTGATGGTAGATGGCTCTCTATCTTCTAACTTCTCCTCTAATGCTGGTATTCCCCAAGGTTCAGTTCTTTCTCCCACTCTTTTACTCGTGTATATTAATGACCTTCTTCCATTGACCGGAAATCCTATCCATAGTTTTGCTGATGAGAGCACATTGCAATCCACCTTCCAGTTTGTGAAACCTTGCTCTGCTCAAACAGCTTCAACTTCTCAAATATCCAATACCAGTTCTTTAAATGCTGATCTCCAGTGGGGCAAAGATAATTTAGTTGATTTAAATCCTTCTAAAACTCAGTCCTGCCTTATATCTCACAAAAAAGGATTCTTCTGCTCATATGCTTATCTTTAATGACACTCCAATTTCTAAGCAAGATCATATATCTCTATGGGATTACCCTGAGACTTGTAATCTCCCTTGGCATAGGTACATTACAAATATTGCTTCCTCTGCATCTAAAAAAATTGGATTTTTTCTTTGGCTCTCAGTGTTACTTTTCTTCCAAACAGCTCTCCACTCTGTACAAATTGCAAATCTGCCCTACCATGGAATATTGTTCCTACATCTGGGGCAGTGCCTCTCCCCCAATCAGGCTTCTAGATTCCATTCAAAAGATGGAAGTTTGGTTAATTAACAACTCATCTCTAACAGAGTTTCTCCACTCTGTCTCATAGATATTCTGTTTCTACTGCATGCCTTTTCTATAGATTCCCACTTCTATAATTCCCACTCTCTCTCTCTCTCTCTCTCTCTCTTTCAAAGCAGTCCAAACACGTTCTGCAACTAGTCAACATTCTTTCACTGTCCAACTTCAAACTCACAGAATCAACTTTCTTCTTCCTCATTTATTCATTCATTCAACTTCTGCTTTCTGGAACAAGCTTCCTTCATATGTATTTCCTTAAAATTATAATATGCAGAAATTCAAGTCTAATGTCAACAAATGTCTTCTTTCGTCTTCTTAACCTCCAACTCATGCATGGTATTAAGTACTATATCTTCTAATACATCTCATGTTTGGGGTTTTCATTAAAAAAAAAAAGAAAAAAGAAAAAAAAGCCAAATATTTATTCTTATCTTTTGTTGATAGTCATTCTTTAGAATGCTACTTTCTTAAAACAGAACCATGAAATTTTTCTGTTTGGGAAGTAAAAAGGAATCTGTTTCATAGATTGGAGAAATGATTGCTAAAGTAAAATAAGTTTTATCAAGAAATATGATATTTAAATGGTTATGAGCACTTCAAAGATAGATAGTCGGTGCAATATCAAGGTGTGGGGGAGACCTTGCCTGTTACAAAATAAACTTACTTTGGACAATCAGAAGCATTATTCGGTCTGATCATCAAGTATGAATCAAGGCATAGCTTTTCAAGTTGGAATGTAATGAGGCAGTTGTCAAGCCATAATGTATAATATTTTAAACATAATAAATAAATAAATAAGTTTCCACTTATTATATGAATTGTAGCCTTAAGGGACCACAGGAGCACACTTCTTTGTCATTGCTTTACTGCAGCTGATATACCAGCACAAGAGCAAAAAATTTTGGTGCATTTTTTTTCTGACAGCATATGGATTTGATCTTGCAGCATACATATCTGCATCCATGTATGATACCCCAGCATCACAACAAACCCTGAAAATATCAAACAACTTCTTTGTTCCAAAGTAGTTTTTAACAGCAGACAAAAGGGATACAAGTTCAGAACTGGCTGAAATTTGTGATCATAATCAAAGATTTCTAACGGTGACAGGAGATGAAATGTGGTATTATCTTCATGACCTGCAGACAAAATGCTAATCCTCTGAATGTCTTGCATGTCACCCAGGATGGAAGGAAAAAAATAAATAAATAAAATAATTTTATCAAGGAGTCATACTGCTAATAAGACAAAAATTATTCAGAGGACCTTCCACGAATATCATATACTGTACCAGAAGCCCACACACATGCATGCATATAAGTTCAGACATACTAATATAAACCTTGTGGCTCTGCTGCTGCAGTATTAGAAGTAAGTATGGATTACAGCTTGGAACTTAGAAACTTTCAACATGGTGGTTAAATGCCACATCAGTAATCTTTCTGTGGGAACAACTGCAACTCATCTGAATATATGAACATCCATCACAGTTATTTAAAGATAGAGGAATGAAGGCAATACCACAATGAAAGAAATGTCTGGAAACTATGTGAACTCACAGAATGTTCAACAAACCATAAAGAAGGCAGTTTAATGGCTCATACATGCCATCTGTGAAAAACATCAAACAGCAGCAGCAGGTCCAGAGGCCACAGGAACATCCATCAGTACATCAACATCCATCCATAGAAAGGTATACAGCCTTGGGTTCAATAGGAGGTCAGCTGCATAGAAGTAAAATGTCCTGGTCAACAACAGAAATGGCACTTGGAGCAGTGTTGTCTCCAATATTCACACACTCAAATGATGGCAGAAGATGCCATGGAGTGACGAATCTTGCCATACAATGTTTAATTCTGAGTGGAGAATGCATAGAGATTACTTTCTGTCAGAGTGTACTGTCCTGACCATGAAGTTTGGTGCAGTTAGGCTAATGGTATGGGCTGTTTCAGCTTTGTTCTTGTTCAATTGGCAGTGCCCAAATCCATGAAGTCCATAACCTGGGCAATTATATGCTGCCTACGCCATGGCAGTACTACAGAAATATGCCCTGTCAATATCAGCATGTTGTTATTTGTTATTTTGGTTTTTAGGAGCATTAGCAACTAAGGCCATATTGCTCCGGGAATATGCAGTGGTCATTCCCTGACCTTTCCGCATCCTCCGTATTTGGTGGTGACGGGCTCGAACCCCGGTCTAATCAAGAAGCGTGTGCTACGCACTGCTGCTCCTTCCCACCTGGCTACGGAGGCGCCTATATCAGCATGACAATGCTCCATGTCATACAGGACTAGTTAGTGTACAATGTCGTCAAAAAGTTGGATTGGCTTTTTGTGCATATCTTTCTCTTTTCTGTTTTGTTCACAAGTTTTAATAAACAAAACATAAAAAATGTAAAGCTTCAATAGCAGTTTAGTATTCTGTTATGGTTGGGAATTAACTCAGAGTCTTACAATCTATTTTGAGCACACCTCTTATAACTATTTTTTGCAATACCACATCATAGTCACAACACTCTCTACCCCTCCCCACTACCTCAACAAAAAATCAACAACCAAGTGAAAACACAATCTGCAATCCAGGTGAATTCCATCTTTCCACATTGTGGCTACTGACTGTTTTAACATAGCATTTATGTCTCTATCTTGAGAATAATTGTATGTTTTTGACATAACCTCTAATGGCTATCTGAGTGCTATAGTTCTCCGATCATGTTTTGGATCTTGGAATATAAAAAAATATGCTTTTATTCAGCTATTTGCGCAGAACCATCTACAACACTTTTCTCATTCACAATATTATTATATCTTAATTAACCATAGAAAACTCTTAAACAAAAAAATTACATTTGTAGTTTGAAAGGACATCATTTTATCTATATCTCATATTGTGCTCCTCCTTCACAACGAGTTGCCATGTATTGCACTACCTCGAATAAGTAATGCTTCACCAAAAGAGAAGACTATTGTTACTTATTCTCGGTGGGCACCACCCATCACAACGAGTTGTGAAGGAGGAGCACAATATGAGATATAGATAAAATTATGCCCCTTCAAACTACAAATGTAGTTTTTTCATTTAAGAGTTTTCTATGGTGTATTTAAACCAATATTATATAGAATATTTACACTCTTAAACATATGATGCTTTATTGCATCAATCTTCATTTTAACATCTTAACTAACAAAAAATTGGGGGCAAAAAATATAAGTATACAGAAAATTATGTATTAGGGGGAAAAAAATAAGTGTATAAGTACAAAGACAAAGATACGTAGAGAAAATAAACTTCCAAGTACAGAACTTAAGTCAAAAATGTAATTCTGCTCTTAAAAGTTCTCCAATTGTTCTGTTCCCCTTTTATTTTTACATCTCTTAGATCATATATATATACACTAAAAATAGAGTTAAAATTATAGCCATAAGTTTTTTTTTAATTTTTTAAATATACGTTTATTTTACCTGTCTTTGGCTTGGGAAGAGCATATGCTGAAAGTGTTACTTCATTTTCTGGCAACTGAATTGTAACATTATCTCCTGCTGATACAATAAGATGATGTGCTGATGGTATTGTTGAAGTAGAGAAGGTATTATTGTTTTTTGCCTACATATGTACACAAAAAAGCATTAATCAACTGAAAGATGAATAATAATCCCACTTCTATGAATTAACATGAGAACCATATTAAACTAAAAAATGTATGTAATATAGTATTATCAAAATAATGTATACAGTTGATAATAGTTATTGAAGGATATTTATTAATACAGGTATGATGATTGAAATAACTGCACAATTCACTGCAATGAATGAACATTGTAAAATTTAGGTTATTTTAATTATAATGATTAATATTTACATCATTTACACTTGGCTAAAAGTTTCAGAGAACTTTGTTCCCTTATTAATGACAAAGAAAAGGCAGAATAATTATGAAAAATGATTTTCATGTTTTCTGAAACAGAAACAAACTGGCTAAAAACTGATTTAGAGTCCTCTAAACAAAGGGAGCTGATGATATCATATGATTAACATTTTGTCTTCTGTGTTAATTTATGTATCAGATAACATGTAATTTTCTAATAATAATTCTGTTCTTTGCAACACAAAAGAGGGAGACTAAGTTCTCCAAAATATTTTACCAATTGTGCAAATAATATAATAATAATTACAACCAAAGTGTCCTAAAGTTAATAATATTTAATGCAGTGAAATGTACAATTATTTAAAAGTAATGTACACAGTCTATTAAAATAAAAGAGCATTTCTAATGGCAATATTACTAGCCATGAATCATGTTGACATATATTTTGATATATAAGTTGGCAGATATTTTTTGCCTAAAAATATAATCTAGGATAAGTCACCCCATCACTCTTTTTGAAGTCTTCTTTCACATCTTCCCCAGTGATAGATTATAGTAAAATCTGAATTAAGAACTACTGTCTACTTTTTATTTCAATTATTTCCAAATTTTTTCAAAGGTTTACATTGTAACATTATTACAATGCATAGTAAACTGTAAAGCAAGTAGTAAGCATATAACAATACGCCCTTAAATAGGTCAAAAAATAGGTGATTAATGAATCCAAACTTGATTTTGAAAAATCAAAAAGTTGGAAACTTGCCTTGTACAATCAAGTCTTCTGATATCTTGTCAAAGCCAATGACTTCAAATTCTGTTCATCCATACTTCCATCTCTATTACATCCTAAGAGTTCTACTATATCTTTATATAAAACTACCTTCTGATTTTTGCTAATTTGCTTTCTAACTGTTTGCTACATATGATGGTGGATGGTTCTTTCACCTGCTCTTTTCATCCTGTTTATTAATGACCTCCTCCTGTTGACTAAAAATCCTATCCACAGTTTTTCTGATGAGAGTATGAAATGTTCCACTTTCCAAGTTTGAGAAACCCTGATCTTTATAAACAGTTATAACTTCTTAAATATCCACCACCACTTCCTTAAATGCTAATCTGCAGGTAATTTCTCCAAAGAAGAAAACTTAGCTAAGTTAAAGAAAATTATCCTCAGTAAAGATGCAAATTCTTGTCTAAAACAAAGTCCTATTTTATTTCTCATAAAATAGTCAGCACTTTCCATGCTCATCTTCAACAACTTTCAGATTTCTAGACAAGAATTTGCATCTTTACTGAGGATAATTTTCTTGGCATAAGCATATTTAAAATACTGCTGTGATAATAAAAAAAAAAGACTTTTTCGAACGCTTTAAATTCTGAGACTATCCTAAAGAGCAGTCAGGTTAATAATGAACTCCCCTTTCTGTTGAATTAGAATCTAATTCCACCTCTTACTTCCAAAACAGTCCAAACACATGTGCATCAGTTAGTCAACATCCACTCACATTTCATCTTCATGCTCAGCAAATCAACTTCATATATCTCTTCTACTTATGTTTTTTGAAACAACTTTTCATCTTGTCCATTTCCTGAAAATTGAAATTTATAGAAATTTAAATCAAAGTATATAACCTATCACATTTGGAGTTAATAAATTCTATATACATTGACATGTATGTGTTCTGTTGCTTCTTTTCCCATTAAGTATATTGCTTGTTGGGTTTAGGATAGATCATCTTTCTATATTCTTGGTCTTCCTTTGCAGTTTGCCTATGAGTCACCAGTTCAATAATATTTTTGTCCATCCTATGTTTATCCTATTCCTTTTATGTACCCACTTATTAAAGGTTGTATTTGACAGTTTTCTGAATTCCTCACTTTTAACCTTCTCTTAATTTTTATTAGTTATTTTCATTAGTATTTTCATTTCAACAGTTTCATGTATTTGTTTTATTTTTGATGCTGTACCTCTATTTCAGCTAGATACTTTATTATAGGTCTTATATATATTTATATATAAGACCTATAATAAAATATCTATAATAAGGCCTATAATATATATTTATATAATCTGCATAGCAGATTATATATATTTTTATCATTTTTTATTCTAATTCCTTTATTTACTTCATTAATTCATCCATAATCAAACCAAAAAGAGTAGTTCACAGTGAGTCTCCTTTCTTATTCCTTTAGTTATTTCTATTTCTTCTGTATTTCCTTGATCTGTTTTATACATTTTTTCTATGTGTGTGTGTGTGTGTGTGTGTGTGTGTGTGCATATTATAAGTAACTTTGCATAGCTTTAAGATTTCTATTACATTTTTATTTTAACTCTATCAAAAGCATGAAATAAATTGTAAAACACCCAAATTGGTCTAATACACTAATGATTTTTCTATTAACTGCTTTGTCATAAATATTGATGCATGTTCTATTTTTACTCAATTCTTATTACTCATCACTTAATTCTATAATTTTATTTAATTAATTTTCTGGCCTTGCTTATATCCTTTTTTATGTAATCTTGTATTTTTTATTTTTACTTTCCCCAATCACTTGGTATGTTCTTTAAAAATTTCTTTCAACATTTCTATTAATTTTGTATTTAATTTTTCTCTTCTATAGTTACTAAATTATTATATATACAGAGATGATTCATTTTATCTATATCTGCACTTTTCGTATTATTTCTTTAATTTCTTCTGCAATATTCTCTTTATTAGTTTGTTTCCTCAGTAATTTGCTGCCCTCTGTTTGTATCTAATTTGTAGCATATTCATCTAATTTTTAACATATTCATTAATTCTTTTCTCTGATTCCATATTTTTCACCAAATATGGAATCAAAGCACTCCGTAAGCACATCTCTGTGCTCCATAAAAATCATGTTCTAATTATTTTCAAAGCATGTTCCAAGACTCTTGCTTAATTCTTCTTATCTCTGTATTGATTCTATTTTGAATCTCCTTATATTCTTGGCACATTTGTTTTATTTGAAAAAAATTTGTCTGAAATGCTTTTACTTAGCCAAGTCTTTTACTTCTATATACCATGGTGTCCATTTTTTAATCTTCTTAATATTCCATTCTCCTAATGTTTCATAAGCTACTTAATATTTTAAAATAGTTATATATATTTTAATCCTTTTCCATTTTTATTCTATTAACTGATTTTCATATTCTAAATATTCTATTTCTATACAGATTCTAATATTTTCATCTTGTTATAATTCAATTTTGAATTTTGTTTCATTTTTATTTTTTGCTTTTTCTTAAAGGATTCTTTAAATCTGAATGTCTCCACAAAATCATCAATATCTATTGATGATTTTGCTTTTACATCCTTTATGTTTCCTGGTTTTATATTTCTATTGGTTATTACATAATTACTGATTTACTGCCCTTATTATTTGTCCATGTTATTTTGCATTGTTCTTTAAGTTCAAAAAAAGTACTGTTAATTCTAAAAACACAATTAAACAAAATTATAATAATTTATTTCCATTGTGGTACCGCGTGCATTCATAAAACCATTGACAAATCCCTAATATTATTTTATTTCATATTCAAACACTTAAGTCTTCTGCTATTATTATTAATTCATTCTCATTAACTATCTTAATGGCTAAATCTTGTAGTTGATTATAGAATGAATTTAAGTTTTTCCTCTTCTAGGCCATATACACCGATGAGCCAAAACATTATGACCACCTACTTAATATGATATTGGTCCTTCACGTTCAGCCAAAACAGCTCGAACCCGGCAAGGCATGGACACTACAAGATTTCTAAATGTGTCTTGTGGTATCTGGTACCAACCATAACCAGCAGATCCTTTAACTCTTGTAAGGTCCGTGGTTGAGACACAGCAGATCGGAGTTGCTGTTCCAACACAAACCACAGATGCTCGATGGGATTGATGTCTGGGGAATTTGGAGGCCAGGGGCAATAATTGGAAGTCTTCCTCATGTTCCGCAAACCAGTCTCGAACAATCCGGGCGGTGTGGCATGGCGCATTATCCTGCTGAAAGACTGCACCACCAGAGGGGGGGAAGACTGTTGCCATGAAAGGGTGTACCTGGTCAGCAATGATGTTTAGGTGTAAAGTAAAGTGTATTTAGGGTCAGACGGCACCAGGGGTTTCCTCCATCTCTGTGTAGTTTACATTGTGTGGTGATACAGATCACTGTAAAGGCCAGAGATTTAAAAGTGTATGGATCTTGAAGTGTGTGGTGTCATGTACCGTTGTTCTTCTGGCCATTTAGCCATCAGACCTCTGCTGAGGCTGAATGCTGCCCCACTTTTGCCCCATGGAGGCAGACCAGGTACCCAGTAGTTTAAGATTTACTCTGGCAGGTCCTGCCACTTAATTTCCTGAGATTTCAGTGGCTAGGACCTAAAAAAAAAAAAGTGATTGCATAGTGTAGCAAGGAAGCACTAGAAGAAAGCCAAAAATGGTGGGTGAAATTGATTTTAGATTGTTGAATTTAGTTTGTGTGGGGCATTCACTTGCATACAGGTAGAGTAGGGGGGGAGACTGAAGACTGGGGGGAGATAGACAGAAATATGGAGCCAATGGGGAAGACAACTCCTGTTAGAGTGGGGCGTGCCCCACCAGAGGAGAAAGTGGAGGGTGGTGGAAGAGGGAGGGGACAGCGAGACTGTATACTCCCCCCACCCATGGAAGGGGAGGAATAGTGGCCAGCAAGGGAGCTGGCTCAAATTGCCTGTATGGCACATTGGCAATAACTGTCGATTGATATCTAGTAGAAAAGTCGTGGCTAGGACAGCATCCCAGTCTTGGTTTCCAAGATGTTAGGATCATTTCTGGGAGAAATCCCATTCAAGATTCATAGTCATGAAGGCGTGGTTGATTTTCTACTGGTTAGTTTGGTTCCTTTGGCATATGAGTGGTGATTTTTCCTTTGGAAGAGTCATGTTATGGTGGTAAGCTTGTTCTTCATCTCTCAAACAGGTCGTGGGTGAATTTTGTGAAGGCGTTGTATGTTTCCTTTGATTACAGAAGATAGTGCTCCTGGTCCTTCGGGTTGAAATGGATGGTTGTGATCAGTATGCAGTGGTTGTTGTTGTTGTTTGGTTTTTAGGAGCATTAGCAACTAAGTCCATATTGCTCAAGGAATATGCAGTGGTCATTCCCTGACCTTTCCGTATCCTCCATATTTGGTGGTGACGGGCTCGAACCCCGGTCTAATCAAGAAGCGTGTGCTATGCACTGCTGCTCCTTCCCACCTG
The DNA here is from genome assembly GCF_048544385.1 of Mastigoproctus giganteus. Classification (NCBI taxonomy): domain Eukaryota; kingdom Metazoa; phylum Arthropoda; class Arachnida; order Uropygi; family Thelyphonidae; genus Mastigoproctus; species Mastigoproctus giganteus. The sequence goes on along the minus strand of NC_143586.1, from coordinate 88,226,455 downwards.
GCTTCAGTATGCAGCAGAGGTATGTGGACAGTGGTACATTGTGTTCCCAGGATTCCAGGAGGCCACAGGAGCAAAGCGAGTTGTCAGTCAAACCTAGGGTAATTAGTTTTCCTTTGACAGCACCATGACCAGGACCTAAAAAAAAAAAAAAAAAAAAAAAAAAGTGATTGCATAGTGTAGCAAGGAAGCACTAGAAGAAAACCCACCACTGGGTGGGTTTTGTCAAGCTCTGGTAAGAATTTCTTCGTTATTGCACCTTTGGTTGTGTCATTCCAGTGTTGTTGCCATGTCTGTTTGAGGAATGTGGAGAGCCGCTGTTATTCCATGGAGTGGTTGTTTTCCAGGCCAGTGATGTGGTCCATGAAGGTAGTCGATTTTCCTTTTGTCAAGTTGTAGAGCATGCCACACCACACAATCTGCAGGTCCAGGGGTAGAGCACCCACCAGGGCCTGTAGGGCATGAGTGCTGACAGTGCGGCAAGCCCGTGAGATGGTCAATAGGATTGAGCATTGTATGCTCTTGAGTTTTCTCTGGTTGGTTGCCATCATGGCTTTTCCGAACCATACCGGAGCGGCGCAGGTTATGGCGGGTAGGTTGTTGTTGTTATTTTGGTTTTTAGGAGCGTTAGCAACTAAGGCCATATTACTCCGGGATATGCGGTGGTCATTCCCTGACCTTTCCGCATCCTCCGTATTTGGTGGTGACGGGCTCGAACCCCGGTCTAATCAAGAAGCGTGTGCTACGCACTGCTGCTCCTTCCCACCTGGCTACGGAGGCGGCTCATGGCGGGTAGGAATACTGTCTTGTAGAAGGGATGATGGTTCTCCGTTTGAGACTACAATCCCTCCGGGCGACTCTGGCAACCATTGACGAGTAGCCTTTTATTTTTTGCTGGATATAGGTGAGGTGTGGCTTGAAGGTTAGATTTCCATTGAGAATAAGTCCCAGGTGTTTGAGATGCGTGGCAAACTTGATCGTGGTATAATGGATCTTGATTTGCAGTGGTCGGTTTGGGTGGAGATGACCTCTCAGCAAGATAGATCAGGTTTTTGTTGGTGATGTTCGGAGGTTGTTTTGGGCAGCCCACTCCTTTAGGGTCGCGAGGGCCCAGTTTCCCAATGCCTCCAGCTGTGCTCTGGAGTCTGCAGCCGGCAATACGACAAGGTCGTTGGTGTAGGCCTGGGAGGTTACGCATCCAAGGTCCTGGTAGAGGAAGTCATCCACGACCATGTTCCAGAGCAGTGGGCCCAGTACAGAGCCCTGTGGACAGCCTCTATGTACCTGGCAAGTTATTTGACAGAAAGGTGCTCAGACTGTGATTTTTCTATTTGAGAGATATTGCCTTAAACAGTTGTACAGGTTTATGGGCAGGTTTGCCTTTCTGAGCCTGCCTAGGATGCTTGGCCATCATAAGGTGTCGAACGCCCCAGCAAAGTCAATGGAGATGAGTAAAAGATATTTTTGGTTGCAGGTGTTTGCAGTAGCGATGATGTTGATCAAGGCATCAGACTTGCCTTGTCTGAAGCCGAATTGATTGTTTGAAGCGAGATTGGCAATGTTGCAGTGGTTCTCAATTCTTTGTCGCAGAAGGTATGCACTGTTTTGCTTAAGACAGATAATAGGGCTAGGGGACGGTAGGAGTCAGGCAGATGCTGTTTCTTCATCGGATTTTTTTTTTTTTAGGATTAGGTGCACACTGGCTGTTCTCCAATCAGTTGGGAATCATCCCAGGAGGAGGCAGTGGTTGATTAGGTTCAGGAGCATATTCGATGCTCCTGAACCTAATCAACCACTAGTTCCGGGGCATATTCGATGGTTCTTTTTATGATTTTCGGCTCCAAAAGGTCCAGGCCTGGTGTCTTCTTGTTTCTAATTTTCTGGACTGCATGGTTGAGGACTAGTTGTGTTTGTTATTTGGTTTTTAGGAGCATTAGCAACTAAGGGCATATTGCTCCAGGGATATGCAGTGGTCATTCCCTGACCTTTCCGCATCCTCCATATTTGGTGGTCACGGGCTCGAACCCCGGTCTAATCAAGAAGCATGTGCTACGCACTGCTGCTTGATTAGACCAGGAGACACCATCTAGTTGTGTGAAAGGTTCTTCAGTCCAATCCGACCGGTATTGTTTGTTGTCCTCACAGAGCTGGATCTGTTCACGCGTGGAATGCAGTTGTGCGGGTTTGAAGACAGTACAGTCAGTCCTCGTATAACACGTGTTTACACTACACGAATTCGATCATACATGATTTATAAATAGGGGAACGATATCTTATATAACACGAACCGAATTCGCTTATGCACGATTCGCCTTTGTGTTTACAAGAAATGGCAATCACCCCAACCGAATCCAACACAATAGGAATGAAGAGAAGATTCTGAAAATGTATTTATGTTTTTTTATATCAGTGAAGGGGAAACACATTTCACCATAATAACGTAAAAACCAACACAACTCCAGCTATCGGTATAATCGCAAATGCAATTAGATCAAGTTTACTACCAGTTTATAACAGATTCCACTGGCGGGAGGGAGCGCAACTGGAAATTGTTTTTATTGCTTTATGGTAGTAACCCCAGAAATGTGCTTTAGTAAAATGTGAGCCAGTGAGGCGTTAATAGAGTGTCTCTGCCTTTACGGTGTAGTTTATTCAGTTGCTATACGTGCACAGCTTTGTTTACGTGTATCAAGCATGCCTCCTCGTTTTGTAATTGTGCTTTATTCCCTAAAAATGAGTAAAATACTTAAAAGGTGTGAAAAGGAAGCGTCCTGGTGATGACACTACAGATTCGGAGAGAAAAAGAAAAGCGATATCGATAAACAGAGGCGGACTGAGTCAAAAATTCTTAACCGGGAAAATTTATAGTGGCCTCATACTCTGGTTTATGGCCAAAATCACACGGGCCTCCAGCCCACCAGGGTTTCCCCGGTAAGGCTTATGGCCGTCCACCTCTGTCGATTGAGAAAAAATATGAAATTGTGAAACGCTTTGAGCGAAATGTGATATTTCACGTGCTACAGACCTAAATGAGGCAACGCCGAGAATTAGAAAGAATGCAGAGAAAACAAAAACAACTTTCATAGCAGGAACAACTCAAAGTGTAATTAAAATCCATTCGATTAAGACACAAAGAACTGGAGATGGAACGCCTGTCATCTGTTTGGATAGAAAATAAAACAAAAAACAAGTTTGCTTACGATATAAGCAAAAGCATTAGCAATATTTTATTACATAATAGTCGTAATAAAATGCGTAAGTATTTTATTACGATTATTTATTGTGTTTGGTAATGTTTTGGTTACAAATGTGTGTTCAATCTTGGGTGATCGGCACCTAACCCCATTTTTCCCATAGGGGCTGTTGTTTATATTGCACGATTTTGCATTGCACGAGGGTTTCTAGGAACGCAACTATCGTGCTATACGAGGACTGACTGTATTAGGTTGGCAGTCAGAAAATGTGCCAGTGTGGTGGGCACATAGTCGTTCTTGTCTTTCCATATTGGATTTTGCGGAATTTCCTTTAGAATTTTCCCTATCTGGTTAGTTGTCCAATTTTCGGTTAAACAGGATGGTTCCGGATTATTGGGCGATGGAGTACACCATTACAAAGCTATGCCAATTTGAAGATGAACGTTGGTAACCACAAGTTCGTGGGTGGATTTAGTGCAGTTTTGGGCTAATCCCTTCAAGAACACTGGTGGGGGGGGACACCATTTGCATGGGGAACTTTCCTTTGGGGGTTTTCTAGGTCAAGAAAAACAGTGGTGTTATTATTATTTTGGTGGTCAGATGCACAGGAGCAGAGCTGGTCTTTCTCCATGGAAAGTCTATGGTGGGGGGGAAGGGGAATCCTCAAAATACATATTCTTGAGCAAATTCAGCAGTTAATGGCACAATTTGAGGGAGCACTCTTTCAGCTCAATTTTCACTAGTTGGAGGCACCTCCCCAATCAAGGTGTCAGGTGGAAATGCGGCCGCCACGTTATATTGGCAGCCTCTCTATATCCCCGTTGTCAGCCACATGGTGACAACGGGGATACGGATAATAACGCTTCAACCCAACGGAATTCCCAAGAAAAAGGCAAAAGTTTCTCACCAGCGAGATCCTCAGTTCTTTATCTTCTTGGGGGAACACTTTTCGTGGGTTAGATAGCACTTAAAATACATATTTACGGCCAGAAATCAGAGAGCTGAAAAATAAGTGACTGGATAGTACAGCAGCCATATTGGATCTTCATGTCAAGTGGTGAGCAGACACGTTATCATTGGCATTGAAACACGTGAATAGACCCATAAACCAAGCAACGAATCTCGCCATGTTGTTCTTCATCTTTAAAAGCCTTGTTATGCAGAAAATCCAAGCTGTAGCACAGGTTAAAATTACTAATTTATACTGAAATTAACGGAGCCTTATTTAGCACGTGCACACTGAATGGCAGCCATATTGTGTTTTAGCTGATGTTTAGGTAGGTGGTAGATATCAGAGTGCCCAGCACATGGATAACTGGATCCAGGGGTATCCCCGCAGAACACTGCCAAAAGCATGACACCACCGCCACCAGCTTGTTTTCGTCCCACAGTGCATCCAGGCACCATCACTTCCCCAGGTAAGTGGCACACTCGTACCCTGCCATTCACGCAGTGCAACAGGAAATGTGATTCACCGGACCAGACGACCTTCTTCCAATCACTCAAGGTCCAGTTTCGATGCTCGCGTGCCCATTGTAGGTGCTGTTGACAGCAAACCGTGGTTAGCATGGGCACTCGGAACAGCCTGCAGCTATGCAGTCCCATTTTCAGCACCATTCAATGTACTGTGTGTTGCAACATATTACTCCCATCACTAGCATTCCAATTACTGGTGAGTTGTGCCACAGTCGCCCTTCTGTTGGCATGCATCATCCAGGAAAGCCTTCACTCACCTCGAGCATCGATGAGGCGTGGTTGTCCAATACCTCGCCGCCGGCAGTTCGTGGGTTTTCCCTCCTTAGATCGCTTTCAGTAGGTACTAACCACATCTGACCGTGAGCACCCCACTAGCTGTGGCGTTTCGGATATGCTCTGACCCAATCGTCTGGCCATTATAATTTGGCCTTTGTCAACCTCGCTTAAGTGCACTGCCTTTCCCATTTGAAGAACAAGAGTAACACTGATTAATGGAGCTCGGTATCAGGTGTATTTTATACTGTGTCCCAACGAGCGCACTCAATGTAGTGCACCTGCAGTTGCTTCGACTTGCATAACTACTCGCTGGTCATAATATTTTGGCTCATCAGTGTACCCTTAATATCTTTAATGTTTTCTGATACTAGATTATATTGTTCTATGTTGTTTCAACGATTAATGTATTAAAACACCTTACCCCTTTAGCAGCTCATTCAATTTACTGCATTCCAAAAATCTTAAAAATTGTGCCACTATTTCTTCTTTCCCATTAAGGGAATTAACATTCCATGTTCACACAGTTATTATTCCTTTCTTCTTATAGAGTTTTCCTAATCTACCACAGAGCTACCCTATTATCAATTCAGTTTCTATCACTTAATTTAGCATTAATATTAGTAGTGACAAATGATGCAAGAAAGCAAGTTTATACAGCATCAGCTGAGTGAGTGAGTGAGAGTGAGAGACTTCCCACATCACCTGTCAAACCACCCCTTAATAATTTGTCTAGTTCCTCCTTATTTTTATTCAAAGTAGCTACTTCCACAGCACCAGATGAGAGTTCATTCCAACAATCAACTACCCACTAGATGAAAGTAAATTTTCACACACTTATCCCACAACCATTCACAATTTGTCTCCTTGTGTGAGCAAGAGGGAGAATGACATCAGCATTTAACTTACTCAGTCCATTCAAAGACTTAAATACCTCGATCAGATTTGCTCACAGGTGCCTAGTTTCCAGAACCTGCAATTTGCAGAACCACAGTGTTTTGTAAAGGTGACTACAGAGGTCTCAGACAATTTTAAATTCTGTACAGTGGGATCAACTGATAATGTTACCAACAGTGAATTCTAAATGGGAAGCCTTCAGGGACTTAATATTGGATGCTACTAGGCTTTTCATTCCAACTAAGAAACTGTTCAAGGTTTAGGCCTAAATGGATGTCAGATGAATTAATCAGGCTAGTGACAGAGAAGAAGAATGTATGGGATGCATATAAAGTATCAGGTGACACAGAAGCCTATGGCATGTATAAACTAGTCTGTAATCAAGTCACAAAGGAGGTTAGGCAGGCGAAGGCAGATTATGAGAAATATTTGGCAAAGGATGCAAAGAAAAACAGCAAGGAGTTCTTTACTTATGTAAACTCTAGGAGGAAATGGATGAATTAGATTGGACCACTTAACATAGATGGGTTGACTATTGATGATCATGCTCAGGTAGCTGATAAATTGACTGAATATTTTTCATCTACATTCACACATGAGGAGTTATCCAATGAGGGGAGTGCCAGAAGTTTATCAAATGCTAACAGGGAGCTAAGTGATTTTGTAATAACTGAGAGCAAAGTGGAAGAGAAATTGTTGAAGGTAAACATAAGGAAGGCACCTGGGGTGCACGGGATCTATCCAGTTATATTAAAGGAGGCAGCAAAGGAAGTGAGCAAACCCTTAGCCATAATTATGAGAGGTTCCTTGTACTCAGGCGAGGTCCCCATGGACTGGAGCTGTGCAAATGTATCCCCAAATCACAAAGGAAGTTCAAAAGGTGACACAAGTAACTACAGACCTGTTAGTTTAACTTGTGTTCCGGGGAAAATAATGGAATCACTGGTTAAAGAAGCATTGCAGGATCATCTAGACAAGACTGACCAATTTGATTGGTTACTATGATGTGGTCACAAAGGAACTGAATGCCAAAAATAATTTTGATATCATATACTTGGATTTCAGGAAAGCTTTTTATACTGTTGCACATGGAAGACTGCTGTACAAATTGGAGAGGTATGGCATCAAGAGTAAGTTGCTACAATGGATAAAGGGATGGTTGAGTGGGAGACAACAGAGAGTGGTAATCAATGGACACTGCACTTCGTGGACAAATGTTATTAGTGGATTTCCCCAGGGTTCGGTGTTGGGCCCATTGTTGTTTTGCATATTTATCAATGATATTGATGATGATATATCAGGTTTAATGTCCAAGTTTGGAGATAATACAAAGGTTGGCAGGGTTGGTAATGACAGTATGCTACTCCAACTGGATCTAGATAAGTTGAGAAAATGGGCCGAGAAGTGGCAACTGGAGTTTAACATTGACAAATGCAAAGTACTGCATATGGGTAGTAATAACCGAAGAGAAACGTACCAACAGGGTGGTACTCCACTCAGGGATGTGGAAAGTGAAAATGACCTGAGGGTAATTGTGCAGTCAAATATGAAGTTCGCTGAGCAGTGCAGCGGGCTGCCAGGGCAGGTCATGGAGTCTTGTCAATGATATATAGGAATTTTGCTAGCAGAGACAGGAAAGTGATAATCCCATTATACAAGGCAATGATCAGGCCACACCTAGAGTACTGTGTACAGGTCTGGAGGCCTCATTTCAGGAAGGATGTAGGTTGCTAGAACGAGTACAAAGAAGGGCAACAAGATTGGTGAGGGGAACAAAGGGGTGCTCTTGCCAAGAAAGGCTTAAGTTCCGCAAATTGCAGTGCCTGGAGAGTAGGCACCTGCGAGGTGATCTGATTGAGGTGTATAAGGCCTTGAATGGGTTGAGCAAGTTGAATGCTGATGGGATTCTTTGTCTTGCTCAGACTAAGAACCTAAGGGGGCACAGTTTCAAATTGAGGAAAGATAGTTGTAGAATAGATGTGCAGAAATTTGCCTTTAGCCAGCGGGTAGTTGATTGGTGGAACATGCTTCCATCTTTTGTTGTGGAAGCTAATAGCCTAAATAAATTTAAGGCTGAGCTGGACAAGCATTTGGAACGAATGGAGGGATAATATGGGAGGGGTTTTTTTTTGGCTGATGCTGCATAAGCTTGCTTTCTTGTACGTATGCCTCTACTAATGCTAATGCTTTCCTGGTAAACCCTTTTGTTTCCCTCACTAATCACATTGCCCTTCTCTGCACTTTTTTCAACAGATCCACATCCTCCTAAAATCAGGGTTTGAACTATGCGCAGTACTCAAGATGTGGCCTAACCATTGCCTTATACAACACTTCCTTCACCCTGCTCGAAAAATTCCTGTATATCACTGACAAAACTCCAATAAGTTGTCCTGGCAGCCTGTCTGCATTGTTCAGAAAACTTCACATCTGACTATTTCTTGGAACAGAAGTTCAACTCACGGGTCTATAATTACTTGTGTCAGCCTTTGACTCTCCTTTGTGAATTGGGGTCACATTTGCACATCTCCAGTCTATGGGTATCTCCCCCCCGAGTCCAAAGAAGCTCTTATAATTATGGCTAAGGGTTTGCTTACTTCCTTTGCTGCCTCCTTTAATATAACTGGATAGATCCCATCCACACCGGGTGCCTTTTTTATGTTTATCCTCAACAATTTCTCCTCCACTTTCCTCTCAATTATTACAAAATCATCTAGCTCACTGCCAGAGTTTACTTCACCTCTGGCATTCCCCTTCCTAAATAACTCCTCATGTGTGAATGTAGATGCAAAATACTTGTTCAGTTTGTTAGCCACCTGAGCAGGATCATCAACCGTTCAACCATCAATATCCAGTAGACCAATCTGATTCATCCCTTTCCTTCTAGAGTTTACATAGGTAAAGAACTCTTTTCTGTTTTTCTTTGAATTCTTTGCCACGCATTCCTCATAATCTGCCTTTGCCTGCCTAATCTCCTTTGTAACTTGGTTACAGACCAGCTTGTATCTATCATAGGCTTCCATTTCACCAATTAATTTATATGTATCCCATGCATTTTTCTACTCTGCCATATGTCTCATTAGTTCATCTGACATCCATTTAGGCCTAAACCTTGAACACTATTTCTTAGTTGGTATGTAAGGCCTAGTACCTTCCAAGATAAGTTCTTTGAATGCTTCCCATTTTGAATTTGCTGTTGGTAACATCATCAGTTAGTCCCACTGTATAGAATTTAAATACTGTCTCAGACCAACGTAGTCGCCTTTACAAAAGCAAAAACCCTTCCCTTTACCCCTGATGGTAGTTACTTCTTTGAGTAAATCCCACTTCAACACACTGTGATCACTGCCACCTAGTGGTTCCTTTATCTGCTGATTCTTAATGCATGAAGAATCACTACTGATAATCAGATCAAGAGTATTACTCCCTCTAGTTGTCTCCCAAACATGCTGATGTAGAAAACAATCATCCAATAAATCCACAAAAGCCTTGCTAGTGTGTGAGTGACCAACCCACAAATCCTAGTCAATATCTGGGATTTGTGGGTATGTCATTTAATGGACATACTCTGTACAGTGTCTTATTATACTCATCAGAGTCATTAGGTCTGTAGCACACTCCTACTCTCAATTTTGATCTCCCAATGCTTATGTCATAGAATGTGACATAAGCATTGGATAGAATGTGATAGTATATAGATAGCATATAATGAAGCACAGTGTGAATTGATCTATTGTTTGCAGTGCACTAAACATTAAAGTCATGTTACAAAAGGAAGAAGGGGTATACATACAAATAAAATGCAAACCTGAAATAAAAAGCAAATTAGAGATAAAAGCATATTAACTAGGTTATGCAAGCAGTCATAAATGCCAGTGCTAACCTAGTGTCATTTTCAGGAATTTATTAGTACATAACTTCAAAATTTAAAAATAATAGATATACCATGTACTTAGCATACAGGTATAATGGCACCAAGGTGAAGGATAACATTACATATGTATTGATAATTGAGATCCCAAGCGTCAGAATGGGAATAGTTAAGAACTGCTAACAATTCCAGTGTATGAACGCTGTGCAGCCACATTTGAATAAGTTGATCAGATCAATTTTATATAATTTCTCATATGGCATGTTGAATTACATTAATGATGAATTACATTTTGTATATTACATTAATTTTTAAATTACAGCATTGAAGATCTTACTTTCCTATTTTCTCTTGTATATAACTATGAAAAATATATGAATGGCATACTACTCCTTTTTTTTTTTTTTTTTTTTTTTTGGGTAGTTGTTGGCGCATCGGCTTCTGTGGCCATAATGCACCTCCCAAGGTTTTTGCAGTACTTTGATCCAAGCCCAAGGCGGGATTCGAACCTGCAACCTTTGGGTTGCCAGGCAGGCACTTTTTACCCACCCGGCTAGTCCGGTCGGCGAATGGCATACGAATACATACATATATATAGTGGCCAATAGCTCACTCACAATAGGGCACCAAAAATATTTATATCATTCGAATTCTTTAAAATTTTTATCTTATCATTCAATAAAAACACACATGCACGCACGCACACACAGACAGAGGATCTAACTTTTTCCATAAGAGTGTTCATTATTTTCATGCAGTTTATCAATTTATGGTTTACTTGTTAAAATCAGTTACTACCACTTCTGAATGTTCACTTTGAAAATTGTCATCTGGAGACACATCTTTGAAGCTTTTAACCCACCTTCTCATTCTCAGCACACCAACAGAACTCAAAACAGTTGTAAATTACTATTAGTTCTCTTGTAGTCAAAAATTTGATAACAGGTCTTTTTCTGTAACATTATTCTTACATATCTGCCAATTTTAACTGGTATATGCAAATACACTTACTAGCCAAAAAAATATGAACCTTTGTATTAGCACAATCGCAGACAGAAGAAATGCAAATAAAACTGTGATGTGGGATGATGATGATGTGTTGCCTCATTGAGTATAAAGACTACACAAGCTGTTCAACTATATTAAGTTTAAGTCAGAATGGGGAAAATGAGTGCTCTATCAGTCTTTAAAACAGGTCCCATCGTGAGTGCAAATTTAGCAGGAGCCAAGAAAGACATAACTGGTTCCGAAACTCAAAGGTTTTTAATGACTGGGCAAATGGTTCTTCCACAGCTAAAAGGTGTAAATGTGACAGAAAAACAAACTTCAAGTGTAAAGCCATCATACTGTAAGGAGGACTGTATGGAAAAGTAGGATATCCAGTGTGCAGAAAATAACAAAGTGAATTCAACAAAGCCCAGAACTGCCCTATTTCAACCCATACAATGCACAGGGAATTAAAGAAATTGGGTACTGGCCAGCCTATTTAGAAGCCACCTGTTTCAGAGAAAAGCACGCTTCCAGTGGTGCCAAGAATGTTGTAATTAGACAGTGGAACAACAGAAGAAAGTCATGTGGTCAGATTATTCACGATACACTTTGTTTTGCAATGGTGGCAGTGCAGAGAGTGTGGCGAGAACCTTACCAATTGATGGATACTGCTTACCATGTTAAGAAAAGCCAAGCATCTGGAGGTGGTATTATGGTATCGTGAATGCTTTGTTGGCACGGATGGGACTGTTGATACTGGTGGATGGAAGGTTGAATCAGATATACTGCACCCTGCAATATTACACTTTTATCCCAAAAGTAATGGCCATTTTATGGATGACAATGCAACAGTGCATCATGCCAGAATCATGCAAGAATAGTTCAGAAAACACGACACAGATTTCCACTATCTTCTCTAGCCCCCACATTCACCTGATCTCAATCCTGTTGAGAATGCGCAGGATATGCTGGAGAGCACTATTCGGCAATGAAATCCTCTTCCTTCAACTTTTTCACAGCTGCATATATTTTGCTGAATGGCTATTTAGACCAAAATGCACTAAAGTACCTTACAGAATCCATGCTGCACTGCACAGTTGCTGTTATTCGAAAAAAGATGGCCCTATTCGGTACTGAATAAAAGTTTGTATTTTTTTGGCCAGTGTGTGCATTAACTGCCAGTAGAGGTGAAAAAACTAAGTTACTAATAGAAGAAAATTAAATGTTTCCTTTTCTGAGGAATACGTATTAGTAACAGTAACATTATTCAGAAGAATAATTAGAATCATTACTCATTGTGTGGCCCAATAAAAAAGACAGTAAAAATAATTTGTTATTAATATCACAAGATTATCAATTATAATTACTTTAATTTTTCAAATTAATTCTAAATTTAACTTAAATATATATGTATCTTTTACCTGAACTGTTAAGCTTTTGGAACTAGAGGGCATATGATTCATAGCAGCCTCTTCAGTGAATGCTGTTGTTGTTTTACGATGTGCCCTAACACATTTCCCAGATTTCTGCTCTCGCTCAAATCCATTTATACAATGACATGTTCCTTGACGAGCTCTGTTATTTTTTGGCAAACATTCCTCATTCTCAGGGCACTGACTCTGTAATCCATACACACAATTTTTTTTAATTTTGAATGAATTAGAACTGACATCAAGATCTGAATATAGGAGGGATGGCACTGCAATATCTTGTTCTAATGACTGGCTATCATTATCATCAAGTTCATCAAGGGATGAATCATGAATATACAAGTCATAAGGCAACCTATTGAAAAATATTTGTTTAATAATTTTATATAAAAAAATATGTGGGTTTCATGTGTGTGTGTAAGAAATAAATTTCATATGAAAATGTTCAAGAATAATGCGAAGGAAGCATTTACTGGCTATTGCAAATAGGTACAAAACATGATTAGCAAATGAGATCACAAATTCCGCATAATACAATTTAGAAGATGTTAATTCAGCACATGAAAACAATTTGATGAAAGACAGCTTAAGTGTGTGAACATTTGGTGAAAATCAGAGTGCTACACTAAAATGCAAAACCTTTTAGCAAGTCTTTCATGCTGCAAACTGTAAATTTAATTAAAGGTGTGTTTTCTTGATGTATTTTGTTGAACAAACCACTTTCATTCATTTTACATTCAGGATTCTATTTTTAATCTTATGGTGATCCCCTAATAAGAACCACAGTTGGGTTAAGGAAAACAGACCTTGCTTACAGCTCATAAGGAAAGCAGAACTTGCTTGTAGTGGACTTAAATTTTTGTAAATATTTAATTTAGAAAACTCATATTAGCATTGTAAAATGAAACAAGAAAGCAAGCTTATACAGCATAAGCCAAAAAATAAAAGAATTCCACACATCACCTGTCCATCCCCTCAAATAGTTTGTGTAGATCTTCCTTGAGTTAATTCAAACTACTCAC